>NW_006800069.1:1159150-1548079 GCF_000485575.1 Poecilia formosa
GTCTCTCTCACTCTCACTCTCTCTGTCTCTCTCACTCTCACTCTCTCTGTCTCTCTCACTCTCACTCTCTCTGTCTCTCTCTCTCTCAAAAAAAGAATCAAGTTAATTTTAGAAGTTGGGCCGCTGCTATGTTGATTAACATTTTGCTTTCTCTTAGAATTGTTTAACAAAAAGCAGAAATACAAAACAGCATTAAAATATTTTTTTTTAAACCACGCAAAAATGGTTCAACATTGAAAAACTGATTGTACCCGTTTACCATGAAACCAACAGTAGAAAAACAGAGCCGTGTCAAACGATGAGGCGTAGTTTGACATGTATGAGCGCTTCCTCCACCTTGACTCACCTTTTGTCTTTTCTCGGTTTTTCCCAGTGTGTGGCAAAGCAGCTGGAAGCAAGTCGCGGATCATTGGAGGTCAAGATGCCCAGCTGGGGGACTGGCCCTGGCAGGTATATTTTACTACAAGTTATTCCTCCTGTGGAGGGTCGCTGATAAGCAATGAATGGGTGCTAACAGCTGCTCACTGCATATCAAGGTGAGAGGGTTTTTTTTTTTAATCAGATGGTTAATAAATGATTAAAGCTGCAGCGTGTAACTTTTATAAAACAAAATCTGTTTTTTACATATTTATTAAAACTATCACCACATCATGATGCAGATAATCTGCGAAACACTTTTTTTTTCCTGTTAAAAATTAGAAAAGGAGTGTTGGATACTTACCGGGTTGTGAGTCACCTCCTGAAATTTGCACACACACATACACGCAAACATGTCACACAAGTCAGGTGAGACTGTTTTCTCACTTTCCATCAGTCAGACACGTATGTCAAATCCATCATCAGATCTTATCCCCTCACCGTAACAGGCAGAGGAACTTGACTTTTTCACAGATTGTCTGTGACAATAGTGACAGTTTCAACAAATACGTAAAAAAAATATTTTTAAAAATAAAAGTTACATATTGTCGCTTTTATCAGAGATGGCTTTCATTATGTTTTTCAACATTTGTTGATACTGAAAGAACAGTCTAAACTTCTGTGCTGACTCTTATTCTTGCGTGTTTTGATTTTCCATAAGAGACGACCTCAACTACACAAAAGTCCAACTTGGTGTTGTACAACCAGACAGCGTTTCCAACTCGACTAAAGTTACTCGAAGACTCTCTGAAATCATCTGCCATCCTGAGTACGACTCTTTAACATCTGAGAATGACATCTGTCTTCTGAAGCTTTCGGCTCCCGTTGACTTTACTCCCTACATCCAGCCGATCTGCTTGGCCTCAGAGAACAGCACTTTCCATGATGGCCTTGCGAGCTGGGTCACTGGTTTTGGCGTCACTGGTAAGTTGCACAATAGACACTGTCTCCGACAACACCCCTTATGGATTTTATGTAAAACCTTTACTTTTCTCTTCTAGAAACCCGGCGTATTGGACTTGGATTAAATCCCAGCTCTCTGCAGGAAGTACAGGTGCCAATAGTTGGAAACAACAGATGCATGTGCTACTACTCCGAAACATTCATGAATGCACTTCTTTTCAATCCTAACCTAAACACAAATAACTACTTGTGTGCTGGATTTAAAGAGGGAGGAAAGGACTCTTGTCAGGTAACTACAACATTATTTCTGCAATGTTTTTTTGTTTTGTTTTTTTAACAGCTCGGTGGAATAATTCTCAGCATAAAACACAAGGAAGAAGAGTAATTTCAAACTTCCTGATAGTCTACAAATCGGCTGCAATTACAAGTAACAGACTCATTTTGTATGAACCTCTGTTTTCAGTATGTAGTCTGGATCTTATGAATATGCAATGTTTTAATTGTAAAGGCAAAAGCTTGGAGGTTTTTGGCATATACGTTTATATGCTACATTTGTATTTCTAGCTAGCTTGTATGGTGTTTTTCCGACACTATTGTTTTATCCCATTGTTTTTAGTTTCTGTTGCTCTTATTTTGTACTGAACACTTTCTGCTATGACAACTTAAAGTTCCCACTCATGGAGGATCATCTTATTTAACATTCTTCTATAACAGCGGTGGGCAATGCTGGTCCTCGAGGGCCGGTGTCCTGCAACTCTTAGACGTCTCCCTGGTCCAACACACTTGAATCAAATAGTTGAATCACCTCCTAAGTGCGGTCAGGTTCTCCAGAGCCCTGCTAATAACCTAATTATTTGACCCAGGTGTGATAAAGTAGAGATACATCTAAAAGTTGCAGGAGACCAGCCCTCCAGGCCAGGAGTTGCCCACCCCTGTTCTAGGCTTGTATTGACCAGCACTGGCATGAACATTGGCAGCATTTGGTTGACCGGCATAAAGCCATTTTCTTGCACAGTCAGTTCTATGAATTGACATTAAAATTAGGGGTGCACAGATTGCAGTTTTCTATCTGTTCGCCGATTAGCCCAACCTGCTGATTCCAATTTTGTTGATACCAATTTTTGTTTTGTCTGAAATGTCACTAAATATAGCAGGAAAGTTGTTGATTTGGCAACAGTGGGGTGACTCTTGTTAAGTGCAAATGTGCAAACATGACCCGGTGGGAGGGGCTAACAGTCACACTTCTCAGAGGAGAGTACAGCGGTTGGTTTTAAGACATTTGCTGGGGTAGATCAGGGGATAACACTGGCTACACATTGAAATCTTGGCCGATCATTGATCTCCCAAAATTAAGGAAATCGGCTGCACCCCTAATTAAAATCAAGGTATTTCACAGGATAAAACAAAAAAAAGCAGCAAAAAAAAGCAGCATTGTTTTTGCTGTCCAGTCCCAAACTGAACGCAGGAAGCATTCCAGAACATGTAACGCAACAGAACCAAAGAAAAAGCAGACACACTTTAGAAAAACCTAATAAGTCAAAAATAAAAAAAATTGACAATGAGAGGGTAATATAAAACTGCAATTACTATCCACAAGTAATTATTATTTTCATCTCTTTCTTCTCCCCTTCAGGGAGATTCAGGTGGACCGTTGATGGTTCAACTCCAGAATAGTTCTCAGTGGGTCCAGGCTGGAATTGTGAGCTTTGGTGAGGGATGTGCTGTCCCAATGAAACCGGGTGTCTACACCCGAGTGTCCCAGTACCAGAGCTGGATCAATGACACGGTCACTGGCATGGAGCCGGGCTTTGTTACCTTCACCTCGCCAGGCATTGACAGCGACCTAAGCTTCACCTGTACCACCACCACCTCCGCCCCCGCCCCCCACACCACCACTCCCAGTATGACCACTGACGACAGTATTTTTGGCAGTGGGGAAACCCTGAGCCACTTCACTCACTTTGTGGGAATTGCTGTTCTTGCTCTGTTCCTTCAATTTCTTGTGGGTGGTGCTTGGAAGTAAATGTCTTACTGGGGATTATGCAATGCACAGATGGGAAAAAGGTTATGTTTTATACTTCACTGCAGTATAAAATATGTGCTACTAAAACTGGTATCTTATTGATGGAAACAAGTAATGCAAGTTTTAAAATTGAGTTCTTTTTCTTTTGAGGAGTCAACTAAACTAATTTTAGTTGTGCTGTTAATATGTAGCTAAGTAACGTGGGGTTAATCTGAACTAACAGGAGTACAGGAATATTGTGATCTTACCAATCAAGTAATACGAATGATCAAATATCATTCGTATCAGATATCAAGTTGATTCTAGTCTGATCCATTTTTAATCTGTTATAATTAATTTTAGTTTTCAGACATTTGGTGTCAAAAATTAAATAAACATGTTTTCATTGCATTTGGTTTCCTGTATGATTACCTTAATTCATATATAGATTGGTGACCAACTAATATCAAAAAGAAACAAAAAAAATAGGTAGCATGCTGGGTGGAAGGAGGACCTCTGGTGGATGGAAAGTTTGGAAATTATCGGCCATTAAAGAAAGTTAATGACTGTTCCTGTTTCAGCCCCGTCAGATAAACTTCAACTGAGTAAAGATTAAAACCTTTATGTTGAATATTAAGTTTTTCAGATTTGTTGTTCTTGTCTCCCAAATATGTCCAACAGAACAATTATGCAGGAATCATTTGGAACTAAAATGGTAATTCTATATAAATGTTTATGCTTGTGAACATAAAATTTCCTACAAATTGTATATTTGTTTTGGATTTGTCATTTTACAAATAGAAATAATTGTGGAGTATGTGTGGTTTATTTTAATGGGAATATTGTGTCATTTACAAGATTTCCAGCTCTAATATACAAAAACACACACGTCGTCACACTATGTGTAATCTACGACAGATTAAGATCAATACCAATACCGCATTTATAGATAAGTTTCATTAGACGTTTGTAGGTCCTGTGTGACAACCTTCCATCAGAGGGTCACCATTTATAACTATGAACAAATCTTGATTGGATTCATTATCCAAGATTTTAGATTTTCTGCGTGGTGTCCAGTTTGTTCCCCCTGCAAATTAGTTTTAACTGTCTGTTACTTCCTGTTTGTATGTCATAATAGTTTACAGAGGGATAAAAGGTAACTGAAGCTCAGCAAAATTTAATGATAATTATGAAGTTAAACCTCCTGTGCTTATGTTTTAACCATCTGACCCAAATTGTCCCTCTGGGATGAATGAAATTGTGGGGCTGAAAGACGATGACATTTTGGAAAACAACCAGTCACACCTTCAGTATAAAAGCTTCTTGTCCTTCAGCGTCAACATGTGTAATCCTCACACCCTCTTCCTCTCCTTTCACCTCCAAATATCCTTCCGATTCATCCATACTAAAATGATTTCAATCTTGTCCTACTTACTTTGATAAAGCCACCTTGAAATAAAACCAAATACCATTAGAGTTACCCCCGCCCCCTGTGGATCTCTTAAAATCTGACATTTGCTATTTATGGGTGGGCAGGATTAGAAAAGGTTGTAATATTCAAGAGACTGAAGCTCAAACTGATTATACAGAGTACATCTCTCACCAATGTCAAAGAGAAAGTAGATATTTCAAACAAAAAACATAAAATCAGTTATTTTATAGATTAGCCTTATAAGTAAACCAGAGTGACGTTAAATGCAGCGAGTTGGATTTCTGTTTGAATGATACAAGTATTTTAAATGTATTATCTCCAAGTATCTCTCAATTTATTACTACACAGTAAAATATCACATTTATTCTGGTTAAATAAACTTGTTTCAAAGTCCTCCATACAGATTTCAGTGTTTAAAAAAAAAAAAAAAAAACAGCTTGAGGATTACTTAAACATAAGACATGCTATCCATTTGTTTGAACTGAAAGCTCTTTTTTTCTGTCAAAAGACGGCGGTAGAGCTACTTTACCAGAATATTTGCTACTGGAAATAAAGGCCTCCAGGTTTTCAGGGTAATGTTCAGGAAGAAATCAACAAGCAACATTTTTCATTTTAAGAAAATAGGCTTATTAAATAATAAATTATATTTGTCAAAATTATATGAAACAGTAAGTGCCTTTTCATTTCTGGCTATGTTTTTGTAGTTTGCATTAGGAATGTGCGATATAAACGGCATACCCGGTAGAAATTCGGCCTACGATAGAGATCTGTAGACTACCGGCCAACCGTGGTGATGCTTGTTGACAGAGGAACCGGGAAGCAGCGTGGCTAACAGCACAAGGGAAGAGCTTGTTAAAAAGGCAGGTGCAAAAAACGTCAATTATCTGGAAGTGGTTTGTGTTTAACCTACCATGGTCTTAGCGCAATGCTCAGAAGGAGCGCTGCAGACAGTAGGGATACAAGGCGTAAAGGCACACAGGATCTGCCAGGGGGTAAAGCTCGCCGAGTCCAATGGACACAGTTTCTATCCCTCCTGCCGTCTTGGCACGATGCTCCAGGCATGGTTGGACAGAGGGGAGGCAGTCTTTCTGAAACCGCAAACGGTACGTGCACCGAGTAAAAAATTTGTGTGGTTTAAATACCCGGGTTGTGCTGTGGTGGTGCAGGGTTTAAGCACAACCCACATATGGAGGTCTTAGTACTCGACGCAGCCGTCGCAGGTTCGATTCCTGGCCTGGCGACCTTTGCCGCACGTCTTCCCCTTCTCTCATTACCCACTTTCCTGTCAATTAACTATCAAACTACCAAAAGAGCCAAAAAAAGAAACACACACACACACACACACACAGAGTGTTAAATGAGTTTTTATAAATATATACATTCCAGTCAATGAGATTTTTGGGGGGGTTTTTATTGCAAGTTTTTTGCAAATATAACAATATTGTGATATATGTTCCTACCGCTACCCATTAGAATATATCGTGACATCATATCATGATATGAAATTCATATTACGAGATCCCTAGTTTGCATCATCTAGTTGATCTATGACTTTATACTTTCCCTAAACAATGACTACTGTGTTTTCTGCAACATGATGAAGGAAATGCTGTCGGTTCCACTCCGTTGAGAATATGCACACACAAACTTGGTAAATATAAGAGGCTGTAGTGATGTGGCAAAAGGTAAAATTGCAGTGATTGGTCTGCAGCGTAAAAAGTTGACATAACTAAAATAAAAGTGGTGCAACAACACAGCCTCGAGGAAATTCACCTGCGACTTTTTTTAATACAAAGATTGATGACAAAATAGTCCTGTTTTGAACTATTGAGGGGTAAATGGTAAATGGACAGAATTAATTTTATTTAATTTGGCAGTATGGTTGGGGCCACTGTGTATTTGAAAAGAAAGTCATATTTGCTTCATATATACAGAACTCCAGTGACTTATTTCAAGAAAGGAGAGTAGTAATGGGCATCCATCAGCTGCCTGCAACAGTCAAGCACCGTTAGAGGTTCATTACTGCATAAGCTCAATCTTTTTTTATGCATTTGAAAAAGCAAACGTAAATTTAGCAATGATGACCATAATATTTATGTAATAGTCAAGTAAACCTGTTGATTTTCTAACTTCATCGTGAGGCCTTCTCTTACCAGGCTATGGTGAGAGAATTTTCAGTTTTATGACTGAACTTTCTTGACATGAGATTGAAAAATGTTTGGAAATTTTAGTTTGGTCTTTTAAACTTGCTTGTGTTTCATCACTGTACAGTCACTGTAAAACAAACATTAGACCAGTGCTTCTCAATTCCAGTCCTCAGCGCCCCCCTGCTCTGCATGTTTTAGATGTGCCTCTATTCCAGAACAGCTGATCTAAATGATTGCATGACTTTGTCGGCAGCCATCAAGTACTGCAAAACCTGTTAATCACCCACAAATCAAATCCAAGTGTGTGGTAGAAGGGAAACACCTGAAACATGCAGGGCTGGGGGCCGGAGGACCGGAAATGAGAAACACTGCATTAGACAGTTGAATTTTGCTTGTGACCTTTGCGATGTTTAATCTTAGTGACCATTTGTGCTTCTTTTTAGCTGTATTAACCTCAGAAGTGGTTAACATTTATAACTGCTCTAGCATTAACAGAAAATTATTGCATTTCTTTTCAATTTGCCCTCTTAGTTGACACAAATTAACTATTTAGTAAAATGGTTTCCCAGTGTTTTGGATTATTACTAGGTGGGTGGCATCCTGAACTGACCTGGCTAATGAAGTTATATATTATTAAGACAGAGAAAGCCATGACTCATAAACAACCTTGTCTAGTTTATTTGAGTTGTACGCCATGACAACATAACCTCACTTTCCAAAAACACTCTGTGCATAGCGCTTCAGGTACGTCATTACAAACTAAGTGATCCAGAAAGGCAAGTTTGGATTCATTCTTGCTCTTTTAAGATCCAAGCCAGTCCACATAGAGAGCTCATTTGTGATCAGAGCAGTTAATTGGACATCATGTCACTTTGGGTGGAGCTAAACAAAGAAAAGTATTTAATGCTGAAGACCAGATAACAGAGGGAGTGGTGGCAATGGCTCTTCAAGGGTTTGCATGACGGATCACTGTGATAATCGCACTCTTCTCCAAAGGTGAGAAAAAATATATTACTTTTATTTCTCTTTAATTGAAATACTCTCAACAAAAAGCATCGCACATCATCTATAAGCATTGAATCAGTCATTTGCTTTGCAATTCACCTCCGTTACCCAGGGCCCGGGGGCCAAATCTGCCCCACTGTAGCTTTTCAAGTGGCCCTCTAGACTGCAAATTACCTTAATAAGTCCCTCCAGTTTTTCACAAATCTGCAAAATTCACACTAAATCAATAGATCTCCACTTTTTTTCAGATTTTGCTGAGTTTTTGTCATTTTGTTGTTTTTTTTGTTTGTTTTTTGTTTTTGTTTTTCAAAATTGACCAATTACATTGAGTTTAAGTGACTGCTGCCTCAGTCTTACTTGATACGACAATAAAAATAGTCATATGTAGTATCATGCATTAGTGCATGATACTACATATTTATAAATTACGAATTACTACATATTTATAAATAAGTATTTATAAATTAGCACCACAAAAACAATCGCAAAATCCTGGATGGACTGATCAGTGAAAAGATGTTCAATAATAGTTAATTTTAAGAAACACTTATTTTATGCTAAAATAGCTATTTATTGTTAATTCAAAGGGTTTTTATGAAAACATTCTGGCACAACAGGCCCGTTAAGAACATTCAGATTTTTGATATGCCCCAAAATGAAAATGAGTTCGACACGCCTGGCCTATAAGTAATTTATTCGTGAGATTATATCTATAATCCACAGAAATAATTTACGAGAAGAAACAAACTGATAGACGTTAGTATGACATGGCTTGTTTACAGGTACAACATGGAAAAGGACACAGAAAAAGAAAACAGGATTATGATTTAGCAAAACTAAGAGCTAGGGAAATGTTCAGTGGTTTTGGTTGAATCTACTAAATTATTCCATGTTTATTCAAGTCTGTACAGCTGATCTCAAAAGACTGTCATACAAACTTGTGAATAAACTACTGAACTACCAATGATATGCAGACAATTGTCTTGTTTAATATAGTTTGTTTTTGCCACTTTTATATTGTTGATGGTTGGCTTCATACAAGACAGTGACACAAAATCAGTCTCTTAATATTAATGATGTAAACACATGACTGTAGTGAGGGGATAAGATCTGATGATGGATTTGACATCTCTGACAAAGTGAGAAAACACTTTCACCTAACTTGTTTGGCATGTGTTTGTGTTTGTAAATTTCAGGAGGTGACTCACAACCCGGTAAGTATCCAACACTCCTTTTCTAATTTTTAACAGGAAAAAAAAAAAAAAAAAAAGGAGGTGACTCACAACCCGGTAAGTATCCAACACTCCTTTTCTAATTTTTAAGAGGAAAAGAAAATAAATAAAAAATTATTGCACTTTTGGGGATTTTTTTACCTGTAAAATGGTGAAAATGATCACATGTTGATTTGTAAGATTTTTGAGGTGGTGAAATTAGTGATACACTAATTTCACCACCAAAGTATTCAGACCCTTTGAACGTGATGCTACAAACAAACCTGAAGGTAGGTTCTTGGTGTTCAATATGATACACCATCGCAGAGTAGTGGCAAATTAAATTTTAATCATAGTGTATTGTGTTGATCTAACCCATAAAATCCTTTTAAAATGAACTGAAATTGATGTTTGTAATATCACAAGAACAGGCATGTCTAAGGCACAGTAGAGTCAGTTTTGTTAAATATCATTAAGTTACAATATATATGGACTAAATTTAATTTTCAGTTTTTTATAGTTGTATTAAATATTTCAAGCAACACATTGTTAAAGGGGCAGTGTTACGTATAATCAACTTTTTGAGCTTTACGTCATGTTATGTCATTCCCTCATCAAAATCATTCCTGGAGTGTTGCTTTGTAATATTTGAGATCCCTTAATCTGTCTTGGGAACCACTCAGCTCCGCAAAACGCCTGGGTGGATCTAGCTCCGCCTTCGAGAACAAAGCTCCTCCTCCGAGCTGCAATTTCTAATCTTCCAACGTAGAGCCTCCCTTCCCTGTGACTCCCCGACTCTGCTTCTTCAGACTAGCCAGCCACAATTAGCAAACATCTGCTGGAACTGCACATCAGCTCAACTTGCTATAATAGCTGCTTCTCAGTGAAACGCTGACTTGATAACATTTATTTCAAACAGGTTTTTAAAAACAAGCAATCAGTAGGACAGAGGAAACATCTGCATACATAACCAAGAACAAAATTAGTTTACCACTACTTTTCTGTTTGAAAAGGAGTATGAAGAAGTTAACACTCATTTAATACTACCCCTCATCTCAATTTAATGAAATATATCACTTACTGGCTCTGTAATTATCAAAAGTTTGTAATTAAAACCAAGTTATAATATCCATGTGCCTGTTCAATATACTGTGCTACAGAACCAACAAAAACTATATTACATCGGCAAAATGGTTACAAACTCACTCTCATAAGAAAATCTATGGATGACAGCAATAGTAATAATGACAATAGTAAATAACAAATGGACATATAGCATCAGAATAATTAGTAACTCCTTGCCAATGTACCCCTATAGATTCTTCTTAATCTGTGTTATGTAACAATAAGTAAAATGTTTAAAAAGAGAAAAAATAATGATATGTTATCAACAATTTGCCAATAGTGGTAATAGTAACATAGAAGAAAGGAAGGGGAAAAAAACTCATTTGTGTTAATTCCCCGTTTCCCTGATAAAACGTTGTTAAAGGGTTAATAAAGGAGCAGCGTTATGTCTTCCAGAAGGTAGAGTTTCAGAGAGAGCAGGAGTTTTTAGAGACAAAAGCCTAATGTCAAGGAGTTAAATTATGAAGTCAAATTTCTAAGTTATAGTTGACGTAGGTAGCACTTTAATAACTGTTGCTTGATTGTGCCATAAAATGGCACCATGTGTCTGGAAAAGGCATAATGCTGCCCCTTTAACAAAGATTTGCCTGTATGTTCTGACCGACCCACTGTTTTAAAAACAAAAAACGAAGAAGTGAAAACTATCAGTGCCGCTACCCTTTGTGTTTTGTTTTTGTTGTAAAGCCTGTGCCATCCCTACCAACAACAGCGGGATCATCGGAGGGCAAGATGCGTCTCCAGGAAATTGGCCCTGGAGTGTCATTTTTACCTCATTCGGCTACCTCTTTTGTCAGGGATCTCTGATCACCGACCAGTGGGTGCTGACAGCTGCTCGATGCAAAACGTAAGAAGCTATGGTTTGGCATTTTGTTTGTGATTATGAACAAAACACCGGCAGTAACCAACTAATGAGTTGCACTTCATAGGTTTCTTAGAGTTGAGTTATTTAATCTACCGTAAATTCCAGACTACACAACACCCCTGATTAAAAGTCGGATGCTCCAATTTTAGAAAGAAAATAAATTTTGTATTTGTACAGGCCGCACCAGATTAGTAAGATGGTAAATTGCAGGTGACCCACATTGTAATATGACATATTTACACGGAAAGATATTAAAAATTTTAACTTTTAATTTAATTCGTATAAAACATACATATTACAAATGCTTTCTTTCGAACAGTGCCTGTAACACGGCTTCCTTAAAATATACATTAAAAAGTAACCGTTTATGTATCAGTAACAAGTTACGTTGCTTATACTTTTTTACTGAACAGTGCACAAACATTCCAACATCTCTGGGATCTTCATTGTCGTTATTAACAGTCCCAATGAGAAGCAGGTCAAACATCAAAAGTTCTTCTTCCATATTTATGATTTATGGCCTGATGGGATTCTACACCATCTTGGTTTGAGTGAACATGTGGAAGTTGGCAAGTTTTTCCTCGTAGTCGGGAAGGAGCTGTTGACGCAAAGCCATGCATGCCTTGATAGACAGGCCTCTATGTCTCATAAATCTAAAAAACCACAATGGCCCACCTCAAATCTTCGATTCTCACTTCGGTGGTGATTACTTTAGCCTTCAGTCTGATCTGCACGGTAGAAACACTGCAGCCACTTTCTGTCTGTGTCTTAAGCCAGTCTTAAAGAAAGTTTTCAAGTTCGGGCCATCTGTTATGGTTACTTCTGAAAGCTTTCATCATCTTTTTGCTTTGACTCAGTTCTTCATGCTGGCGTCTTTGTCTCACCATCGATTCGTTTATCCCAAGTTTATGTCCTTGAACTGCCTAAAATGATCGCCTTTAACATAAAAGCTGCATAATATTTTCATTGAGTGTTTTCCATGTTGATGAGAGCGAAAAAAAGAGATTTACTATACCGGTCATTGATTTGTGAAATTGTTCTTAATTTATTGCACAATTTCATTAGATCTCTAAACTACCCCTCAATTTCATTGGTCTATTTCAGTGTTTCCCAACCCTGGTCCTCCAGGCACACTGCCCTGCATGCTTTAGGTATTTTCTTGCTTCAGTCCAGTTGATTTCAATTGATGACTGATTAACAGTCATCAATTGACTGTTAATTGATGATTAACAGGGATTTAATATCCCTGATTTAGGCATATCAGGGAAACATCTAAAAGATGTAGGACAGTGTGCCTCGAGGACCAGGGTTGGGAAACACTGGTGTATTGTTATGAGGCTAAATGTTTTTGGCAGTGTGGGGGAAAACAAAAAAGAAAACATGCATCAGCCTCACCTTTGTATAGGCCGCAGTGTTGAAAGTGTGGGGAAAAAAGTAGCGGCTTATAGTCCAGAATTTACGGTAGTCAACTGCAGTAAGCTCAGTGATGTGAAGCCATCATGTCAGTTCAGCAACTGGATCAAGGATCCCAGTTCTACAAATCTTTATTATTGAATTGAAAGCAAGAAAGAAATAAAGATCTACCTATATTGATACTCAGTGACAATCATATTGAAACACTTTCTTCTCCCTTCTTTAAGATACTTCCTTTCTGGTGACGTCACTTTGTACTTCGGTGCCACCATCCAGTCTGGTTATGGTACCGTGACACGGAGAATAGCCAATTTTGTCTGTTACGAAAACTACACCTTCTACAATGAAAACGACATCTGCCTTGTGAAGCTGTCGGCTCCAGTCAACTTCACAAACTACATCCGACCGGTGTGTTTGGCTGCAGAAAACAGCACTTTTTACAATGGAACCAGGAGCTGGGCCATTAGTGTAGGTAATTTCTACAGTTTTTGTTTTACATCAGCTTTCTGTACAAAACCATTGTTGAATTCTTCAAAGAGAAATAACCCTTAAAACTGTTTTTTCTTCAGAAACGTTGACTTCCCGGTCTATCCGGGAAATCAATCCATCAGTACTTGGGAACACAAAATGCAACTGCATCCACAAAAACATCGACTATACCTATCCAATAACAGAGGACGTGATGTGTGTTGGAAGTGAAATTGTTTCAAAGAATAAGCTTAATGTAATTACCTTTTTTGTTCTTATTTTTTGGTTTTATGTTTTGAGCTAAATTGAACTTTATGAAGTTAAATCTGCATTAAAGAAGTTTTAAGTAACTTTTCTAGATATTTGGTGAAACTGTAACTATTTTGTAACAGTATGCTATGAGACAGATAGTCATGACTCGGTCAGAAACAACCAATCAAACTCAGAAGGAGGGTCAATCATGCGTAGAGTTCACTCCCTCACAATTACTCTCTGCTGCGCTACAGTTTATCAGGAGAGCCTGCCACAAATGCTAAGGCTGGTTAGCATAGCCACTGATCACAGCAGATAAACTGTTTAGTGTTTGTCCAGCACATTGAGCAGCGCAAATATGAGCATTGATTGATAGCGCTACAACAATCCTTCTCCTGATTTCATTTCTGTAGATAACAGTAGCACAGGGAGGAGGCAGAGGAGTTGGGTTTCTCTTTTATAAAAGTTACACACAGCAGCTTTAATTCAATTTAGTCAGTTCTTATCTCAAGCAATTTAATGAGATGTGCATTCTGCCTCACTTTGTTGATTATAATATAGTAATAGTGTGTTTGTTTTTTTTAAAAGGCCTCCGACTTTTTTTTTTCAGACCAGCTTGAAAAAAAAAAAGTTTTAACAAACATGTAAAATTTTTCCACAGGGAGACGAAGGTGCAGCTCTAGTAACCAAGAAAGACTCCATCTGGGTCCAGAGTGGGATTCTGAGTTATACTGATAACCAGCAGGTTCTACCTTCCATCTATACTCGTGTGTCCCAGTACCATAAATGGATCACCGACAGAGTCACTGGCATGGAGCCAGGCTTTGTTACCTACACCTCCCCAGGCATTGACAGCGACTTGAACTACACCTGTCCTCCACCGCCAAGTACCACTCAGCGCCCCGACTTTACCACTCAGTGCCCCGACTTTACCACTCAGCGCCCCGACTTTACCACTCAGCGCCCCGACTTTACCACTCAGCGCCCCGACTTTACCACTCAGCGCCCCGACTTTACCACTCAGCGCCCTACCACTGACGACGACAGCGTATTTTGCAGTGTTGAAACTCTGATTCCCATCGCTCGCGTCTTCCCTCTCTCTGCTCTTGTTCTGTTTCTCCATCTGTTTGTTGGTGGTGCTGGAAACTAACTCATAACTTTCACTCATGCTGCACTCTAGTTCATAACCAACTCTCTACATTAGGATCAAAATGTTGATATTGTCTGATTTGGTTTTATTTCACAAATTAAGATTTCTACAAAGCAAAGGAAGGGTGTAATAAGTTTATCTGATAATTTAACAGTCCACTCATAAAATTGAAAAATATTTACTTTTTTCCTTCCCTTTACATTGTGTCAGTTATATTTACCCGAATGGCAAATGTCAATTAAATCTCGAGTGATTAACATAATTTTGGAATTTTTACCAATCACTCGAATTGTATTAAGTATGAAAGCAAATGTTGATTTGTCATAAATAAACTGATTAAAACCATTTAAGACTGTACTTTCCTGATGGTTCAATCTTTTTTGAGTCAACCTCATGATGCTTCAGTGTTGGAAGGGTCGGCAAACAGTTTGGTGTCCAGTTTGACAAAGACGCATTAGTTTATGAGTCTGGTGAGGGACTTTAATACGTCTCAGGAGAATTTTAATTCAGCCATTCCAAAATAAATGTCAAGAAGAGAGGATATCTTGATGACTATAGTGAACTGTGACTGTAAGTATAAGACCTGCTCGACTACCTTTAAATTAATGGTAATTTTGAAATGCCTCCTGGAAAAAACTAAGATGACTTGTTTTTTTTAAGAAGGTGTGTCAGGAAAAAATGTGACCTGAAAAGTTGAAGCATAGGGAGAAAGTTGAGAAGTTTAAAGCAGGCTTAGGCTATAAAAAGATTTCATAAGTTTTGAACATCTCACAGAGCACTGTTCAAGCAATCATCCGAAAATGGAAAGAGTGCAGCACTACTGTTAAGCTACCAAGACAAAGACATCCACCTCAACTTCCAGGCCGAACAAGGAGATCATTAATCAGCCAAGAGACTCATTGTGACTCTGGACCAAACACAGAGATCCTCAGCTCAGGTGGGCAAATCTGTCCACAGGACAACTATTAGTCATTCACTGCACAAACATGGTCTATATGAAAAAGCGGAAAGAAGAAAACCATTAAGGAAAATCATAAGAACTCCTGTTTGCAGTTTGCCAGATGCCATGTTGGACATACAAATAGCCACAAAGTAGAATTTTTTGGCTAAAAATGCAAAACACTATGTGAGGGAGAGAACTAACAGCACATCACTAAATACACCATCCCTTCTGTAAAAAAATAAAAAAGGTGGTTGTAGCATCATGCTCTGGGAATTTTTCTCTTCAGCAGACACAGGGAAGCTGGTCAGAGTTGACAAAAAGATGCATGGAGCCAAAGACAAAACAAAAAGAAAACAAAACCCATTGGAGAAAAGAAAAGACACGAAACAGAACCACATCTTCAAGCACCACAACAACACCAAAAAAAAAAAAACCACGACAACAAAAGAATGGAAAAAAACAAAATAATGTGATAAAATGGCCCAGTCAAAGTCCAGACATAAACCCAATCAAGAATTTGTGGCCAAATGTGTAAACAGCTGTTCATGAACGCTCTCCATCTAATTTGACCGAGCTGAAGCCATTTCGCAAAGATGAAAGGCAAAAACTTCATTCACTAGACAAAGTTTATCTGGTAGAGATAAACTGTAAAAGAAAGCTGGAACTTCAGCAAAAAGGTGGTTCTACGAAGTACTGACTCAGAGGCTGAATACTTTTCACACCACACTTTTCAGTTTTTTATTGGTAAAAAAAAAAAATCATGTCTTTTTCTACCTCACAACTGTATACAATTGCGTTGATCTTACACACAAAATTTCAATAAAATATATTTGTTTATGGTTGTAATTTGACAAAACATGGAAAAGTTAAAGGGGTGTGAATACTTTTGCAAGCCACTGTAGGTAAAAGATGCCATAATGCTAAAGTTTTTCAGCTAGGGATGGAAATATAAACAGAAAGTGGTCCAACAACACAGCCTGGAGGAAATTCATCAGTGCCTGGCTTCCTATTCTGGCAAAGGTCAATTCAAGAAATGGGAGTAGCAATGGGCATGTGTCAACTGCCAGCAACAGCCCTTACTGCCTCTAATGGTGCAACAGAAATTAACTCATAAGGCAAAGTTCATTACTCCATCACCTCACATTTTACATATGCATTTGAACTGGTAATCTGTAAATTTAGCAATGTTGACCACATCACATTTGTAAAACAGTGAAGTGAACCAGCTCTTTTTCTTTCTACATTCTTAGGCCTCATCTCACCAGGCTCTGTTGTGAGAACTTTCAGTTTTATGACTTGACATGAGATTGAGAAATGTTTGAAAATTCTAATTTGGTATTTTAAATTTGTTCGCATTTCAATGCTGTTCGTCGTAAAACAAACATTTGAAAGTTGAATTTTGCTTGTGACCTTTGTGACGTTTAATACACGCGACTATTTGTGCTTCCTTTTAGCTGGATTAAACTCAGAAGTGTTTGCAATTCATAACTGCTCTAGTACTAACAGAAAAATATAGCTTTTTTTTCACTTGGCCCTCTTGGTCCACACAAATTAACTATGAAGTAAAATTGCTTCCCAGTGTTTTGGATTATTAGTAGCTGGATGGCAACGTGAACTAAACTGGTTATTTGGATGATCTGTTAAGACAGAGGAAGCTATGATGCATAAATAAGCTTGTCCAGCTTGTTTGACTTGTACACCATAACATAACCTCACTTGCACAAAATGTATGCAGTCATTCCCAACAGACAAGTTTGGATTCATTCTTTTTGTTTTGTTTTTTTTGTTTTTTCAGATCCAAGCCAATGCAGATCAGAGAGAGATAATTTGTGATGGGTGTAGCTTATTAGACATCATGTCACTTTGGGTGGACCTAAATAAAAAAATTCTAGTATTTAATGCTGAAAACCAGAGACAAGAGATACTGGTGACAATGGCTCTTCAAGGGTTTGCATGGGGCATCACTGTGATGATCACGCTCTTCTTCAAGGGTGAGAAAAAAATATTTAACTTAAATACTGATAAAGAGCATATGCAAACTGCTTATAATCACTGAATCAGTCACTGCTGTTTCACAAGATTAACATTTAGGGATAACATTTATTGTTCAGGTTCCAACATATTGGAAACAATACATTCAGCAACAGTTATATTTTTAAAAAAAAATCTCTTGACAAATTTTGAGTTATATTAATAAATTAGCGAAAATCAAATGTGTTCTTGGTATTTTTGATTTATTATTTATATATTTTTTTAATCAATATTATTGATGTTTTTTAATTATTATTAATGTTTTTAATGTAGGTACTACAAAAGGAAAAACAGTTTTTCCTTTTCCTAGAAATGGTAAAATGCCTTTCCTAGGAAAGGCCTGGAACCAGACATACAACCAGGCCCGCTCCATGCTCCTCCACCCAACAACCTTACCTCCACGGCCGGCCACACACCCTTACACAACAGAACCACACACACCTTACCACCTCACAAACCTGAAGTGGCAAAGGCATTGTGATTAATGGCACAGTGCCTTTAATCACCAAACCAGTCTTTTGCTTGCAGTTCACCAATATTTGAAGAAAACCCCTTAAACCATTTTCTAGGTTTCAGCATATTGGAAACCTAGAAAATATTAGTTACTCTTCCTTTATTCTATATGGGACTGAATAGATCTATGTCAAATATAAATCCAATTGTCTTTTTTTTTTATTCATTAATTTTTNCCCCTGCAATGACACGGCGCCCCCCCTAGGGGGCGCGCCCCACAGTTTGGGAACCTCTGCACTAGACAAAGTTTTTGCTGGTAGAGATAAACTGTAAAAGAAAAGAAAGCTGGAACTTCAGCAAAAAAGTGGTTCTACGAAGTACTGACTCAGAGGCTGAATACTTTTCACACCACACTTTTCAGTTTTTTATTGGTAAAAAAAAAATCATGTCTTTTTCTACCTCACAACTGTATACAATTGCGTTGATCTTACACACAAAATTTCAATAAAATATATTTGTTTATGGTTGTAATTTGACAAAACATGGAAAAGTTAAAGGGGTGTGAATACTTTTGCAAGCCACTGTAGGTAAAAGATGCCATAATGCTAAAGTTTTTCAGCTAGGGATGGAAATATAAACAGAAAGTGGTCCAACAACACAGCCTGGAGGAAATTCATCAGGGCCTGGCTTCCTATTCTGGCAAAGGTCAATTCAAGAAATGGGAGTAGCAATGGGCATGTGTCAACTGCCAGCAACAGCCCTTACTGCCTCTAATGGTGCAACAGAAATTAACTCATAAGGCAAAGTTCATTACTCCATCACCTCACATTTTACATATGCATTTGAACTGGTAATCTGTAAATTTAGCAATGTTGACCACATCACATTTTTAAAACAGTGAAGTGAACCAGCTCTTTTTCTTTCTACATTCTTAGGCCTCATCTCACCAGGCTCTGTTGTGAGAACTTTCAGTTTTATGACTTGACATGAGATTGAGAAATGTTTGAAAATTCTAATTTGGCATTTTAAATTTATTTGCATTTCAATGCTGTTCGTCGTAAAACAAACATTTGAAAGTTGAATTTTGCTTGTGACCTTTGTGACGTTTAATACACGCGACTATTTGTGCTTCCTTTTAGCTGGATTAAACTCAGAAGTGTTTGCAATTCATAACTGCTCTAGTACTAACAGAAAAATATAGCTTTTTTTTCACTTGGCCCTCTTGGTCCACACAAATTAACTATGACGTAAAACTGCTTCCCAGTGTTTTGGATTATTAGTAGCTGGATGGCAACGTGAACTAAACTGGTTATTTGGATGATCTGTTAAGACAGAGGAAGCTATGATGCATAAATAAGCTTGTCCAGCTTGTTTGACTTGAGCACCATAACATAACCTCACTTGCACAAAATGTATGCAAAGTCATTCCCAACAGACAAGTTTGGATTCATTCTTTGTTTTTTTTTTTTGTTTTGTTTTGTTTTCAGATCCAAGCCAATGCAGATCAGAGAGAGATAATTTGTGATGGGTGTAGCTTATTAGACATCATGTCACTTTGGGTGGAGCTAAACAAAAAAATTCTAGTATTTAATGCTGAAAACCAGAGAAAAGAGATACTGGTGACAATGGCTCTTCAAGGGTTTGCATGGGGCATCACTGTGATGATCGCGCTCTTCTTCAAGGGTGAGAAAAAAATATTTAACTTAAATACTGATATGCAAACTGCCTATAATCACTGAATCAGTCACTGCTGTTTCACAAGATTAACATTTAGGGATAACATTTATTGTTCAGGTTCCAACATATTGGAAACAATACATTCAGCAACAGTTATATTTTTAAAAAAAAATCTCTTGACAAATTTTGAGTTATATTAATAAATTAGCGAAAATCAAATGTGTTCTTGGTATTTTTGATTTATTATTTATATATTTTTTTAATCAATATTATTGATGTTTTTTAATTATTATTAATGTTTTTAATGTAGGTACTACAAAAGGAAAAACAGTTTTTCCTTTTCCTAGAAATGGTAAAATGCCTTTCCTAGGAAAGGCCTGGAACCAGACATACAACCAGGCCCGCTCCATGCTCCTCCACCCAACAACCTTACCTCCACGGCCGGCCACACACCCTTACACAACAGAACCACACACACCTTACCACCTCACAAACCTGAAGTGGCAAAGGCATTGTGATTAATGGCACAGTGCCTTTAATCACCAAACCAGTCTTTTGCTTGCAGTTCACCAATATTTGAAGAAAACCCCTTAAACCATTTTCTAGGTTTCAGCATATTGGAAACCTAGAAAATATTAGTTACTCTTCCTTTATTCTATATGGGACTGAATAGATCTATGTAAAATATAAATCCAATTGTCTTTTTTTTTTATTCATTAATTTTTTAGCCATAAGACTTAAAGTTCTGTTTCCAATTTGCTACAGAATCCACCTCCATGAACCACTGGAGCACATGCTGCTCACTTAACTACTTTATTATTTTACACTTTTGCAGTATTCGTTTTAAATGATGCATTTTCATGAGAATGCAAATCCACCTACACCTGGCCATATGTCCTTTAACAACTGACTTGAGGATTTTTCACCCACTTTATCAGCCATAGTTGACAGTAATTAAACTCAAAATCCGCAATAAAATGTAGTTTTTCTCTGAGCTGCCAAAACTAGTTCAGAGAAAAACTCAATATCAATCGCTCATTGATACTGAGTATAAGTAGAAATATCCTGAAACAGTCTACAGTTAAATTATCTGTGAGATAGAGGTAATTCACAGAAATACTTAATACTTTAACTACCTGAAGAAAATCTGATAGTCATTGATTCAGTAGATTTGGATTATATGGTTGCTTTACAGGCACAAGATGGAAAAGGACAGGGGGTTTGGATGATCGCTTCTCTAATTGTTTTCATGTTCAGTCAATCTTGGTCAATCGGCTAATCTTAAAAGACCATCATGTCAACTTGTGGATAAACTGAACTACCGATGAAATACAAACATTTGCCTCATTTAATACAGTTTATTTCTTACTTTTGTAAATTTTATATTGTTTATTATTGGCTTCATATATGATAGTGACAAAAATAGTCATCTTGCACTATTTGAAACTAGACTCTTTCAACATCAATGATGTAAAACACATGACTGTAGTGAGGGGATAAGATCTGATGATTGCATTGATGTGCATCTGACAGAAATGTGAGGAAAAAAAATCTCAGCTAACTTGTTTGTTTCATATATTTATGTGTGTGCATGTGTGTGTGTGTAAATTGCAGGAGGTGACTCTCAACCCGGTAAGTATCAAACACTCCTTTTCTAGCTTTCTGTTAACAGCAGGGGAGAAAAACCTATAATACTTTAGTTTTTTTACCTGTAAAATGATTGTTACTCTTTGCTCATAGTTTTTTGGGTGGGAAAAATAGTGCATCACTTAGAATGCCTTACAAAAGTATCCAGACCCTTTGAATGTGACGTTGGAACCATAAACTTGAATGTATGTTGTTGATAGTCCAATGCGAAGTAGTGCAAAATAAAATGAGGCCACTATGATGTTATTTGTGTTGGTTCCAATAAAATGCACTGAAATTGATGCTTGTAATATGACAAACATGCATGAATGAAACATTGTACATTAATTAGCTTGAGTCACTTTTGTTAAACATCATTGACCAAGCAACTGGCTAACATTCATTTTTCAGGTTTTTTTATATTTAGCATTTCAAGTAGCACAGTTTTGACAAAGATTTGCCTGTGTATTGTGGGGGAGTAGAAAAATAACATTTTAACTGACCAAAGTACTGAAAACTGGTTGCAACATTAACGTTTGTTCCCGTTTTGTGATTGTTGTAAAGCCTGTGCCAGGACTCCCATCAACAGCAGGATCATCGGAGGGCAAGATGCGTCTCCAGGAAGTTGGCCCTGGCATGTGGCTTTAACCTCAAATGGCTACAACACCTTTTGTCAAGGATCTCTGATCACCGACGAGTGGGTGCTGACAGCTGCTCAATGCTCAACAAGGTAGGAAGCCATGGTTTGGTATTTTTGCTTGTGATTATGAACAAAAGACTGTAGGAACCAACAAATGAAATCTCTTAATGTATTGCATTCTTTTTTAATAATTCAGTTGTACTTCACGTTATTGTTTCTTAGAGTTAACTTTCAAAGACTTTTCGATTCCCGGTTGCCCTGCCCTCATCGTTTGTGTCCCTGGGCAACATAACCTTACTTCCCATGTCTGTGTTGGTGAGACCAATGGCGTAAAACATGCAGCCTCGCGCTTCTGTCAGCCGGAGCCATGGCAACTGTAGCTAAAATCCAATAGTTTGCCATCATCAGCGTGTGAATGAGCCCTTGGAGATTTCAATTTGAGATAAAGGGGTTTATCAATAAAATTAATCTAGTCAACTCAAAACTGAGATTTCACCTGCAACAAACTCATTGAAGAGCAGCAGTCATGTCAGTTCAGCAACTGGATAAAGGATGCCAGGTCTACACCTTTATTACTGAATTGAAAGCAAGAAAGGCAGACAAGGATCTACCTATAGTGATACCCAGTGACTATGTTCAAACACTTTCTCTCTCTTCTTTAAGCTATTACCTTAGTGGTGCAGTTTTGCACTTTGGTGCCACCAACCTGTCTGGACTTGGTGAAGTGACTCGGAGAGTTGACCATTTTGTCTGCCATCAAGACTACACCTACAACAAAGAAAACGACATCTGCCTTGTGAAGCTGTCTGCTCCTGTCAACTTCACTGACTACATCCGACCGGTGTGTTTGGCTGCAGAAAACAGCACTTTCTATGATGGGACCAGCAGCTGGGTTACTGGTTTCAGCAACTTTGGTAATTTCTACAGTTTTGTTTCTTTACGTCAGCTTTCTGTGCAATACCATTGTTGAATTCTTCAAAGCGAAATAACCCTTAAAACTTTTTTCTTTAGGATACTACTATCCCAACACTCTCCAGGAGGTTGATGTATCAGTATTTGGAAACACTAAATGCAGCTGCTTGTACCGCACCTACTACTACTACTACTACTACTACTACTATGGTCGTTCAATAACAGACAACATGATGTGTGCTGGGAGTGAAAATGGCTCAAAGAATGCATATTATGTAATTACCCTTTTTTGTTCTTTAATTTTTTGATTTTATATTTTTGAGGTTTTAAATCTGCAGTAGCAACTTTATTTCTTTTAAATATTTGTTAAAACAGCATCTTACAGTGTGCCATGTCTCATACTGTACTATCACAACAGTGACTGATTTAAGAAATATATATAAAAAATAGAATATTTTCCAAGTGACACAGCAGATTTCATTCAATTTAGTCAGTTCTTATCTCAGGCAATTTAATGAGATGTGTGTTCTGTCTCACTTTGTTGATTGTAATATAGTAGCAGTGTTTTTGGGTTTTTTAAACTGCCTGTCTCTATTGGACCAGATTGAAAAACACTGTTAAACATGTTGTAAAATTCTTCCACAGGGAGATGGAGGCGCAGCTCTAGTGACCAAGAAAGACTCCATCTGGGTCCAGAGTGGGATTGTGAGTTATGTTTATGATAACTACCTGGGCCGACCTTCTGTCTACACCCGTGTGTCCCAGTACCATAAATGGATCACCGACAGAGTCACTGGCATGAAGCCAGGCTTTGTTACCTACACCTCCCCAGGCAATGACAGCGACTTTAACTACACCTGTCCTCCACCACCATCTCCCACACCCTATCCCACTTGGTACCATAACATTTCCACTTGGTACCCTTACACTACCACTGATGGCAGCATATTTGGCAGTGGTGAAACTCTGATTCCCATCACTCGCGTCTTCCCTCTCTCTGCTCTTGTTCTGTTTCTCCATCTGTTTGTTGGTGGTGCTGGAAACTAACTCATAACTTTCACTCATGCTGCACTCTAGTTCATAACCAACTCTCTACATTAGAATCAAAATGTTGATATTGTTCGACTGATTTAGTTTTATTTCACAAATTAAGATTTCTACAAAGCAAAGGAAGGGTGTAAAGTTTATCTGGTAATTAGTTTAACAGACCTCTCAAAATTGAAAGATTTTTTTTCTTTTTTCTGTCCTTTACATTGTGTTGATTTTATTTACCCAACTATAAATGCCAATTAAGTGTTTGACAACAGGTTTGGGACTTCTAGCAACCAATCATACCGTTATTTTATTAAATGTGAAAAACAATCGGTGATTAGTGATAAACTGTGATTAAAGTCATTCAAAACTATATATTTCTGTTGGGTTCAATTATTTTTTTGTGCCAACCCGATATTTCAGAGTTGAAAGGCTCAGCGAACAGTTTGGTGTCCAGTTTGACAAAAGCAGTTTATGAGTCTGGCAAGGGATTTTAATACGTCTCAGGAGAATTTCAATTAAGCCAAGCCAATCCAAAATAAATGTGAAGAAGTGAGCATTTCTTCGTAACCAGGAGAATATGTAATGGTTTCTCTTTAACTTTTCACAAGACTGTAAGTATAAGACCTGCTTGACTACATTTAACTTACTGGGAGAGCAATTTTGAAATGCTTCCTGGAAAAACTAAGAGCCTGTTTTTTAAGAAGGTGTGCCAGGTAAAAATGTGACTTGATAAGTTCAAGCATACCAGAGTCAGAATGAATCAACAGTTTTCGATATGGGAAAATATGTCCATCTTATGTCGCACAGATGAAAAGTTACTGTGGGACATGCACCTTATATAAGCAAAGGTTTAATTGCTGGTTGTTGGTCAGAAATAATGATTTCCATTTGTTTTGAAAAGCTCATTACATATAAACAGTGAATATCAGTAAAACGGTGAAAGCGTCAAACCGCACAGCATTTTACTTTGTTTCCTACCTACAGCCATGCATTTTGCAGGCGTATTAGGCACAGGTCCAGACTATTATGAATCTAAACTAAGGCTTAAAAAAAAATAAAAGATTTCAAACTCATTTATTTTATCAAGCTGACACTTTCTGTGTAGAAACTAAGCACATTCTTCCTGTTTCCATAGGATTTATGAGGGAAAGTAGTGGCTAGGTGCTGCCACATGAACAAACTTAACTATAACTGACCACCATTGGTGTGATCACTTTTATAAAAGCAGGATGTTGGTCAGTTTGCTGGTCTGAGGCCTACAGATGTGTGTGTCAACACTGTGGCACAGACCGATGAACTTGGTCATTGATGAACTTCGCCATGGGTCAGGCACCAACAAGTGAAACGCAGGCGTTTCACTTGTTGGTGCCCATCGGTTTGGGGAGCTCAGAGGAAAAAATCTCAAGGAGTATATCTAATTTCTCTCATTATTGTTCATAATGCACAAACCAAAACCATGATCAGCTGCACAGTGGTGGAGGGATAATGATTTGGGCTGCACATCGCAGTCATCGACCCAACCATTAACTCCTAACCAGACATCAGGCTATGCACTGAATAGCTGAAGCTTCATCTCAGCGACCCGATGTTTCAACACGGCAAGAAAACAAAAACAAAACAAAAAAAGAAACTTGGTGTCGCAGTGGCTGAAAGTCAAAGCTCAGTTTGACTGACATGTTCAGGAGAACTGAGCAAAACACAATGTTGGCAAAGAATAAACTTCAACAATGTTATTTGACAAGATGCTCCTTTTGACATCTTTCAACTTTGTGTTTATGTATTTATAGAAAACTGTACTAGTGCATTCAACATGGCTTCCCTGTCAGACTAAATCAAATGATTTTTTCATTTTATTGGGCGACCGCATGAGTATGATGACTTGGTTTGGTCCAAATTTAAAAGATTTTCTAATGTCAAAAACAGGTTTCACCCTTCTCATTGAAAGATTACAACATTAGCTGATGCTAACAAGCATTAAAAGACAATTCTATGATTACATAAATATAGCTAAAGTCAAATAATTTTAAATGATATTACTAATAAGAATTATTTTTTCAGTCATTTTATATTTGAATAAACATGGTTTTACAGTAAGGAGAGAGAGTCATGAGTTTACAGGTTTGCCAAGTCATCTCAACTCACCTGAGTCTTACAGGTAAACACAAAGTGGAAATTCACGCCCGGGCACATTCTGTCTGAAAAAGAATCCAAAACCAACACAGCTCATGCATTTCGGATTGTTAACTTTTGGACACTTTTACTTTGAAGTAGGGAGATAAAATCTAGTAATCTGTTGCTGTGCAATGTTTTTCGGGCAGCTTCTTTCGCCTGTCTGAACTATCTGATGTAAGGCTAAAGTACAATGAAGCAGCTGAGATGCTTAAAATGCATCCAAAACTAGTCTGTCAACTTTAGCTTTCCCACGTTTTATGTTTTTGTGGGGAAAATAGCATGCTGCTGCCACAGTCCACAGCACAACAGCCTTTTCTGTGGACATGTGGTAGAAAACTGAGTTATGAGATTGGGTAGAATTGATTTTTTAATTACTGGGATTGTGAGTTTCCAAGCTGTTGACATTAATGTGCTTTCAAGATTGTCTGACTAGTGGGTTGGGCTACGTAAGTGTTCATAGACTGTATGAGGCTTGAATTGTTCAGCGCAATGCTTGGAATGCCTTGGGATCTGATGTTGGCTACTGTTCTCCTTGCTGCAGCAAGCAATGAAGCTCAGGGCTCAGAACTGCCTTGGCAGTCTTTGGTCTTTGGAGTTATGAGATTGGGTAGAAGTGATTTTTTACTTCTACCCAAGTAGAAGTACAGTTTTAACAGCAAATGTTAAAGCTACTGTATGCAACTTATTTTAAAAATCAGCTTTTTTACATATTAAAACCATTTCCATGTTGTGAGTATGGTAATCTGTTAAAAAAAAAAAAAAAAAAACAGCTCTTCCACCCCCTCCCTGAGCACAACAATCCTGGTCAAAAACAACCAATCAGAGCCAGGGGAGGGTCTTGGAGCTGTCAATCAATCCTATGTATGAACTGCTAAGTGTGCTAATGGTGGAGAAACAACTTAATGTTGCAGGAAGTCATCATCAGGGGTCATGCTAACTAGCCTTAGCATTCCTGCTCAGGCTGTGTTGATGGGGAGAAGCTGTAGCCTAGCAGAGAACAAGGAGAGACCAGCGTGTACCGAAGCAAGACTGACAACTCTCCTCTGCAGTCACTACTGGGAGAAGACAGAAGAGATCAGTATTTCCACAGATTACCCATCTGATCATACGGTCACAACAGGGTGATAGTTTTAAACAAAAAGACTTTATAAAAGTTACCTACTGTTGCTGTAATTATTTCAGGAGGGATTTATGTTCATAAACATCTCAACTAGCACATGATTGAATATTGGAAGAAAAAGTATATTCAATGTTAACATTTTCCACATTTTGTGCAACTAAAATATGATGTATGGCGCTCACATTTATTCTTTCATTTTTACTGTAATATCCTTAATTAAAATGTAGCACAACTAAATCCCTTAAAATGTGATTTCATTAGTTCAAAACAGTGCAACTGTGTGCAGTTCAGCACAGTTTAGTGGAACATAATTTTTAGTAGACAATATATTTGCCTGTGTTAATACGAAAACCTAAGTGGTTGAAATTGTGAAGGTCTGATTGGAAACAAGAGTGGAGTTTTTAAAGTTGCAGGTTCACTGCACATGTAGGACTCTTAGCCCAAATGGGTCCCCATTGACAGCCCCTCAAGTGACATGTTTTTGGACCTACTCTAAATTTGCAAAGGTTGTCCACTTGACTACCTTTTCAACCTTCCTGGTGGACTTGCTAGTGACTTTTGTCTTACATTTACAGGTTTACAGCAGAGTAACACATCGACTCCACCTGCCAACG
Organism: Poecilia formosa; assembly: GCF_000485575.1. Classification (NCBI taxonomy): domain Eukaryota; kingdom Metazoa; phylum Chordata; class Actinopteri; order Cyprinodontiformes; family Poeciliidae; genus Poecilia; species Poecilia formosa. The sequence continues at coordinate 1,186,761 of NW_006800069.1, forward strand.
TTGACTTCAGACAGGCATCAAACCCAACGTGTTTTTCTAGATTTTTCTCATCAGGTTCAGTGACAAAAAGAACTCATTACTCAAGATATGAGAAAAAGTGCTGTGGGTAGAGATAAAGATCAAAAGGGTGTGTGCTGTTAAAGCAAGCTAGGCACAGCTGTTTGTATATTAAAATAAGGTATTCTTTTAGAGGGTTGAAACTGTTATTATCCGTCCATCCATTGGCTTTTTTCACACATCGGATCCTGCAGCACATCTCAAAATAAGCCAGCCTCTCCTCCCCCTGTAGGCTTAAATTACCACATGAAAATGGAAAAATTCATTTTCAATCTTTGTCTATCTACATCTTTAATTTATTTACGATTGTATTCACTATCCATAAATCTGCTAAAGGCTCTTTCATATTATAAACAGGAATTAATCCTCCAAGAGATTTATTATAAAGAGATTAAAGCTTGATCATTTTGAATTTCTGAAGGAATCCAACAAAATGCCTTTTCGTCTTTGCTTAGGCTTTGCCAAGACCTTCTAAGTATTTGTTTCATGTTGTTGGCTGATACTTTTAAAACAAAAAGGATGAGATTAGGACACGCAGTAAATTCCAGATCTTTTATGTCAACACGTACACATTAGGCTCCACAGAAGCATCAAAAGCACACACTCTCTGGTCAATATGTAAAATTTTCCAAAATTCACTTCATCTAATCAAATAAAACATATTTAAACAAAAATGGAAATATTCAAAGCTGCTGTTGGCATCAATTTAATACATTGCATGCACTTTCCAATAAAACTATGAAACATTTTTTTAGTTATAATTTATTTATAAACATGCTATGAACAACTTTTTGACTAGTCATCATCACTGCACTGGATTCTCTATCCAAAACATCAAGTTTAGTTTGTGAGCCTCTTATTTCTGGAAGCTTGTCAGGACATTTCTGCCACCATGGGAGTCGGTTCTCTTATTGCATCCTCTTTTCATGTCTTGACACATGAAGGTCCTGGTCTGCCTTGACCCAGTTTACTAAAACTGGGTCAACCACATCACTGGTTGTCAAAAGACGACCAGAAACCAGCAACACCATTTCACAGGTTTCTCCAGTTTTAGTCGCAACTGTAGAAGCTGCAGGAGATTAAAAGTTGAGCAACCCGTTACTGCCGTGTCAAGCTCACCAAAACAACTGAAAACACGCCTCCGAAGACTTCTGCAGTAGTCAAAAGGATTTTATGAAGAAAATTTTTATGAAACTAGAGGCCTTGATCAAGCTCTGCTGGGAAATGCACGTTCTATTGCTTATGTAGAGATAAACAATAGAAGGATCTATAGACAATGAAACTTTTCACACAAAAAAATAAAAATTAACCCCAACCTTAAACGCATTAGAAGTGAGTGAATAAACTAAAGTCATTTGGGGAAAAAAAGAAGAAATAGATTTTTTCTTTTTGTATTTTTTCATATTGCTTTAAAATAAAATGGGTTCATTTTTTTAAGAGTTAGAATTTTAAAAGAATTTCAAAATGTTTTATATTTTATGCAACAACAGGAGGGGAGGAAACATTTTCAGTTGCAGTAAAATAACTTGTGGTGCCATAAATGTTATGTTGAAGATCCCCTTTGATGATGTGGATAAAGATCCAAGAGATTTTAATGAGCTGTAAGAATGTCAAAGCACATCTACGGCAAAATATTAAAATCTAGATTTAGAACTGATGTCATCCTAACTCACCCTTTTAAATCCAGACATCTGGCTTCTGAAGCCGTCAGCTCCCAGCAACTTTACAGACGACTTTAAACCGGTCCAGTTTTATTAAAGACCTTTAATTGGGAGATAAATCCTACAATAGGGCTAAGTAGTTTCAAATAATATTACTGGTGCAGTAATTGCTGGAAACCACTAAAATATAAATTCAACAGAAGCAATTATTTTTGAAAAAACTTCTGCTTTACTTTTATAGGTGTTTCCAATATGATTTAATAATCATAAATTATTAATATATGACTTTCTGGAGGACAAGTTCTGTGACACAGATGTGTTGATATGATAAGGAGTCTCAACACCGGATGAATCAGTGACAGATGCTGTGTCAACATCAAGTGTTATTTATAAAGGACATTATTATAAAGTAAACTGGGATACATGTGGATGCCAGAGGAGATTATGATCAACAAACATTCAGATGATATGCAACATCTTTTGCAAAAACTAAAGGACCTACGCTTCCTCAAGAACCACAATCTGTCCCTTCTTGTGGACGACTTCACTGTCCAGTCCGACCTAAATCGTCTGGTTGCCTTGGTGATCACAAAGCTATTTATGCACCACCTTCTCCTGTGTTTTGTTCAAATTTAAGATGAGATAACAGTTCTGACACATGCTACCCAACTACTCAATTTCTTGTCCGTCTCTGATACACTAAACTACTGCAGAACCGTCAGTAAGTCTGAGGTTTATAGAGTGAAAAGGAATGGTGAGAGAACAGTGCCCTGTGGTGCTCCTGACTACCTGGTCAGACACAAAACCTCTCAGTCTCACTTTTAAACCAATTGTTTGCCAGTTTTAACAACATCAACTATGGACCATTTTAAAATTGTTTCAACTCTCCCTCAGCATCAACAATGAAAATATTTTCTGGGATATAATTTTGCAGTAGTGTAATAAGTAGGGAAATCAAAAAAGAGGTTTGATCTCCTTCCTGTCAATTTCAATAAAATTCATCAGAAAGGAACAGAAATCTTCTCCGGTTAAACTCCTGTTAGCTTCCAAGACTAATCAGATACAATATTAGACGGGATGTTTGAGCCTCATAAACATGAGACACTGCGTACCAACAGAAGCCCTTCAAGGTTCATAAACTCTCCCTAAAATGAATGCCAAATGGGCCAAAAGCACCTTATGTTTCAGTTTCATTCACTCTCTGAATTTTAATCTTGAAGCTTTCGCACATGAATGGAACTGCTGTCCCCTACAGGCGAGCTGCAGATCATTTCAGCCCAGCCCCTTCTCAAATGTTCTGGGTGGCTGCTCAGAAAACTAACCTGCAATCATCCTCAAGCAACAGAAATGGCCTCATTGTTATTCTGCAGCTTTGATTTTTCTTCTTCTCGGTGGTGGAAAATGTGGATTAATGGCCTTCTTGCATTGTGACTCATACAGAGCAGACAAAATCTAAACCTGTCCCTATAGAAAAAAAAATATGTTCCATGATATACCCACGTTTCTATTTTTACACCTTCAAGATTTCAGAAAATTTCATGAACGAGACAGGGTTTGCGCTCTTCATCACAGGTTAGTTTAAATCAGTGGTGTCCAAAGTCGGTCCTTGAGGGCCGGAATCCTGCATGACTTGGGTCTCTCCCTGGTTTAACACAGCTGGATCAAATGATGGCTCATTGGGAGCCCTAAGAAGAACATTGAAATGCTGAGGAGGTTGTTGCTACCACCAAGGAGAAAACTAAGACATGTAGGATGCCGCCCTCGAGGACTGACTTCGGACACTAGTGGTTTAACTGATGTATATACGTCCCGCGACACTAGAGGGGGAGTGCAGAAAATGTCACAGTCTGATAACGGCGAAGCAAAGAGGGAGTAGGAGAGGAAACAAAAGCGAACGCAAAGTAGGGAAAAAAAGTTAATGCGGAGGACTACTCGACCCCTCTAAGGACTGCAGGAGGGTTAGAAAAGATGCACTTTAAAAAACATGGCAATAAAATATCTGTAAAAATGTAAAACTTGTAATTATGAAAACATCACTCCAGCATCCTCACCTCCACGATCACCAGCCCTTATTGCTCATGAGCCATTTGAATGTTTCCACTGGAATTTTCACAGTTTATCTTTGATGATGAGCTTATCACTTAGATTAGATTTATTGTCGTCGCTCAGCATTTTTAGCGGTGCCGTGAGATTAATGGAGCAGCTCTGCTGAAAGCTTAATAAACAAACAAGACACTTAGCAATAGACAGAAAAAGACAATGTGTGGCTGAATTGGCAGTTCCCTAAATCTACCAGAGGTATGAATATTTTTGCACTTTGTTTCTAATGTCTTCCTTTCCTGACAGTCATTAAACAATCCAATTGGTCACCTGCATCATACTAATTTTACATAGATCTTGACCTCACTTGAAGGGTAAAAAAGACAGTAAGGGCGGTGTGGGTTAGGCATTGATTAAAGAAACTGCAAGTTGAGTTTAAAAAAAACAACATTATATAATAAAAATAATAATTTGCTTCTGCTTAATCAGGGCCGGCATCCTGCATGACTTAGGTCTCTCCCTGGTTTAACACACCTGGATCAAATGATGGCTCATTGGGAGCCCTAAGAAGAACATTGAAATGCTCAATGTTTCCGTTTCAGTTTTGGTGAGGGAACATATAAATGTCCGTATGTGTAGCAGAAGTATTTTAGAGGTTGATGTGCAAAAGGGCCTTAGAAAAAAAGCTACGACTGAGCAGCAGCAGTGGAAGTAACCAGATAAATGACTCCAAATCAACAAGCTTGATTCAAATATTTGTTTAAAAAAAATGTTTCAAGTCTCCCCTGGAGCTAAAGGAGATCTGGAATTTCACATCCACTGAACAGAGTTCTTGTGCTGTAATGTTGTAAAGAAGATGAGTTGGTGTCTATGGCTAGGTGATTCTGCCTCACACACATGCAGAAACACACACTGACATGTTTGGCTGAGTGTGAATTACAGACATAATGAAGGTACAGCAATGGTAATGGTTCAGATCCACCACTTTTTTTTTTATTACTACAGCTAAGATCTCCAAGGAGCTGTAAATTTAAATTTATTCAAGTCAAAAAGAAAGGAGTCACTGATATGTTAGACAAGCATATTTTAGGTGTTTGCTGCTGGCCTGAATAAATGTGGATATGAATGTGTGAAATTGTACCCGAATGTCTTTGTCTTCCCTTCTAATAGTTTTCCCCTCAGTATCTGGTCTCTACTTTCACGCTTTCTTCCACTCTTAGTTATTAAAATCACTACAGTTGATAAGTTGCATAAAGAGTGTGTGTTAGAGATACAGAAAAATAAATTGCTTTAATCTTCCTTTTTGCCGTTTCAGCTAGATTTTTGAACCGGCTGCCGGTGGACTAACACGACCCCGGTTTTCACACATGGTTAAGACAAAGACCCAAGGCTGATCAAGGTAATAAATCAGTTTGATGTATTCTGTACAGCGCTTCGAAGTACAGTTTGCATAAATGGTGGCCTGTGTGATGCAAATTGTTTTTTAAAGCAGAAAACAAGGCTAAAGTTTTAGGAAAGCAAGAAGTATCAGAAAAAAAATAAAAATCATAGAAGGAAAAGCACTTCTCTGTATTTGAGAAGTGAAGAAACACTTTGCAACATTGGCGATGGTGGAAGGCGTTTGTCCCGTAATCAATGGGTTGCTGGTTTGAGCCTTTGCTCCATCCGTCTCCGCTGTGTTGTCCTTGGGCAAAATACTTTACCCGTCTTCAACATGTTCCTAAGACACCATTTTAATCCAGACTTCTTTAGACATTGGTAGGACTTCACGATATATGCTACTCTTTGGTTTGGGCCAGGGTAAAACGTTATGTGCTTTGAAAAAAAAAATCAATTTTTAAAGCACAGTTTCCAACAACCTTGAAATAATAAGCAAGAGCCACAATAAACACTTTGTGACATTTCCTGGATTAACAAGGTTCATGTCAAATGCTGGAGAAGAGCAGGGCAACAATTTCTGAAAAAGCTTTGATATTTCCAAATCTGTCTAAAGTCTATTTTTTGTGAAGTTGTTGATATTCCCCATCAACTTGATCGCTAATTAGCAACTTGCTAAGTGACAATCCCTGTCCCAGTGAGTACACATACCAATAAGCACCAGTCACCCCCCCAACCCCCCAAGGTTTGAACTCTGACATTCAACAAATGAAAGGAAAATGTATTTCCAGTTCCTTACATCCCACAGGCAGAGATGAAACTTATATCTGAAGCAAACTAAAGCAGCAACCAGAAAGAAAAGAAATCTGAATTGATTTATAGCACAGGAGGTGGTATTGGGCTAAGATGATGAAGGCTTCCCCCACAGTAGGGAGAAATATTGACAAGATTCTTGATATAAGGGAAAGGATAAGGGTGGTCATGAACAAGAGGGAGATATGATGCCCTTGAAGAAAGTTGGAGAAAAGTTAGAGTGAAAATATTATGAGTGAATCTGCTTTATGATCTTCTTAACGCTCTTAAGGTCTACTGGGTTAAAAATAATTCATGTTTCAATATCAGTATCAATTCAGCATTATTTCCATCCGCTTCATCCACCATTTCTCTGTTGGACCTTCTTATGGACTGGTTTTATTGAGTCATCTTTTGTCTTTTTTAATAACCTTTTTTTTTCTCCCTTCCCATCCCTTTTTTATTCATCATAAAACAAAAGTCAAGCTGAGGTCTCTCTATAGTCTCTCCTCAAAAGACCCTTGCAGAGGACACTTTCAGAGGAAGTGAGGCCTGTCAAAGGAGCGGCTAACGCATATATCTTTGTGTGGTGGGGACCGTTTACAGGACAGAAAAGAATAAGGTCAGCTGAGGAAAAATTCCCCAAGAGCCACTCCAATCCTTGTAAGACATCACTGTTCAAAAGTTTCAAGGCATTTTTCCAAACTTCAGTCATCTGTTTCTAGCCTGGGTCAGGACCATCGGCTATTGAGAGACCATTGCTTTCCCAGAGGAATGGACTTTGAAGTCCTGTAATCACTAATATTTGGCTGTGATACACAAGATTAATCGTGAAAAAAGCTACGCTATGACTGTCCCCACCGCGGAGGGAAGTGTCAGCACCAACTTCTAATTTTTCTACCTCCTTGAATTAAGGACAAAACAATGGGATTTGTTTGTCTAGCATTCAGCCTAGCCACCTTTTTGCTATTAACGGAGCCAATTGGAAAACTTTAGACTTTTACTAAATCGCGAGGGGAGTAATCTTAAGCATTCCTCTTTCTCTGACTTGAATTGCTCAATATTTAGAAGCATGCCCAATGTGGACTGAATGACTTTGTTCACTTCCTCTGCTGCCTTTGCTAAAGTACAACAATACTCTGATTCAAAAGTTGAGTACGAAACTCAACATCATTGTTCACCGCCCCTTCTGTTTGATTGGCCAGAATAAAATACCTGAGAAATTGAACTCAATGGAACAAATCCCACAAGGAGTGGAATTGCAAAAGAAGACAATGGTTAGACTAATTTGACCAAAACTCTCAACCTTGGAAGACAGAACATTAATTACAATGTCCTTACAATCAGTTTAAGAAGGTAAATAAACTCTGGTTCCTTACAAAGCTCTGCCTTACCCTTCATTTCACCGCTCGACTTCAGTCTCTAGTTTCTGCTACACTTTTTAAAGACCAGACAACTGAAATAATACATTATCTCTCCACAAAAGGCTGTACTTCCCACTAAATGAAGCCATTCATCAGAACAACCAAAGATTCTCCTTCTTTCAGTTCTCTGCTCATCAGTCATGACAGAGGACTTGCTAATGGATTTATTACACTTCAGTTGTCTCCTGAAATATTCACTTTAATGTAATAAACTGCACTTAAACTCTGCAATGAATCACTTCAAGTCTTATTGAAACAAACGAAATGTCCAATAAGTTGACTGTATAGTGAATTAGAATAGTGTTCTTGATACTGCCACCGGGGGGCAGTATAGAGGATCAGAAAACTAGAAAGATGAAGTGGGGAAAATGCAAAAATGAACAATTACATCAACTAAAATGTTTGAATCAGACTTTCAATTGTTTTATAATAAAATTACATTTATCTTTCAATCATTACTATGAAATATAAGCTAAGGTAGTTTACTGATGCTCATCTCTGATTGCCAGCCAAATTTAATCAGGCTGCTAAGTGTAGCATGAACAAAAGTCAGAAGGTATGAGGCAGAAATTATACTAAACAAATATAATAACTTTTGAGAATAGCAGATTAAAGTGAGAAAAAAACATTCAGAAAGATGTTTCTTTACATATTTAGTAGCACTGTTTGCAGATTTCAGAGGGTTTCCTCACCCAGAAGCTAATGCTGTTTTGAGGGGCTATGGCATGGAAAAGTTTGAGAATAAGAATAAATGCATGTTTTCAATATGAATAGGCACCATATAAATGCAAAGCTGATACTTTCACTGATCCCTATGTAAAAGATTCTTTTCTTTGTTTCACACACATTTTGAACAAGTACTGGAGCCACTTGGGTATTTACCATATTTCCCCAAGCATACAAATTTTGTCTACTCCCGTCTGGAGTGAAAAGTAGTAATTATTTGCTCCAACAAAAATAAAAGCAACTGTATTAGAAGGATCTCTTGGTCTTCAAAACCTGAGACTGACCTCCACTCTTTTTGTTATCAACCATTTCTTAATTACACCGAGAACTGAAGAAACGGCTTTTTATCTCCTTTTAGCCCTCCAGTGCTTTGTGGGTTTCAATTATTTTAATTATCTGGGTTTAAGACATGCAGTTTAGAGAACTCCGTGGCTGCATATTAGAGTTTAAGGAGTCTGAGAGTTTAGAAAGCCTTAAAATTAAGCACTTGGCTTGTTCGTTATGACCGTGAGCAGACCTATCCCCTAACGAGCTAATTAAGACCTGAGAGCTCAGATCCCTTGGGGTGTCTATACATTTTTAAAGTGCTACTTCTCTTTATTCCCCCCGCTCTAAGGTTGTAGGAAGTAGAAGCAATAGATGCATCCATCAAGAACTCAAATATAATGTTTCGACTTAGAGTTCATTTATTCGGGATTCTTCCTCTGTCAGTGTGATAAAAGTGCCATACAGAAAGCAGTGGCCGGGTTTAACGGTCCACTGTCCATTTCAAGAGGTTCAGTTCTTGATTAAGTGTGCTTCTTTGTCCGCCGTAAGGCATGCAATTACAGTCTCACACTCTTACAAGTTAGCAGAACAAAGGTGTCTTCATCTGCACACATGTGAACCCCGGGTTTTAGTGTTTCTGGAGCTCGTTAAACACAGACGGGGACCCTCGGTTGCTCCCGTCGCCGCCGTTTCAGCGTGGGTGTGTTTTTAATAACGAACATGGCGCGCCATCTCCCACACACACATTTAGTTGTCTCGTTTGTTCAAGAGACCATCACCTGAACAAGCACAAACATTTACCCCATCAATTTGGAGACAGGTTTAATGACACAAACGGTGAAAGTGTGAAATGTACTAAAGGTTTGTGCCTCCCGTTTATCATCATCACACCATTTACACCAAAGTTTCACATTTACCTCGTGCCACATTGCTTTTAAGATTACAGCTTTACAAAATATTCACAACACTTGAACTTTTTTTTTTACATTTTCATGTTTTACAAAATGTCAGTATTTCTGTTGTATGTATTTTCATCAGTTTTCAAGATTTATCACAGTTTATTTGGATTTAGGTCTAAGCTTTGAATAGGCCACAAGGGTTTCCCAGGTGTTTTATAAGCCTGACGGGCCACCAAGCTTCAATTCTGCCAGACTAAGCCTTTTTTTTTTTTATGTTTGCCTTTTTTAAGCATTTACATTTATTAATACCTAAACGCTAATGCATTCCTACAACACAATTACCTAGTGATATTTTCAAATTTCCTGTCTATTTTTTTTTTAATTCCTCAAAAACATGGTAGGGCGCTGAATGACTTACCGCTGGGCTTAGCAAGTTTTCTGGCAGAAACCCCAGATCATTCTAAGATGTGAGCATGCAGCAGTCTAACCCAATTCAATTGTGCACTTAAGTCACATAACAATTACAGACATCCATTGAATTTGATGGATATACTTGCTCCGTCAATGAATTTGTAGTATTTGCTTTGTGAATGAGATACTGAGACTGCAAAGATGGTGGCCACAAAGATTTGCTAAAAAATAAAAATAAAAAGTGCATTAAATCCCCTGTGTTCCTTCTTCTGTGGCTTCTAACTCTGCTAATTTGTTTTCTCCATTTTCTGCACAAGCAAGCAGAATCAACTAAAAATCTTTTTTTTTAAAGTGACCATTAAAACCGGCAAAAGAGAAAGACGCATAGTTAAATCTTGGACTTTCTTGGTAACATTTTTCCCCTACTTAAATGAAAGTAAGGTTTCAATCACACCTTAGAAACGATCTTTAACCATTCCTCTTTAGATCTATGCTTTAAAAGTTTACGTTTATATTTAGTCACAAACTCCTGAAAGCCTCGACCGTCTTTAGCATCTCTGCAGAGTGAGAATAGAGCTCCTCTTAAATCGATGAGGCCATGACCCAGCATGCAGAGAAAGTTCAGAGAACAACTTCAACTTGGTGCTTTCGTGCATCTTCAAACCCATTCTCTCTGTCACTAACCATCTGTAGGAACTGAATTGAAGACTGACTGGTAAATTGAGAAATTTCCTCCACGACTCAGAGCATCAAAGGTATGCTGCACATTTGGCCTGTTGCCTGAAAACAACTGGGAAAATGAAACAGGTTTCACTAAGTGACCTCTGTTTTCTTGGAAAGGCAATGAAAGGACACACAAAACCAATCATGCACTTCCCCAGACTTGCTTTGTCTGATCTGACGTAGATGTGTATCTTTGAAGACTCAATAAGGTCTTCTCTACTACAAGGGATAATCATAATAGAACTTCTTTTTAAACTTCTCAAAAACTTTGCATCTCTTGTTGCTATGAACTTTGTTAATTCTTACAGATAAAAGAGTAAACTGTAAATAACATCAAAACTGTTTGATAGTCACCAGCTAAGTTTTTTGTATTTCCATTGCCCACATGCTCTTTACTTTATCGCCATCTGCTGACCAAAGATTGGCATTTCATTGTTTTTCTTACAATCTATGAAACTGTTTGGAAGGAGAAATTTTCTAAATTGAGTTTTACTGTGTAAATTGTTACTATGGATGTCAATAGGTCATACATGATGTATAAATACCCTTGGATCCCGTTGGATGAAAGGCAAATATTTAGTGTTTCTTAATTTAATGTCAGAAAGTGAAAAATTGTGTCTATATTACTGTTGAAGTAAATGTCTGGTTTTAACTGTGAACATCAGGTTAGTTTTCCTACAGAGAGATGTACTATATGCTGGGCCTTGTGGTTTAGTCTAACATACAACCCATTTATGAGTTCTGATTCAAAGTCGTCACAGTGCCTCCATTTGTTGCACACCTGCTGACCAAGCAGGGCGACTGCTGGACATACAGTAAAGTCGTACATCAACTTTACTGATTAGAAATATAAACACGGATGTCAAAGACAGATGGCAGAGGATTTCAGGTAAAGATATGCCAACTTGTACATTATTTCTGTTCCACATTGCAATTATTAAAGTGGATGCACTTTTATTCTGGGAACTTGAATTGTCGCACTTTGGTCAATTTCACTGACCTTTTAAGATACTTGTTTACATTCTAAAACACAGAAACACCAGCGTCTCCAATGATATACACACCATCTATCTCTGCATTTCTGCTTTCTCCACTCATATTCACGAACATCTACCTCAAACAACCGCACAGGTACACACATAATAACAATCCACAGCGCCAGCCAAATCCTAGAAGCACTATTGTTTGGTCTCATCTCCTTTCTCGAAACCACACTTCGTCTTTCTTTGCTCAATCCTTCACTTCTCGGACAGGGGGCCGGTTGCCCTTTCCTATCCACGCAGTGGGGAAATGCTAATGGCATTGCAGCAGAGCCAAGACAATTAGCAGACAGAGAAAGCAGACGATTACGAGCAGACTTGAAGCACACTGTGTACCGGTGAGCAACAGGAGACACACACTGAAAGGCAAAGAGACAATAGAAGGTGTCTAGGTTTTGGTTTGCAAATCTTCTTTGCATTCCAAGCAAGTAAAACTGAACGAAACGTAGGTCTGTAGCGACTGGCAAGAGAGGAAGTTTAACGATTGAAAGTTGGAAGGAGCAAACAGCAAAGTTATAAGTTCAAACTGGGATCCAGAATAAATTACAGGGTTTCTGCAGGCTTCACCAACTCGAATTTAAGACTTTTTAAGCCCATTATTAATTAAATTTCAGACCTACATCGCCAAAAAAATGTACGAATTTAATCCAGCCACCTGGCGATGAATTTGCACCAAAGTAGATACAAAGATAGTTATCTAGGTAGCTAGCTACAATTAAGAGGTTTGAGTGAGGTTTTCCTGTCAACCTTTTGCCTGACAGAAAAGTCCCAACAGAAAAGAAATACATAGACTATATGATTAAATAGCCCTGACAAGACCAAATTTAAGACCTGTGGTTTACATATTTAAGGCCAACTTATTTCTTTAAAATTAATTTGAGACATTTCAAGACTTTTTATGAATCACCCTGCATTATCTGCACAAGATTCCAATACAAGAACTAGTCTATTTATTAACAAAAGAGCAACATTAAGAAGATCTGAACTAGGCAGCTGATTTGATCAACTTAAAAAAAACTCCCGTCCTCTCCCTCCCAAGAAACTTTATCCAACAAAAAAGTCAATAGCCATAATGAAACAGTTAATTTTGATGTCCCTCAATTATGTTAATAAATCTTAATCTTTCCATTGGTTTGCACCAATTATAGTCCTGAAGATGGTGAATGTCTTTTACGTAATTTGTCATCCATTTGTAACTTTGGTTCAAAAAGTAAGGTCATACCTACTTTTAAAACTCCAACTCTCACTCTGTCTGATCTTCCTTGCAGAGACGTTCACAAGCCATCGTTTTCCAAGTCAAGTTTTGCCTGCTTCCTGGGAGAATTGCCCTGAAATGTATATAGATAAAAAGAATTATGTTGGAAACTAAAAAGTCGCCCAAGTGCCAGGGATCTTCTAAAGCCAGGTGATTAGATCCAACCTCACCCCTGCTGTTGGTTCTAGCAGTCTAAGGCAATCACTAGGGTTGGATCATGTCCATTTCTTGTAACCCTTAAGAGGCCATTACATCAAAAACAAAAGTGATCAAAACAATGAAGATAAAAACACTCAAACAAAAAGTTCTCAACATCAAAAAGACCCAACAGGTCACATTTTTTGCTAGAAATCAGCAGCATTATTGAAAACCTTTACACTTCAGGTTCAAAGATGCTCTTATTAAACAGTTTGTTTAACCCTTACTAGACTCTCTTATTGCACAGGAAAACCACATCCTATGTTCCCGCGATATCAGACAGCAACTCACAGAATCCCCTTTGTTTTCAACACTGCCTCCCAGATTTCTTTTTAGTGCATCATTTCATTGCTACTTTTCAACTCTAAATCACAGACTTTCCCCAACATCCAGTCAACATTGTTTCTTGTTCGTCCTTGTTCCTCCTATAGATCTCTTTTTATTGCCAACAGCAACATTTTTCTCTCCTTTCTTCTTCTTTGACAACCTCTACATTTGTTTTGCAGGAGTTTTAAAGGCAGCAACGATTTCTTGCTTTGATAGACTGATCGATATGGGCATCTTAATTTACAGAAAATCTGGCCAAAGAGATATTCGCAGGTTTGAATCCCTCTACTAAAATCAATGTCAATGTTTCAAAAATAATACATATACAGACCAGAATTGGCAGTAGAGGATCAGCTAGTGCCTCTTTAGAGAAGATAAAGAAATAAATACATTAAACTTCTGCCCTGGTATACCTCACTATCACTTGTGTACCTTGTTTACTACTGATATGACGCTATATGCCAAACTAGTAATGTTGTTTGCCCCTGACTCTTTCTAAAAATCTAAATAAGTTCATGTCTGATATATTTTTGTGAAATCCCAAAGTAGAATTGAATGCCTTGTCATGCAGATAAGTTTCTTTTAAAGCAGTATAGCTCTCATTCAAGTTAAATACAATCTCTCAGCTAAATAATCTTTGTGAAATGCTTTAACTTAGCATATGCTTTTCAATCATCTGGCAAATCCTGTGTTTTCAAATATATTTGGACATATGGATGTTTAATATTAATGTTAAGAGAGTCAATAAAAAAAAACCTACTAAAACTAAAAACTAAAATACAGTTAGAGGGGCTTCTACAATGTCGTTCTTTGGACATATGAGCCTAAGAACATCAACAAAAAATGAGTTTAAAAAAAATAAGTTAAACGCATTTTTTGTTGATGTTCTTAGGCTTAGGTTTAACTAAACCATTTTAGTTAAATGCATTTAACTAAAATGGTTAGTTAAATGTTATTTGTTCCAGACAAATAAGTTAAAGTGAAACTATATGTAAACATATAGATGTCATTGAAAAGTTTGGGAACCTCTGTTCTAATTTATTCACTTGGCTGCATTGGCTTCATGCGTTTGTTCCATTTTAGTAAACAGTTTGTTTAACCCTTACTAGACCCTCCATCCTGTGCCACTAATCTGTCATTTAACAGTAATGCATTCTACAGACAGATCATAAACTCCTCATTGTTCAATAATTTCACTTGTAAGCCTGTTGCCCCTAAAGGGATTATATGAAAACCGTAGCTGGAACGTCTAAACTCCTGATGTAAAATCATTCAATCAAAATAAAAATAAAAAAAATTGCTTTCCTGCCCTGTAAGCCGCCCTTTCAGTTCAACTGAGCCAATTTTAAATGTAGATCTGTATTAAACCTCACTGTATTAAAAAAATTCAGCTTGATGGCAGCAACTAAAATGGAGGGTAGATAAACTCAAAAAGAGCTCCACTTGCTAAGGAGCTTAATCACGGCGCACTCGCAGCCAAACATCCCTCTAAAACGTTCCTGTAATTAGCTGACTTGGCCGACTGAAGATTTACAAAGAAAGAGACCCAAAGGTTCTCACAGATAAAGACGCTTGTAGACCCAACTAGTCCAACTGAATCCTTGAGAGAGAGCAGGCGGGACACGCTGATTAAGTGAGGAAGGGATTGGCAGTGGAAACAAAGCATATGAGATGATGGGAAGTAGACAACTTTTAGTCTGTTGATCTGCCAGCTAAGTGCTAAAAACTGGATCTCCTATATTTAAAGTGAATATATTTTCAGAATTATGTTAAATCTACAAAGATGTCTGATGGAGTGTTAGTGCCATTCTAAGAAAATAAATTACAATAAGTCATAAAATTACAAGAATAAAGTTGAAATATGTTATTCTCGAAAGATTTCAACTTCTCACGTACGACTTTATTCTTGTATGAATTCAACCCTACTCTCATTATTTTGACGTTTTTCTGGTACAACTAGTCAAAAAATCTTACTTTATTCTTAAATGATTTAGACTCATGACTTTTTTGCAAATCTGACTATTCTCAAAAAACTGATTATATTCTCTTATTTTGATTTTTCTCGTACAATCTTATTCTAAAAATATTACTTTATTCTTTTATCACTTCGACTTTTTTCTCAAAACAAAGACTTTACCATCTAATTTAATGACATGGCCCTAATACTCTGTCATAAAGAACAAACTTGAACTTGAATGAACAGAACTACCAGGTCTTCCTGACTGAGCAGATCTTAGCAGGGAGAAAGCTGGTTTCCCTTCCAGACAGATCAATAGCTCATATGCAGTTTGGCAGCAGCGGTTCAGATCCTTATCCAGCCCAGCAGGATGGGCACTATCTGCACCAGCACACTTTAATCAGAGGGTGTTATTGGGATCGTTGCTCTGAGAGAAGTGGGGGACAGAATGCGCGCGCGCGCACACACACACACACACACAATGCGGCCAATCAATCACTTTAATTGATCGAGAGAATGACGGTGGGGAAAATGAGCTCAGACGGCTGCGGGAGCAGAAGCAGCAGTTGAAGCTTTATGCGCGTTTGTGGGAGATGATTGCCACTGAATTGAACTGGCGGACATCCGCATCCTGAAGTTTTGAATGTGCGCTGTGTCCGTAATAGACCTTCAAACAAAACTAAAGGTCAGACAAGAGGTCTATGGTGTTGCTGGTACTTGCTGGTGCGATGCAAGTCAATGAAGTTGTCTTACTTTTCTCTACCACTAACACCAAAGAGACCTGGACAAAGTTTGATTTTGTAAAATGGAACGCATTTTCAGACCAAGTTTTTATATGTAAAATAAGCCTTTTTGCATGGCAGTTCTGCAATTTATGGCCACAAAGACAAAAAAGTTTCAGGGAGACTGGGGAACACACCACACAAGGATAAAGTCGCGAAAAAGGTCAAAGCAAGTTTTGGCTATAAGGCATTTCCTCTTAATTTAACATAGTAAAAACTATCTTCTCATCTGAAAATAGCACAAGCACTCCCAATTCAGTGCTTACATTAGTACCTCAGACAAGTGAAAATGGCGACATTGGCACAACCATAAATCGTTGACCCGGAAGTAGGGACAGTGGAGCCTCCTGGACAACTTTGAAGCTACAACCACTGAACGCTGCGGATTTGATGCACATTTATGTCGTTATAAATTAAAACTCTGAGGATTCTGCTTCGCTTCAAAGCAGTGCGCCATGACAAAGTCGAGCAGCTGACAATAGCACAAAAACATATTTTTTCTGTCACATATTTGCGAGGTTAGTGGAGTAGCATTTCTTAAAAAGAAATTGTGTTGTCGTGCGCGTGTCTGTTTTCACAAACAGTGAATGCGCGCATATTGTGGGTAACATGACGTGAGACACAGGCCTAGCAAAGGCTAAGTTCAGCGTTAGCTTGTGCTAAATGATAAAACATGTTCCCGCCGGAAAATACAAAATACACGACATATTTTTGTACTTACACCGCCATAATTTGTAGATTTGTGACAAACAGTGGGACCAGAATCTTCCTTCAGTCGAAGTCTGAATCCCGTCATGAACTCTTGGTAGTTTTCAAAGGACTCCTTCCTGAATTTATTCCCACAAACTACAACTTTCTTTGGTAATATCACAGGGACATTGTAAGCAAAAATAAAATAAAGCTCTAACAGAGAAAAAAAAGATGCATGGACACAAGTTATGTAAATCATGTTTTCCTTTCCCAGCAGCAGCCATTGCGTAGCGGTAAAAACCACACCTGAACAAACTTAGTTTAATGAAGTGGGTGGAGCTCCAAGGATTGCCGGGGGAGGGGCTGGGCTTGGGGTTGCTAGGTAACAAGATGGAGGTTTTTGAAACAAGTCGTTTTGCATACACCCGCAAAACATTTACTTAAATTTAAGTAAAAAAAAAAAAAACTGATGTTGGGTTTTTCTATTTTTATTTTTTGGCTCTTGGACTGTTTCTATAAGTAGTAGATACCCACATGGAAGTTCAGAAACACGCTGGAAGGAGGAAATACTTTTTACTAAAATAAAACTTCTTAGCAATACTGTTGAATACTTAAGTGTGCATTCACACCAACCTGTTTGGTCCGATTTAACCAAACTCTAGTTCAAGAAGTCAGGTTTGTTTGAGGAGGTGTGTATAACTTTGATGCGGACACAAAAGAAAAAAAAAAAGCAAACTCTGGTCCGCATAAAAATCTCAGTCTTGGTTCAGTTGACGTGAACTCTGGTGCGGTTTGAATGCGTGTGTGGATGCAAGCGGACCAGAGACCGCTTCAAAAGCAGCAAGAGAAGTGAAGCAGAGGGCATTCTGGGTAAACACAGCTAAAACGACTAGAGCAACACTAACGGGAGAAATGACTTGTGGTCTTTGCCAAAGACAAATCCTACTACTGTTGAAATCTGAAAATAAAATCTGCTGCTCCATTTTTTTATATTTCACGAAGACAGAAGTTACGCTCAATGTCTTCTTCAGAGGTTTTGTTTCTTTCAGTAGCTTTTGGTGCAGCCCCACCAGGGAGGAGGTAAAAAAGTTTCTCCATTAGTTTGGATCATTTTACACAGTGCAGTGTGAAAGCCAACCGCACCAGCTGAAAATGTAACAAACGTTGCAATTCCAGTACCCAATCGAGCCAGCTCTGCTATTTAAGTGTGAAAACACTTAAACAGTAGGCAGAACAGATATCCACTTTTCAGCTGTAAAATCACCCTAAGCATACAGCCAGAGCTACAATTAACCCAGATCAGGCATGTAAAGCTTAAGTCCCAAGAGACAAAAGTGGTACACTGCAGAATCTTGTCTTAATGACCCACCAGTTGGTTATGTTCACACTGCAAATCTCAAAATGCACCAGAATGGCTATGTAGGTGCAAACAACCGTCAGTGCAACCTGTTTTACACACATTCTTTTACTGTGTGTAAAAGAAAAATGTCAGGTTGTAGTCTTGAGAACATGGTCTTCTGCCCCTGAATTTGGTTGCAACACTGAACTGTTTAAAAAAGCAAATAAAGACACAGGAGCCAGTTAGTGTTTTTAAATAATTTTAGCTACCAAGCACTAACATCTGTTGAGGACCAGTCTTTGTTCTGTTGGTGAAAGAACAGTTTCATTTACCCAGAGGACAAACAAAATGTCCTCTGGGTAAATGAGACCAAACTCGACTGGTGTGAATCTTTAAGTCTTTGTCTCATTTTTGCATCCAATAAGTTTGTATTAATGCAACAAGTCCTTTACCTCCCAAGTTTCTTTCCCAGTTCTTTGTGATCCCGTCAGTCAGAAAACATACAAAACCTCTCATGTTGTGACACCGACCTCTAGTGGTAAAAAAGAAGAATTACAGTCACCGGAAATTAAACTTGCAACTCTAAGTCACTTTAAAGCGCAACGAAATAAACGGTAAATGTCTAAATAAAAGTGAAATAATCATTCATTGGAGTAAAGAGTAAAACATTTCTTTATTTTAAAACTTCGCATAACAGCATGACAAAAAAAAAAAAGAAAAAAAAAGGAATAGCATTATTTGGTTTTCTTTTATACAAATTATTAGCTAAACATGATAAACACTGTACAACCAGAAATGCATGCATAGCTGCTAACGTGAACAATATCTGAAATCTTTTTTAAAAATTGTGGGCCAGTCCATAATTCACTAGCAAGTATACACACAGAGGAGTTTACAGATTACTAATGAATTACAATTTCACTGATCTTATAAAAACCTATATATATATATATAAAAAAAAAACAAATCCACTGATAAAATAAGTTTAACATGTTAATAACAATGCCCACATTAAGAACACTCCTTGAGAACTGGTTTTATTTCCAACTTCACACGGAAGACAAACTGGACAACATATAAATATTAAACATTAAATTATGTACAACGTTTGTCCTAATGGGAGCTTTCACTCAACTTAAGTCTTTTAGAGCATTTCTCCATCTTCACGAAGAGGCCAAGGCTTTCTCCAAGACATTAATATCAACCAAAGGAAGAGAAGCTACTTCAAAAAATACCCTGGGGAAAATGAGATAAATAAATTATACTGGATTATTCAACCCGTCAGCTCAGAACAGCAATATCTCCAAGTGTATTTCTATTTGCAGACTTACTTATGAGAGTATTTGTTCCGGATGGTT
Organism: Poecilia formosa; assembly: GCF_000485575.1. Classification (NCBI taxonomy): domain Eukaryota; kingdom Metazoa; phylum Chordata; class Actinopteri; order Cyprinodontiformes; family Poeciliidae; genus Poecilia; species Poecilia formosa. The sequence goes on from NW_006800069.1 coordinate 1,206,084, forward strand.
TTCAGGTTATCGTCGGATGGAGCTTGAAGGATAGAGTGGAGTTTTCTGACCACAGGCTTCAAGTCAGACACCTGATAGCCGGAGTGGAACTGCAGGATGGGGCACTGCAGGAGCGACAACACGGAAGAAAAGTTACATCCGGCTTTGGGGTTCAACATTTCATGAGATGTTTGCAGTCCATTGTAAAAGTACTTTGGCAAAAACGGTCACCACTTAACCAATATAAGCTTCTATCGTTGTAATATTAGATTTTAATATGCTTCTATAAGACGTACTCGTCTCCCACTTTGTCCACCATTTTGTTGAACAAAAGTTTCCCGTTCAGCCTGCAAAGACTCTTGGGATACATTGGGCTGTTACTGATAGACTTGTTCTTCAAATCCAGAGAAAAGAAGAACGCTTTGGGAGGAGCCTTCATATTTGGGCAGTCTTTGTTGGATCACTGATGCAATAGTAGGGCTGGGATATAACTCTATACCAATATTAAAACACGACAGACATGTATTAATATCAATAGGAATGCTCAATAGTTTCACTGAACTCCAATCCAGAACCGCACAGGATTCTGGGGGATGTAGACAGGCCTGTCACAGTAACAATTTTTGCTAGATGATAAATTACTGTGAAAAATGATAATGATCTCAAAACAATTGTCAAGTAATATTGTTAAGTTGACCCTCTCAAAGGTCAATAAACTTTAATTTTGCAAAGAACAATGTTCATTGGAACTGGAAGATATTTTAACCATCTAAAAAAACACTAAAACGGCAATAAAGCATTACTGAACCCATAAACACATTATGAAGTCCACAAACAAAATTGCCCTTCAAAAAAAAAAAAATCATAACTAAACTGCTTAAAAATAAAATGAAATGGAATCAAAACTGTGCATCACAACACCAGTTTGTCAATATTTCAGATCTTTAAAACAAACAAAAAAAAAACTTAATCAATGTTAACTGATATGAAAGGCAATACGTAATCAGCTTTCAAACACAGACCTGTAAAGAGCACCTGTGGTTTAGGTTCTTGTTTCAGGTAGAGGTAGCTTACCCATCCTCCCAGGTTTTTGGTGACCAGCGCCATCAGCAGGCAGGCTGATGCCAGCCGTGAGCCCCGCTCCTCCACAAAGTCGATCTCCATCAGACTCATCTCACAGAAGAAGCGAGCCAGAGTCAGCGTGTCCATGCCGACATTCAAACACTGCAGGGAAGAGAAAAAAAATAAAAGGTTAGGCCAAGTTAGACCTTAAGTCTTCAATCGCTCTGCTGTACAACAACATTTACGACTAAAGTCGACCCACCCTGGCATAGCGTCTCAGGAACCGATACGGGATGGGAATGTTGATGTCGAACGACAGCGTTTTCAGGATGTTGGCTTCTATGCTGATGAGCTCGGGCCGTTTGTAAGCGTCGTCGCAGATGTAGAGGAAATCCTCGACGGGGGGCGGGCAGCGCTCCTGCAACCAACGACAAAGAGACTCAAAACGGTTCAAACTGAAATGTCACTTCAAACCAGCTAGGGAAAAAAAAAAAAAAAAAAAAGACAAAAAAAAAAAAAAGACAGCTACAAAGGCAGAAGTTCTCACCTCAAATTTGCAGGCGATCAGCAGGGCGGTAGAACCGACGAGCTGCAATAAGTCCCTGTGGATGGGGACTTTTGACAAGTAGTGGTCTGTCAACTTCACGGCCAAGTAGAGGGTCTCGTGGAACAGCTCAAAATTCTCCTATGTGAGAAAAAAAAAAAAAAGCACAATCAAGAGATCAGAAAGGCAACCACTCTTCAAGTTATCAAAATGTTTTTCTTAGATCAGAAGACGCTTTGATCTTTTCCCACAAACACACTGGCTGAATAAATCACCTGGACTTCAACCAGCCAATCGATCAGGATCGCCCTCATGTCTGGGCTGAGGTAGGGCTGCTTGTCCATGTAGTTGGAAAGGACGAACTTTTCCTGAAGGTGAATAATGAGGATTATGGAGCTGAACTAACAACAAAACACAAATAACTCAATGTTAAAGGTTTTCTAGAGTTCCCTCACCTCTCTCTTTTTAAGGTAGTCAAAGATATCCTTTGCATACTCGGGACACATGTAACAGTCTTCAGAGTTATCAGAGTCGATGTCGAACTCTTCTGGGATCTGTACAAGTCCAAGGAATGTGAAGTTAAAACCCGAGGCTTTCCTTTACCCAACTTTAGGCTAAGTTCACACAGCAGGCAAATACGACCCAAATGCGGCTTTTTCCACACCCAACTGAAAGGCTCATTTCAAATCTTTGCATGGTCATGTCGCATTTTAACCTATTTTCATGCCCTTGATGAGACATACGCAATTATTATGAACCAGAAAAAGCCAGGCTCGGTAAATCTGGACATAAACAGCGGCTGAAAATTATAATTATGAACTTATAGACCCTGAAGCGCATCACATCACAATCCCACCACAGTTGGCTCTGAATCCACATCCAAACAAACTTCTCCACTGACATTGCTGTCGATGCTTCACAAGACCATTGCTAGTAGTTGTGCTTTTTAATTAACTTCCTTCATCTTGTCATGATTTCGCAACGATATTGTCAATTCCCATTACTGACTAAAGTTTAAAAAAGGAGCCATAAACGACTCCGTCCATTATTACTTTCATAAAGTAATAATGCTGCCGTGTGACGTCAATGTTCACGTGCGCACGCGTGTCGCTTTTCGGAGTCGAGCATCAAGTCCTGCGGTGTGAGCGTAGTTTTAGAAATGCGCTGCTCTTCTTACAGGCTGCCTCTGGATGTGTGCTGGCACTGCCCGGGGAGCAGGGGATGAAACATCTACAGGTTCTTCTGCCGGAGACGAGTCATCCTTCTGCGGCTCCTCGTTCTTCTTCTCCTCCTCCACGTCGGACCTCTCTTTCTCGGCCGGCGATCCCTCGGAGCTCGCGGATGACGACCTGCAGGAGGCGAGAGGCTGGGAGGTGAAGGCACCGAGCGAGAAGAACCATGACGGAAAATAAACCCAGAAGATCTTCAAAACGTACTTTTGTAGGTTTGTTTGATTCTTTGACAGCACCGAGGCAGAGTTGGTCTTCTTTTCAACTTTCTTTGCCGACTCCCTCTTCCTACCTGGAAGGCTGATCGTCACCTTGTGAGCCTCGAGACAGATTGGATGAGAATTTCAAAGTAGTAATATTTAAAGTGCAAACATGTGACAAATAAAATCACATGTCAAAGTGCAAAAGAAGAATTTCATATCGATCAAGTTAACCTGACCTATACACACACACACACAGAGTAGTGATTAACTACGACTATCCCCAGTTATCACCAACTTCGCGTTTCAACATGGTCCCACTCCCCAACAGTAAGCTGTGATGGGGACATGTTTATTTGACACGACACACATATAAAAGTGTGTCTAAAAATAATGTTACACTTAGCACCTCTAATCTGAACAAGTTAAAAGTGTTGTTTGCACATGACGAGTAAAGCTTTAAATGTTTGTAAGAGGTACTGCGAACAGCATCTCTGGGCAGCGCCATGTTGAAAATGCGACTTTTTAACTGGGACGCTGTTACGTCGCGTTTGAGGTCAAACCCAGCTCAGAGTTCCGAGGTAACTGGAACGCAGCATTTATCAAAGCATAGAGCTAGACCCCAAAAAAGGAAAAAAAAAAAAAACCTTTGTGTGAAAGACTACATTGTAGTTAGTGCATCACAAACAAGGAAAGTTGCACCAAATGATGGCAACCTTTGCACGTATGTGACATAATACAGGGATTCTGTTTTGGTACAATTTTTCTAAAGAAAAAAAAAAAGAAATAGAAGCAGTAATCATCTCTTCGCTGCCCCAGTCATCCACTTCCATGCCAATACTTGATACATTGCGTCTCCTCTAGGTAACATGTTGCGCCTAGTTTTAATGCCACTTTTCAGGCCGAGTTAGCAAGTTGCCATATTTCTCTAAAGACAGACACGCAGAACTCACATTGGTGATGTCGATGAAGGCAGTCCTCTTCTTGGGAGCTCCATGAGGAGGAGACGAGGACCGCTTCACCTGAGTGGCCTCTTCCTGAAACACAAGCAGCACAACAAATCATGCATGTATTGCATCGTCGTAGTACGTGCACTGTCAGACTGTTGCGTTGCATGCTTTGTTGGCGACTTAAAGAGATTTCTATTGCCCATTCCCCTCACCTGGTTCTCCGAGGCTGCTGCATTCACCTTGGATGCCTTGGTCCCTGCAGCCTCTTTGTTTTTCTTCCCTCTTGTGAAAGGCATGGCAGCTTCGTTCACCTTTATCCCGCGAAAACAACTGTCCAGTCGCCGCTGCTGTTTGGATTGCACACAAGGAAGGCAGAAAATGGCGCACTTACACCAAAAACAAAGCAAAAAACTCTTCACGGCTTTGGCACTAAGGCTAATTTAAACTCGCTCGCATGAAAGGGAGTCTCCGTGGCTGAGCTTGCACGACGGGCGGAGTTTCCTCGAAACGGCTCTGTGCTCGAAGACGCCGAAATTTAGTCTTACCTTAGTGTGCTTCGCTCTGTTAAATCCAGCTTAGACAGTAGAGAGTAGCCTTTTCTGGAATATTTATTCCAATTTAGCTGGGTTGCTTCACAGTCGGCAGCGTTTTCAGCTGAGGATCTGAATCTCCTGCGTCTTGCTTTCATTGGCTATAATTTGAGCCAAACGGACCAATCAGGAAGCGGAACAGAATGCAGTTGATAAGGAGCGCTGGTTATAAGTACCAGCTCCTACCGGTGCACTATCGCGGAGTTAAAGAAATTACATAATTAACGTGCTTTATCCCAAAATATATTTTCAAAAATCATTGTAGGGGTATTTTAATTGCTTACATTTAATGTATAAAAGAAACTCTTTTATACAAGCAATGACTATTCCTTTCTAAATGTAACATGTTTCTGGAAATGATGACGAACCCGTCTGTTCGACAACAAACACACCTTAAAACAACAGGGAGGAGCTCTAGAAGTATTCAAACTCATGACAACCAATAGAAATTCACACTTTAAGAGCTTTGTTGCTGTTTTGTTCAGGGAGGTTTTAAATTGCAGTAACCTTGTCATCTCATAAGACACACACACACACACACACACGTACGTGTTCTCCGTCTACGAGTTATCGTTTAGCTACAGAGTAAATAAATAAAATCTACTTTGAACTTTTCAAAGGGCATCTTTTGATTTCTTGATGTACTTTTCAATTGCTGAGAGGAAACGTCTTCACTACACTGGAATCAAATTATTATACTTATTTTAAAATACATACTTTTCATTTGTTTGTGTAGTCATTGAATGGAAATGCTCACATGAAGAAATATGAATTTGAGATGGGGTGACTTAATTCTAAGACTTTTCAAATATTCATCCAAATATTCTGTAGTGTATTTATGACAGCTTACGAAATAACAGGGGGAAAAAAAGAGACAAGTAATTCATTTATCATTTCATACATGTCAAAAACAAGATGAACATTCCTTTACCAAAAGAACGACAAGCAACAAAATAGGATGTCTTAGACTTTGAGTTTTTACACATCTTTATCACAGGTTGAGGGTGTTGCAAGTGTTTCCAGAGCTTAAGAAATAAAGAATAATAACTGGCCTGTTGGGACTTAGAAACACACAGGAGTTGCATCAACAAGTCTGCTTTTCCAAAGACCGACCTTTCTGCTAAAAAGGAGAAATATGTGTCTGTGATTGCATCTCTTGTGACAGAATTCAACCAGCGTTTCCAAGATTTTTCTGTCATTCAAAAACAAATCAAGTTGTCCTTGACCCCCTTTCTGGTGGATGCAGAAGAAGTGGAAGAGAGTCTGCAGTTAGAACTGATTTAAATGCAATGTGATGATTCTCTGAAGAGTCAACATCAGCTTCTCTCCCTCCCTGAGTTCTATCAGAGTTTGGTTAATGCCAAGTTTCCTCTGATGAGACGCCATCAGAGGCTCATCATACACACATGTATGATGAGCCTGTTTGGCTCAACACACATATGTGAACAAACATTTTCTCAGTTAAATCAGAACAAAAGCAGACTGAGAACCAGAATGACGGATAGCTCTTCACATTATAGATGCGTTAGAAATACACACAGTATTGATGTGTCAATATGTGACCTCTAGTGTGTGGCCCGGCCCTTTGTTTATTTTTCTGTATTTGGCCCTCACTAAAAAAAAGTTTGGACACCCCTGGTTTAGATAATAGATGGTCATGAAATTTTGTGTACACTCCAAGAACAGGTGAAGATGGAAAAAAAGAGGAAACTGGCAGCAAACAAGTATCTCACTGCCAGATGTTTGGATTCTTGTCAGAGTATCAAGCACTGGAGCTGTAATTTATTATTTTTTGTCTTAGTATGTGGATAGAAATACATTTAAACTAAAGCCAAAACCTTTTTCCTTTGACCCGTGAGAAAGAGTTATGTCTTCTCCCAGTAAACCCTCAACATACATCATTTCATGTACCTAACTCTGATCATTTGATACATGGATGGGGTTTGGACGTGACGTTCAGGGTTTTTTTTTTTTTTGGTGGAAACAGTTCAAGGGGAGCTACTGTAATCTGTTTGGGACGTAGAACCGCGTCAATAGCCAGATGTGGAACGCACAAACCAGGGATCCACAAATCATCACCGAAGGTTTTAGTTTCCTCTGCTTATTGTGCTTTGCATTAACTGTAGCCAAAAGAAAAAATAATGTGCTTTATAACATGAAATATATCTAAATATGATGGCATGAGAAAGTGTTGTTTTCTTTGTTTCTTTGGGTTTTTTGGGGTTTTTTTTGCAGATCTGTCACACTTCAGCGTTTCTGAAAATCAAACCAATTTAGGTATGAGTGAAAGACAACGCAAAAAGAACAACACAAAAATGCAGTTTTTAAATGAAAGTGTTTATTGTTGTGGGAGGTAAAAAAATATCCAAAGCTACCCGGCCATGTGTGAAAAGTGGCTAACCGACCCTTTTAAAACATAACTGTGGTTTATAACCCAGGAATGATTTTGTTTCCTTGTTGTCTTTAACCAGTATTTAAATTGGTTTGATGTTCTTTTAGTGTGACAAACAGCAAAAAACAAAAAAAAACAAACAAACTAGGAAATCAGGAAGGATCCAAACACTTTTTCACATAAAACTCAGATATTTTTATACAAAATTATTTACAACTTTTAAAGAAATACAAAGGTTCTAGGCTGTAATATCAAATTCAATTGTATAGTTTAAGTACCGCCAAAATTTATTTATTTATTTACTGTATTTTTTGCACATTTAAACACGTGCTTATTTATTTGTTGAACATTTATGTATTTATGTACTTATAGCTAATTATGGCAGGATTAGACCTCCATAACCAACTTTTCCTCTTACTTTCTCCTTGTTGCCTCCTTACCTCCTTATTGCTCTCAGTACTTTTTTCTCAGGTTTCTATCATGTTATGCATGAGTGGCAGAATTTGGTGTTTCATATCCCCACCTTTCTAAAATAATTTTTTGGAAAAAATCACCACCCCTTTTTTCCAAAAGATGTTTTAGGCAAAAAAAAAAACCAAAACAACAACAACAAAGTAACTTTTAAGAAAACAACTTAACCCATTATTTTTAGGAAGGTGACGACATGCAGCATCATCGCTCGTCAACTTTTAGCTGCATGTGTGGTTTCTTGACTTTATGTTTTTTTTTTGTCTTTATCAAACTTAACTACGGATGCAAACATAAACAAAAATGGAAACAAATGTGTTCTAAAAAAACATGTGCTCTCTAGATTTCAACCAAGCAAACAGAAGCGTCAACCCATCGACAGTACAACGCAGTTCTCTGCCACTTCCTTTTTTTTTTTCTCAGTGCTGTAAATTTCTTAAACTGGCTCCTCCCACGCACAAGTACACTTACAGAAACTTACAGGAAGTGAGCAAAACTGGTGAACTCTTTCCCATGTCACCATTTACACTGAAGACACTGTGCACCAAGCTCCAATGTGGTAAGTTTGCCTACACGCCGATATAGTTCAGGCTGCCTGTTGCTTCACGTCTTTCTTTTTCTGTTTCAAGCTTCGTATACGTTAACATATCGTACATCAAGTTGCCTCTCAGGACTCTTTTTGTATTTTCACTTAATATTTTCCTTGCCTTTTTTATCTTCCACTCTCAACATGGTCTGTCTCTTTTTAGTTCTGACAGCCTATATGTTTATTAACTTTTATTTGAGGCATTTTTGAATTTCTTCTCAGTTATTTTCTTTTCCTGAAGGAAATGATGGTTTGGGATATTCACACAAACCTAAAATAGCTTCTTGCAGAAGAGTTTTTATTTCCCCCTCGCCCCCTCTCAACAGATGAACCAGTGGGAAAGAAAGAGGAAAAAAATAAAGCCTTCCTTAAAGGTCAAGTGAGGTTTCAGCCAAACACAAAACACACTTAAAACTGCCTTTGTACTTACTGCAAATGTAGTGCATTTGATTGCTTGTGAAAACCCCAACAAAGGCGTACTGGTGTCATTAATTTAACGACACAATGACCAGGGTCAATACTTTATGTTTGGGGTTGTATAATATAACGAGGAGGCATCCTAATTGTGACGGACGCTCCTCTGCCTCATCAGAGTGTACAACTCGCATTGTCAGGAGAAAACATTCTTTGTTCTTGCTGTAATTTGTTCCACATCTGCTCTTCACTCTGCATCTTGCCCGTTCTGCGCTCTGTATGATGTTTCCTATTGTCTGACTGATTGGACAATAGGATATTAGCTCAACAAGCCATTAAAATGTTGGAAACGTGTTTGCTGTGAGCGACTGGTTTGTGGGATTAAAAACCCCAGGATGCCTCTGGTGATACTCGAAATGCTAGTTTGCAGTGGAGGAAGATACAAAAAGAAAAGATGAACTGTTTTTGTCTTAGTTTGCCATAAAAGGTTGTTGCTAAAGTTTACAGAATGATAAAAACTTATGTAGATGGCTCCATTGTAATCTGCGCTATATTTAGTTTAAGTTTATCTAAAGAAAAACCTACACTGCACTGTAGTTTTATTGTTTTTAAAGTGCGAAATTTAGATTTACCTTAGCTTAAAAGAAATGACCATGTATAAAAGGTTACAAAAAGTAACTTCAGAGTTTCTTTACTATTTATTTTGGATCTGTGATGCTAGCTTGACATCTTTTCCTTGTTGTTGTTTTTTTTTTTAAACAATAAATACATTTCTGACATCTCATTGATTTTTCTTTATGTTATTAGAGGCTCACATTTTTATGAACTTACTTTACCTTAAAATTAAGTGTTTAAAACACAAGAAGAAACTACAGTTGTGTCATCATTCATTCACAGTTTGTTGTGCTAGCTTAGCAAAGTGGTATTGTTTACATTAGCTTGGTTCTCGAGAGTTAGCCTATTTCGTTCATGCTTTTGTATTTCTCTTCAGGTGTATTGGCTAAAGTTGTTGTAAATTAAGTTTGGCTTTAAAAATTAACATCCACAAGCCAAAACTAACTTTACACCAGTTTTATTTTTTATTTGCCATCTGCTACGCTAGTTTGACACCTTGGAGCTATGTCGCTAGCATAACCTGGTTTTGTAAGGCCTAACCAATTTGTCATTTTACAATGCTTCCCCAAAGATTTAGAGGCACATGTTGTCATAAGACCAAAAACGACCTTATTGTTCATTTTGGACGACAAGCAATTGTCTCAACAGTATCAGAGAAAGTATCATAAAAATAGTAATCTGACTGATGAGGCTACAAAAAAGTTTGCACATTAATATGGAGAAATATGGTTCTTGGTATTGACAGAGAAGCACACAACCAGTTGGGCAAGAAATTTCTCAGTAGTCTGGGCATGCAAAAATATTGCTATCAATTAAATAATAAGAATGCATAAATGAAAGTTTGTGGCTACTGAGTCCTTTGCAATGCAGGGATTTGCAAGAACCTTAAATGAACACAATTAACAGTCATGACAAACTTGAACAGGGAGCAGATGGTTGAGTTGAAGATCCAGTTCAGTCGCCTGCTTTCTGGAAACACCGGGGTTTATCATGGACTGTTAAACGGTTCATCCACCCCCCCGTCACGATGAAGCCTCAGCATGGTGGAAGAGCTCCGGTTACAGTAAGACAAAACCTGGGAGCAAATCCTACATTTCACCTACAATATAAATAAAAGTTAATTCATGTAAACTCAAATATCTCGTAGAAAGGAACTGGAATAATCCAAAAGAAATGACAACAGAATAATAATAATTTACCTTATTCTGTGAACAGATCAAAATGATCCCAAATTTAGAAAACTTCCTCTTCCTTGGTTGATCCATGCTGTGCAGACTGTGTAGATCCGTGACACTTTTATGGCTTTATGTGTTATTGTTTGCATAGAATATATTTCAGAACCAACCAACACTTGACTTGGTCTTGACAAAACATTTAGATGTTTATCCCACGGTATGTTTTCCAGCTTTCCCAGCCTAATTCGCTGGAATTGCAAAAGCTCCACAGAGTGAGTGACAGGTTGCTGCTGTCGCCAAGCCCAGCAATTTGAGCTGGAGCAATTTTGAACTGAACTTCCTGCCTGTCACATCCGGACTGGCTGACAGCTCATCTGGTGACAGGCTGTGGTTGAGGCCTTATCTTACTTTCCATCCTAAGCTTCAGAGGGGGACTTCCTTTTCTCTCTGTTTCTCTGGTCTTTCTCTTGCTTTGAAAGATTCCTGACTCAATTATCTCTTTTGATGTTTCTTGGGGCTTTCTGTCAATTCGTAGCTTGTCAGCTTTTTTTTTCTTCTTCTCTAAAACGAAGCAGACTAAGACCCTGAAGAGAGCTGAAGCAACATTTGTGGGCAACATTTGTATCCTACTACACTTTAAACTGAACTTTTTTATTTATTTATTTATTTATTTATTTATTTTTTGCTTTTACTGAGAAATATTGCAGCCAAGCCATTCAAACAAAATGTTTAGTTCCATTCTTTCTATAAAAGTAAAAGCTCTGGGAATTTTTAAATGCTAAAACTCACACAGTGCCAAATGTTGAACTTGAACTCTTTCATATTTTGACAAAATACCATCACAAACTTGCATTTTCTATTAATTTTACCTGAAAGACCAACACAAATCAGTTGCAAATCAGTTCACGAAAAGAAATCAGAAAAGCTGTGCGACTGTTGTATTACTTCGATGTCCCAAAATGAAACTCAGTGTAACAAATTACCTTCAGATTGGTAACCTGGTATACAACCTTAAAATCTTGCTCACGTTAAAAAAACATGAAAACTATTAGTTTTTTGTTGTAAAAACCTCTTTCTTATGGAAAAAAGCCTGTAGAACTCTTATTAGGTGAACTGCTCAGATAATAACCAAACTTAAATCTGTAGACTTCATTTATAACTAACCAGGTGCTTTGTTGATGTAAAGATAGATGGAAATAGTTCAGATCAAAGCACGTTCATGTGTTAAAACAGCAGAGCCCAAGTTCAGACGTAAGACTCAATGAAAATTTGGGAAAAAATTTGAAAATTAATGTTTAGAGATGTCCTATATCCAATTTTATTGAGCTTGAGCCACTTTGCAGAGAAACATGCATGAAAAGGTCTTTAGATGTCAAAAGCTGGTAGAAATGAACCCAAAAAACTGAAACTGAATCTAAGTGCATTCCTATAAAGTTCTCACTAAGAGTATTGACAAAAAGTACAGCTAACTTTTCTTTATACAAACCTTTTTTTAGCTTTTACTGAAGACTTATGTTGTACTTTGTGTTGGGTTATCACATAAAACCTTAAAAAGTACGCTAAAGTTTGAGGATGTAATGTGACAAAGTTTGCAAAAGTTCGACATGGATTCTTAAGGAAGGCATTGTAGCTTATTGTCTTTATCTTCACAGGATCCAATGCAGACTCTAAGCGCAGACTCAAAGTGGCGAGAACCCGTTCCCGAAACCTCTGGCAAAGGAATCCCCATGTACGCCGACATTCTGGACAAGTTTGCCCAAAATCTTGCAGACAACATAATCCTCTCCTCTCTAGAGCAAATGGAAAAGTTGGAACCTGCAGAGCTGCAACCTATTCAAACGCCGGAGACCTTAGCCGAGGAGTTGGCATCAGCAATAGTTGAGGTTGCTCTGAAAGACGTCTGCTTGCCTCAATATCCGCCATCAGATGTTGAAAAGAACGACTGTGAAGAGGCTGAAAATGGGCCCCCTGCATCCGGAGAAGAAGAGGACCTGTTGGAACGAGAGATGATTTCCTTAAGGGAATTACAGACTCACAGAAACTCTCAGTCCAACCATCCACCTCTGTACCAATCGGGCCTTCCTGCTGTAGGTTCCCTGGACTACCCAGATGCCCCTCCGACCACCCCCCTCATCCCGGAGCTGGAGCGGAGCAGGAACAGTTTCGCTCGGAAGCTCAAGGGGGGGCTAGCAAAAGTCTTCCTGCCTTCTCCTCCTCCACCCACTCCGAAAGACAAGGAGGACAACTCGGGCGGTGTGATCAGTGACCCCCAAGTGGAATTGATGGAGCATCTGATGCATTCCCTATCTACAAACGACCTGGCGAGAGACGGCCTGCAGGCGCATGGAGCCGGCGTGGAGGCTTTCGCAGAGGTTCTGTCGTGTGACGTGTTAAGCTGGGTCTTGAGCGTGAAAAACAAGCAGCAGGGGTCGGATGAAAGCGATCTTCATCAGCTGGCTCACCAACTGGCTGAAACAATCATCACTTCATCGCTGGATAAAGCTAAATGTGACCTCCTGTCTGACTAGTACGTGTTTGTTCAGGAGTTTTGACGTGAGGTCCTTCTAAAATGTTTCAAGCAGGTCATATTTCATCATCAGGAGATAACCCTTTTGGCATCTTAATTCGGTAAAAATCCAGATTACGGAAAGATATGAGCTACTCTGAAAGGGTTTCAAAGCATACGTAGACTTCTTCCCCTCTTAAAACGTCTCCAGTCACATATAGGGTTAATGTAAATGGTACTTCATTAACTTTTTCAGAGGGTTTTCATTTTATCTGTCTACTTGCATAGAAGCCGATGATTATCTGAAAAAGAAATATAGGTCGGAGGCAGTACGCCACCAGAGTTCTTCCATTGTGAAACCATGTGAATTCTTTCCAGTCAGAGTAACCACAAAAGACATATAAAAGCACAAATCTTCTCAGGGTGCTTGTAAACTGCGGTGAATTGATTTTTACGCAAATGTACTTTTCTAATTGATTTTTTATTTTTTTTCGCCACGATCAAAAAAGCCTCAAATGTTTTGTTTTTGGTACGTTTCACACAGGAAGATGTTTGGTCGCGAACTGTTTCCTGCCTTCATTTTCTGTGTAACACTCATCTGTTTGATTCTAATGACATCACACTTTAAACACAACCACAAGCTCACAAAATAACATCGACATAAACTGCTACAACTTTTTCACAACTGGAACTGATGATAAACGTCTGTGTTGATCTTGGGCACCGCTCTGGCTAGCTTGTAGCTTTTAGCCCAGGGGATAAGCTAATCTGGATTTTTATAAAATAAAATGCCAGTATTTATCTACTGCAGAATAGATAAGTGCTGCTCCTTCCTAACCTGTAAAAGGAACTGTTCCTTTTAGTTTGGTTTCTGTCTTGTTTAGTATTCTGACTTCCTTTTTTGGCTTTCTAAACAAAGCTAGTTTCGCTCAAAGCTAATGTGCTAATGGCTATATTTGTGGCTTTGACCTGCTGAGCCCAAATAATGGTGCCAGTCCAAAACAGATGGAGTACTTTGGTGTAGCTCATGCAGCCACAGGGATTCAGCACCTATTGCAGTCCATCCCCTTTAGATGGCAGCACAGGAGAAATGTTCTGGCATGTTTTCAGTCAGATCCAAAAATGATTAGCTGTATGGATACAAAGCTGCTCTTTCTTTTCTTAACCGGCCCCCCGACAAAAAGCCCCCCCCAAAAAAACAACTGTCTTAATTTGAAAGAGTGTAAATTGAATGTGTTTCATGTATCTAATTTAAAATATGCAGAATGTGTTTGCTTTGTTTTACGCTGAACAGTTCTATATTTGTTGGGTTCATAAGGAAAAGTAGAGCTGCATGTAACACATCTGAGAAATATTTATTTCACCAAGCATGGCACATAGTCCGAATTATTTTTATGGTCAAGGCTGGGTGCTCTCCTTACATTCTGTTTTTACAACTTATATTGTATGTGTTAGTATTTAAAATTTTGTCTTAAGCCAACTTTGATGTACAGTCTTGGTCAGAAACCTTTTGTGAAAAAGATAATTTCAGTGTTTTTAGGTTGAATAAAGGGTGAAATGGATTGAAAAACGATTAAACGAACAGATTGTAAATGTCTATGTATGGATATTTTTGACCTTTCGTTGAACAGAGTATGTGTGGGGTCAGGCACTGATGCTGGACATTTTCATCCCAAAGGTGGTGTGTTAAGTTAACGCAGGGTCAGACCCGTGTGCAGACTTTCTCAGTCACGTCTTTCTGAACAGTGAACTACGTCTGCAGACATGTTGGAACAGGAAGCACCATCCCCAAACTGTTCCCACAGAGATGGTCAGCAAATTGTCAAAAATGTCTTTGTGTGCTTCAACGTCAAGCGTTCCTCTCACTCTCATTGAAAAAAACTCTATACCCCCATCCATCCCACTTTACACTTGGCAGACTGCAGTCAGGAAGTAACATTGTCCTGAAGAGTATCAACCCAGAATCGCTCACTGACAGAAAAAGAGCGATTCGTCTTTCAATGAAACACATCTCCACTCTTCTAGCTGAGAGTCCAGCGGCAGTGTGCTCTGCACCATTGAACCCAGCTCTTTATTGCTCTTGGTAATGTAAATTGTCATTCCATCCAAACCCATGAAGTACCCTATGTACCGTTTTTAAGCTAATCAAAGGCCTCGCCACATTTATTGGTCTGAAGTTACTGACTCTGGAGGCAGTTGGCAACTTCATTCAGCATTCACTGTCTCCACTCTGTGGTTTTACGTAACCTACCACTCCGTGCCCGCGTTGCTTTTGCTCCTTAACTTTATTATGAAACCGCCAACAGTTGACAGTTGAATATTTGGGATTTCTTTTACAAATGGAGTTATTGCACGGAACGAGCCACCCAGCTCATGAAAGCAACCCATTCTTTCATAAACAGAAGAAGGAATGTTTGATTGTATGCACCTGTGGTTCTCACAGTGATTTAAAAATTTGAATGAAGTAGTTGGAAAGGTCCCGCAATGCTTATGGAAAATGTATGGTAAATCATCGTTTACTTATCCCGTTTGTCAAAGCTGAATATATGACGAGTGGGTTAATCTCTTCCTCCAAACAGATCATTAACATGATGCCGGTCGCTGGTTAAGATCAACTTGAGGCAAAAAGTTATCAAAAGTTCTTTACGTCTGAAACCTTTGAATGAATGAAAACCAGGAGCTAACCAGAAGGTATTTAGAAAATGCTTTGCTTGTTATGAGGAAACCTTCACCAAGACCCGTTTCCAAAACAATAAAACAAAGTAATTCTTGTTCTCCTCAGCCTGTTCCTTGACTGCCACTAGTTAAAGCAAAACAAAGAGACTCAACTTAGGCTGATGAAAACAGACATTTGGGCCCAGAACTTTTGTTTATTCTCTTTATGTTCACTTAAACACATAAACACATGTACAGATGTGTAAATAATGAGAAGTTTTTTTTACCCCAGACACAGATGGATTGAATTAAGCAAAAAAACAAACAAACAAAAAAAAAACGGTGTATGCTCAAATGTGACATTCACGGCAACTAAACATGGACTGGAAAAAGGGCAAACTGACTTAAATACAAGCACGGTGGTATATTAATAAGACTAAATAATAATGTTTAAAGAAGAAATAAAACCACACAAAATTTTACACTTATGATCCCCAGAGGAAAACTAGTAATTCAGTAGATCCCATCTCTTCTTGCATGTAGCACCAGGTGTGGCTTAAGGGTTTTGTGTGAACAGCTGTTGGTTGCATTGCCATGAAATTCAGGCGCTAAGCTGATGCTACCATGCTGGTTGAGACTCCGCAATGCAGCGAGACAAAATCCGGTGCGAGTGTCCAAATATGTCAGATAATTAAACACAACAAAAAGCGTCCGCAGGCTTCGTGTCTTGGTCTCCTCTGCAGGAATGGCTGGGAGGGTTATTTTCTTCCAGGGTCTGAAAACGGATCGCTATAAAGATTGTGAGGGATGAAGAAAGACTGCTTATCGTTAAAGACTCACCACCACAGCTGTGAGCATTTTACACTCCGAGCTTTTCACTTAGCTTTATGCGGGCTTTAAAGCTCCCACTTCACTTCTACTTTTATTTAAAAGCGGGGCTGTGAGCCGTACTCAGCGCCAACCTTTATGGGTGGAATGAAGTTCTATTTCCAGTTTGTCACAAGCCTTGTTGAGGACACAGCAAATACATGGNTTTTTTTTTTTCTCAGTGCTGTAAATTTCTTAAACTGGCTCCTCCCACGCACAAGCACACTTACAGAAACTTACAGGAAGTGAGCAAAACTGGTGAACTCTTTCCCATGTCACCATTTACACTGAAGACACTGTGCACCAAGCTCCAATGTGGTAAGTTTGCCTACACGCCGATATAGTTCAGGCTGCCTGTTGCTTCACGTCTTTCTTTTTCTGTTTCAAGCTTCGTATACGTTAACATATCGTACATCAAGTTGCCTCTCAGGACTCTTTTTGTATTTTCACTTAATATTTTCCTTGCCTTTTTTATCTTCCACTCTCAACATGGTCTGTCTCTTTTTAGTTCTGACAGCCTATATGTTTATTAACTTTTATTTGAGGCATTTTTGAATTTCTTCTCAGTTATTTTCTTTTCCTGAAGGAAATGATGGTTTGGGATATTCACACAAACCTAAAATAGCTTCTTGCAGAAGAGTTTTTATTTCCCCCTCGCCCCCTCTCAACAGATGAACCAGTGGGAAAGAAAGAGGAAAAAAATAAAGCCTTCCTTAAAGGTCAAGTGAGGTTTCAGCCAAACACAAAACACACTTAAAACTGCCTTTGTACTTACTGCAAATGTAGTGCATTTGATTGCTTGTGAAAACCCCAACAAAGGCGTACTGGTGTCATTAATTTAACGACACAATGACCAGGGTCAATACTTTATGTTTGGGGTTGTATAATATAACGAGGAGGCATCCTAATTGTGACGGACGCTCCTCTGCCTCATCAGAGTGTACAACTCGCATTGTCAGGAGAAAACATTCTTTGTTCTTGCTGTAATTTGTTCCACATCTGCTCTTCACTCTGCATCTTGCCCGTTCTGCGCTCTGTATGATGTTTCCTATTGTCTGATTGACTGATCAGACAATAGGATATTAGCTCAACAAGCCATTAAAATGTTGGAAACGTGTTTGCTGTGAGCGACTGGTTTGTGGAATTAAAAACCCCAGGATGCCTCTGATGATACTCAAAATGCTAGTTTGCAGTGGAGGAAGATGCAAAAAGAAAAGATGAACTGTTTTTGTCTTAGTTTGCCATAAAAGGTTGTTGCTAAAGTTTACAGAATGATAAAAACTTATGTAGATGGCTCCATTGTAATCTGCGCTATATTTAGTTTAAGTTTATCTAAAGAAAAACCTACACTGCACTGTAGTTTTATTGTTTTTAAAGTGCGAAATTTAGATTTACCTTAGCTTAAAAGAAATGACCATGTATAAAAGGTTACAAAAAGTAACTTCAGAGTTTCTTTACTATTTATTTTGGATCTGTGATGCTAGCTTGACATCTTTTCCTTGTTGTTGTTTTTTTTTTTAAACAATAAATACATTTCTGACATCTCATTGATTTTTCTTTATGTTATTAGAGGCTCACATTTTTATGAACTTACTTTACCTTAAAATTAAGTGTTTAAAACACAAGAAGAAACTACAGTTGTGTCATCATTCATTCACAGTTTGTTGTGCTAGCTTAGCAAAGTGGTATTGTTTACATTAGCTTGGTTCTCGAGAGTTAGCCTATTTCGTTCATGCTTTTGTATTTCTCTTCAGGTGTATTGGCTAAAGTTGTTGTAAATTAAGTTTGGCTTTAAAAATTAACATCCACAAGCCAAAACTAACTTTACACCAGTTTTATTTTTTATTTGCCATCTGCTACGCTAGTTTGACACCTTGGAGCTATGTCGCTAGCATAACCTGGTTTTGTAAGGCCTAACCAATTTGTCATTTTACAATGCTTCCCCAAAGATTTAGAGGCACATGTTGTCATAAGACCAAAAACGACCTTATTGTTCATTTTGGACGACAAGCAATTGTCTCAACAGTATCAGAGAAAGTATCATAAAAATAGTAATCTGACTGATGAGGCTACAAAAAAGTTTGCACATTAATATGGAGAAATATGGTTCTTGGTATTGACAGAGAAGCACACAACCAGTTGGGCAAGAAATTTCTCAGTAGTCTGGGCATGCAAAAATATTGCTATCAATTAAATAATAAGAATGCATAAATGAAAGTTTGTGGCTACTGAGTCCTTTGCAATGCAGGGATTTGCAAGAACCTTAAATGAACACAATTAACAGTCATGACAAACTTGAACAGGGAGCAGATGGTTGAGTTGAAGATCCAGTTCAGTCGCCTGCTTTCTGGAAACACCGGGGTTTATCATGGACTGTTAAACGGTTCATCCACCCCCCCGTCACGATGAAGCCTCAGCATGGTGGAAGAGCTCCGGTTACAGTAAGACAAAACCTGGGAGCAAATCCTACATTTCACCTACAATATAAATAAAAGTTAATTCATGTAAACTCAAATATCTCGTAGAAAGGAACTGGAATAATCCAAAAGAAATGACAACAGAATAATAATAATTTACCTTATTCTGTGAACAGATCAAAATGATCCCAAATTTAGAAAACTTCCTCTTCCTTGGTTGATCCATGCTGTGCAGACTGTGTAGATCCGTGACACTTTTATGGCTTTATGTGTTATTGTTTGCATAGAATATATTTCAGAACCAACCAACACTTGACTTGGTCTTGACAAAACATTTAGATGTTTATCCCACGGTATGTTTTCCAGCTTTCCCAGCCTAATTCGCTGGAATTGCAAAAGCTCCACAGAGTGAGTGACAGGTTGCTGCTGTCGCCAAGCCCAGCAATTTGAGCTGGAGCAATTTTGAACTGAACTTCCTGCCTGTCACATCCGGACTGGCTGACAGCTCATCTGGTGACAGGCTGTGGTTGAGGCCTTATCTTACTTTCCATCCTAAGCTTCAGAGGGGGACTTCCTTTTCTCTCTGTTTCTCTGGTCTTTCTCTTGCTTTGAAAGATTCCTGACTCAATTATCTCTTTTGATGTTTCTTGGGGCTTTCTGTCAATTCGTAGCTTGTCAGCTTTTTTTTTCTTCTTCTCTAAAACGAAGCAGACTAAGACCCTGAAGAGAGCTGAAGCAACATTTGTGGGCAACATTTGTATCCTACTACACTTTAAACTGAACTTTTTTATTTATTTATTTATTTATTTATTTATTTTTTGCTTTTACTGAGAAATATTGCAGCCAAGCCATTCAAACAAAATGTTTAGTTCCATTCTTTCTATAAAAGTAAAAGCTCTGGGAATTTTTAAATGCTAAAACTCACACAGTGCCAAATGTTGAACTTGAACTCTTTCATATTTTGACAAAATACCATCACAAACTTGCATTTTCTATTAATTTTACCTGAAAGACCAACACAAATCAGTTGCAAATCAGTTCACGAAAAGAAATCAGAAAAGCTGTGCGACTGTTGTATTACTTCGATGTCCCAAAATGAAACTCAGTGTAACAAATTACCTTCAGATTGGTAACCTGGTATACAACCTTAAAATCTTGCTCACGTTAAAAAAACATGAAAACTATTAGTTTTTTGTTGTAAAAACCTCTTTCTTATGGAAAAAAGCCTGTAGAACTCTTATTAGGTGAACTGCTCAGATAATAACCAAACTTAAATCTGTAGACTTCATTTATAACTAACCAGGTGCTTTGTTGATGTAAAGATAGATGGAAATAGTTCAGATCAAAGCACGTTCATGTGTTAAAACAGCAGAGCCCAAGTTCAGACGTAAGACTCAATGAAAATTTGGGAAAAAATTTGAAAATTAATGTTTAGAGATGTCCTATATCCAATTTTATTGAGCTTGAGCCACTTTGCAGAGAAACATGCATGAAAAGGTCTTTAGATGTCAAAAGCTGGTAGAAATGAACCCAAAAAACTGAAACTGAATCTAAGTGCATTCCTATAAAGTTCTCACTAAGAGTATTGACAAAAAGTACAGCTAACTTTTCTTTATACAAACCTTTTTTTAGCTTTTACTGAAGACTTATGTTGTACTTTGTGTTGGGTTATCACATAAAACCTTAAAAAGTACGCTAAAGTTTGAGGATGTAATGTGACAAAGTTTGCAAAAGTTCGACATGGATTCTTAAGGAAGGCATTGTAGCTTATTGTCTTTATCTTCACAGGATCCAATGCAGACTCTAAGCGCAGACTCAAAGTGGCGAGAACCCGTTCCCGAAACCTCTGGCAAAGGAATCCCCATGTACGCCGACATTCTGGACAAGTTTGCCCAAAATCTTGCAGACAACATAATCCTCTCCTCTCTAGAGCAAATGGAAAAGTTGGAACCTGCAGAGCTGCAACCTATTCAAACGCCGGAGACCTTAGCCGAGGAGTTGGCATCAGCAATAGTTGAGGTTGCTCTGAAAGACGTCTGCTTGCCTCAATATCCGCCATCAGATGTTGAAAAGAACGACTGTGAAGAGGCTGAAAATGGGCCCCCTGCATCCGGAGAAGAAGAGGACCTGTTGGAACGAGAGATGATTTCCTTAAGGGAATTACAGACTCACAGAAACTCTCAGTCCAACCATCCACCTCTGTACCAATCGGGCCTTCCTGCTGTAGGTTCCCTGGACTACCCAGATGCCCCTCCGACCACCCCCCTCATCCCGGAGCTGGAGCGGAGCAGGAACAGTTTCGCTCGGAAGCTCAAGGGGGGGCTAGCAAAAGTCTTCCTGCCTTCTCCTCCTCCACCCACTCCGAAAGACAAGGAGGACAACTCGGGCGGTGTGATCAGTGACCCCCAAGTGGAATTGATGGAGCATCTGATGCATTCCCTATCTACAAACGACCTGGCGAGAGACGGCCTGCAGGCGCATGGAGCCGGCGTGGAGGCTTTCGCAGAGGTTCTGTCGTGTGACGTGTTAAGCTGGGTCTTGAGCGTGAAAAACAAGCAGCAGGGGTCGGATGAAAGCGATCTTCATCAGCTGGCTCACCAACTGGCTGAAACAATCATCACTTCATCGCTGGATAAAGCTAAATGTGACCTCCTGTCTGACTAGTACGTGTTTGTTCAGGAGTTTTGACGTGAGGTCCTTCTAAAATGTTTCAAGCAGGTCATATTTCATCATCAGGAGATAACCCTTTTGGCATCTTAATTCGGTAAAAATCCAGATTACGGAAAGATATGAGCTACTCTGAAAGGGTTTCAAAGCATACGTAGACTTCTTCCCCTCTTAAAACGTCTCCAGTCACATATAGGGTTAATGTAAATGGTACTTCATTAACTTTTTCAGAGGGTTTTCATTTTATCTGTCTACTTGCATAGAAGCCGATGATTATCTGAAAAAGAAATATAGGTCGGAGGCAGTACGCCACCAGAGTTCTTCCATTGTGAAACCATGTGAATTCTTTCCAGTCAGAGTAACCACAAAAGACATATAAAAGCACAAATCTTCTCAGGGTGCTTGTAAACTGCGGTGAATTGATTTTTACGCAAATGTACTTTTCTAATTGATTTTTTATTTTTTTTCGCCACGATCAAAAAAGCCTCAAATGTTTTGTTTTTGGTACGTTTCACACAGGAAGATGTTTGGTCGCGAACTGTTTCCTGCCTTCATTTTCTGTGTAACACTCATCTGTTTGATTCTAATGACATCACACTTTAAACACAACCACAAGCTCACAAAATAACATCGACATAAACTGCTACAACTTTTTCACAACTGGAACTGATGATAAACGTCTGTGTTGATCTTGGGCACCGCTCTGGCTAGCTTGTAGCTTTTAGCCCAGGGGATAAGCTAATCTGGATTTTTATAAAATAAAATGCCAGTATTTATCTACTGCAGAATAGATAAGTGCTGCTCCTTCCTAACCTGTAAAAGGAACTGTTCCTTTTAGTTTGGTTTCTGTCTTGTTTAGTATTCTGACTTCCTTTTTTGGCTTTCTAAACAAAGCTAGTTTCGCTCAAAGCTAATGTGCTAATGGCTATATTTGTGGCTTTGACCTGCTGAGCCCAAATAATGGTGCCAGTCCAAAACAGATGGAGTACTTTGGTGTAGCTCATGCAGCCACAGGGATTCAGCACCTATTGCAGTCCATCCCCTTTAGATGGCAGCACAGGAGAAATGTTCTGGCATGTTTTCAGTCAGATCCAAAAATGATTAGCTGTATGGATACAAAGCTGCTCTTTCTTTTCTTAACCGGCCCCCCGACAAAAAGCCCCCCCCAAAAAAACAACTGTCTTAATTTGAAAGAGTGTAAATTGAATGTGTTTCATGTATCTAATTTAAAATATGCAGAATGTGTTTGCTTTGTTTTACGCTGAACAGTTCTATATTTGTTGGGTTCATAAGGAAAAGTAGAGCTGCATGTAACACATCTGAGAAATATTTATTTCACCAAGCATGGCACATAGTCCGAATTATTTTTATGGTCAAGGCTGGGTGCTCTCCTTACATTCTGTTTTTACAACTTATATTGTATGTGTTAGTATTTAAAATTTTGTCTTAAGCCAACTTTGATGTACAGTCTTGGTCAGAAACCTTTTGTGAAAAAGATAATTTCAGTGTTTTTAGGTTGAATAAAGGGTGAAATGGATTGAAAAACGATTAAACGAACAGATTGTAAATGTCTATGTATGGATATTTTTGACCTTTCGTTGAACAGAGTATGTGTGGGGTCAGGCACTGATGCTGGACATTTTCATCCCAAAGGTGGTGTGTTAAGTTAACGCAGGGTCAGACCCGTGTGCAGACTTTCTCAGTCACGTCTTTCTGAACAGTGAACTACGTCTGCAGACATGTTGGAACAGGAAGCACCATCCCCAAACTGTTCCCACAGAGATGGTCAGCAAATTGTCAAAAATGTCTTTGTGTGCTTCAACGTCAAGCGTTCCTCTCACTCTCATTGAAAAAAACTCTATACCCCCATCCATCCCACTTTACACTTGGCAGACTGCAGTCAGGAAGTAACATTGTCCTGAAGAGTATCAACCCAGAATCGCTCACTGACAGAAAAAGAGCGATTCGTCTTTCAATGAAACACATCTCCACTCTTCTAGCTGAGAGTCCAGCGGCAGTGTGCTCTGCACCATTGAACCCAGCTCTTTATTGCTCTTGGTAATGTAAATTGTCATTCCATCCAAACCCATGAAGTACCCTATGTACCGTTTTTAAGCTAATCAAAGCCCTCGCCACATTTATTGGTCTGAAGTTACTGACTCTGGAGGCAGTTGGCAACTTCATTCAGCATTCACTGTCTCCACTCTGTGGTTTTACGTAACCTACCACTCCGTGCCCGCGTTGCTTTTGCTCCTTAACTTTATTATGAAACCGCCAACAGTTGACAGTTGAATATTTGGGATTTCTTTTACAAATGGAGTTATTGCACGGAACGAGCCACCCAGCTCATGAAAGCAACCCATTCTTTCATAAACAGAAGAAGGAATGTTTGATTGTATGCACCTGTGGTTCTCACAGTGATTTAAAAATTTGAATGAAGTAGTTGGAAAGGTCCCGCAATGCTTATGGAAAATGTATGGTAAATCATCGTTTACTTATCCCGTTTGTCAAAGCTGAATATATGACGAGTGGGTTAATCTCTTCCTCAAAACAGATCATTTACATGATGCCGGTCGCTGGTTAAGATCAACTTGAGGCAAAAAGTTATCAAAAGTTCTTTACGTCTGAAACCTTTGAATGAATGAAAACCAGGAGCTAACCAAAAGGTATTTAGAAAATGCTTTGCTTGTTATGAGGAAACCTTCACCAAGACCCGTTTCCAAAACAATAAAACAAAGTAATTCTTGTTCTCCTCAGCCTGTTCCTTGACTGCCACTAGTTAAAGCAAAACAAAGAGACTCAACTTAGGCTGATGAAAACAGACATTTGGGCCCAGAACTTTTGTTTATTCTATTTATGTTCACTTAAATACATAAACACATGTACAGATGTGTAAATAATGAGAAGTTTTTTTTACCCCAGACACAGATGGATTGAATTAAGCAAAAAAACAAACAAACAAAAAAAAAACGGTGTATGCTCAAATGTGACATTCACGGCAACTAAACATGGACTGGAAAAAGGGCAAACTGACTTAAATACAAGCACGGTGGTATATTAATAAGACTAAATAATAATGTTTAAAGAAGAAATAAAACCACACAAAATTTTACACTTATGATCCCCAGAGGAAAACTAGTAATTCAGTAGATCCCATCTCTTCTTGCATGTAGCACCAGGTGTGGCTTAAGGGTTTTGTGTGAACAGCTGTTGGTTGCATTGCCATGAAATTCAGGCGCTAAGCTGATGCTACCATGCTGGTTGAGACTCCGCAATGCAGCGAGACAAAATCCGGTGCGAGTGTCCAAATATGTCAGATAATTAAACACAACAAAAAGCGTCCGCAGGCTTCGTGTCTTGGTCTCCTCTGCAGGAATGGCTGGGAGGGTTATTTTCTTCCAGGGTCTGAAAACGGATCGCTATAAAGATTGTGAGGGATGAAGAAAGACTGCTTATCGTTAAAGACTCACCACCACAGCTGTGAGCATTTTACACTCCGAGCTTTTCACTTAGCTTTATGCGGGCTTTAAAGCTCCCACTTCACTTCTACTTTTATTTAAAAGCGGGGCTGTGAGCCGTACTCAGCGCCAACCTTTATGGGTGGAATGAAGTTCTATTTCCAGTTTGTCAGAAGCCTTGTTGAGGACACAGCAAATACATGGACAGCATCCATGCAATCTTTTTTGGCATTATGCTTTAGAGATGGACCGGTGAGATGCATACTACGTGAAGATCTATATGTTTTATGTGCTTTGGTGTATAAATCCACCTGAACAAGCAGTAGAGCTTGGAAGAATATTAGTTATTTTAGAAGGTCGAAAGTCACCCCTAAAAAATTAGGCAGTTAAATATTGAGTACTTGTTCATTGACAAATGTTATCCAAAAGAAAAAAAAAATCTGAGAGTACCCTTTTAAAAAGTGGCATGGTCTGCTGCTGAGGTCCATCTGCTTCAACGTTCAATGTGTCGTAACACAAGAGAAGGCAACAAGCATTTATTTCTACTATTCTGTTCTGTCCAACCAGTCTGCCTGTTTTCCTCTGAACTCTCACGCCAACAAGACATTTTTATCTTGAATGCCATCAGACAATTTTCAGCTAACTTGACGAATGGTAGTGTGTGAAAATCCCTCTGAGTCCAACAACCACGCTGCGTTCAAAGTGACTTAAATCCCCTTTTCTGATGCTTGGTTCAAACCTCAGAAAGACGTTTTCATCTCATCTTGATTCCTAAACCCTTTGAGTTGCTGTGGAATCGCAAGCAATCGTACAGCTGTAGCTAAAAATAAGTGAAGCACATTAGGTTCAGCCAGTTACTGGAAATGAGGTGGATGAATAATATCTGCAAATCAACACCTAAAAATTGGTTTTAAGGAAATTTGGTGTGAGCTCAAACCATCAGCGAAAATGGAGAGAAAAATCTGAATTGGGAAAATCCCCGGTTAAGGAACATGTCTTGTTGGCAGCACGATAGCACAACAGAAGTACTTTTTCCATACTTGTCCAAACAGATTAAAATACGGCCCCCGTTTTCAGACTCTGACAAATTACCATGTAGAGTTGGCTTGTTGGTTTCAGTTTCAGAAATAGCCCCTGAAAGGATCCCCTCTGTCTGACGGAGGAGCAGTGTGGGGTAAGGAAGTTTTCAAAAGGGATACAGTTACTGCTTAAATATTCTTCCCTTACAATTATTTATTTAAAAAAAAAAATGTTTTACCACTTACACACATATGCGGTTTCATTTTAATCTTATAAAGTAACTTACATGTTCGACTGAAAATCTCAAGAGTCTTTTGAAATGAATTTGACAACAAAAAAAGATTGATTCCTTTTTTGTCGAATGTTTATTTGAGAACATTCAACCAAATGTACGCGACGCATACACAACTAACTTGGCTGCACTAAGTTATAGTCCCCCCCCCCACACTCTGACATGTAATATGTCTTGGAATACTTCTCTAAACTTTCGGTTCCCACTGCTAATCACTGTTATGTTTTCTTACCAAGGTAATACTGACTGACTCTCATTTGCACACTGACAAACAGCGTCGCATTGATGAGCTGCAGGGCTTGCTGGACAGCTGTGGTGTCAGAGGAGGTGTACATCTGGAGAAAAACTTGTGAGGAGGTCAGCTTCCACTAAGCAAAGGGGGGTTCTGGGGAATGAGTGAGATGATGGAGGAGAGAGAAAGTGCTATGACAGACACTGGATGGATAGCAGAAGGGTTTCAACATCTAACAGCAGGAGGTATAGCAAAAAGGAGGAGTCAGAATTTTTTTTTCCCTCTGCTGGAGGGGAGGAAACCCATAAACATCCTCTTTGAAAACCTCATGCATCACCGTTTGAACACTGAGGAACGTCATTCTCTACCGGTGTGGGGTGTTTGCCACGTCTTCCAACCAACCAAACAAATGGAGTTCAATTTGCTAATTAAAAACATGTTTTTTAGCGTTTCTTGTTCTACTCTTCGCTTCGTCCAGAGGGTCTGGACCCTCAGCTTTTGAGAAATGATTGCTGTCTTGAGATTTTACATTTTATCCAATGGCTAACATCTAGCCATGTCCTCTGTAGTGTGCTAGTTTGCTACTCTGAAAGCCTACCGGAAATCGCCTGTGCTGTAAACAACAATCCGCCACTGCAAAGGAAAGAGTGTTGAACTGAATAAGGTGGCTCTTAATGCTAATTTAGTATTTGGAAACGTGGCCAACATGGACCAAACGACTCTGTTCACTTCCTCTACTGCCATTGCCAAACAACAGACAGACTACAACTCCAAAACAGCGCAGAAAATCAGCGTCGCCATTTGGATCGGTCAAAATTCTACCAGAGGAATCCACTTCAATGGGAGGAAGCCCAGATGGAGCACTAAGGGGAGATGACAATCAAGCACAAGGCAAAGGCCAACCTATGTTAATTCAGAAAGGTAAGAAAATAGGTGCTACAAACGATTCCAAACCATTAATTTCTTAATTTCATGGAGATATTTTTCCCTATGCTCCCATTTCCCATTCCCTGAGGAAAGAAATATAAATGAGATAGCTGTAAAAGCTATGTTCTTACTTCTTGATAAGTTACAGCCAATTGAAGTCTGACCTGTCATTAGCTGACTGTTTGGACATCAGCAAATTGTATTGGCTTACTTTGTTGGCTAGATGACATGTAGAACTACCTTTAACTCTAGCATAATGATGTTGGCCAGATCCAGTGAATTTTTATCCCAATCACAACGGGAGCTGAATGGAGATATAATGCTACACGCTACAGATTTAAGCAATAATAACAGAAGAGGTATGTGGTGTCATTTGGGGATTTGACACATAGAAGAGCGTGTCATCAGCATTTACACTCACCAGCCTCCTACTCTGCTTTGCCTGGTTTTGAATTAGGAATTACCGTAATACGTTCTGGCTCAGATTCATTAAGCTGTTGAAGACATTCCTCAGAAATAATGATTTCTGATAACAGAACAATATGATGTAAAGCTCAAAAAAGTTAATTTTACATAATACCACCCCAAACAGGTGTACCTAATAAAGTGGCTGGTGAGCGTAGTTTTATGTGGTGTGTATTCCCATTGGTGTCTAAGGGAGACATAAAGGACTCTCCTTGACGTGGGCAACTAAATGTTTACTGTAATTCAAGTATGTCATTAAAGTTACTATATGAAACCGATACCCAACTCAGTTGTGATTGGTCAAAACTCGAGACTAAAGTATTTCAGAAATGATGTGAGAAATGAAATGATTCAAGGTTTTGATTTAAGTTCTTGTTTGGTAAAGCTCTTGTTTGTTTTCACTGAAGTCCTGGTTTCCCAACAAAAAGCAGTTAAACTGTGATGAATTCATTAGTGGAAAGCTGCCATATCTCCGTGGAGACACGCACTCAGATGATGTATCGTTGCTCCCCGATGAGCAATATCCAATAATGGTTTCATTAAAGAAACAAAAAAAACAAATATGGTTGCAGCTGTAGACATATTTTAGCGTAAGTTAGAACACATCTCCTAATTGTGAAAAGAAATCTTTCTTCAAAAAATTTTTTTAATTTATTGCACAATATCCATCCTTCCATTCATTGTTTGTTTGTTGTGCTTATCCAAGGTCTGGTTGCAGCTGCCAATCCAGAGACCTGGAGATGCTGGCAATTAAGCTTTTGCTTGGCTTATAGATTTAAATAAAGATCAAATTTACTTTTGTCTTACGAAATGAGAAAAATACCAGTGAGAGTTGCTGCTAAAGTGAGTGTGGGACCCAACAAACATGGCTCATGGACAGGACCCAGAATGTTTTGCTATCCCACTGAAAGCATACTGAGGTATCTCGGTCATCTATTGTAGTAACATGCTAAAAGTGTACAGCAAAAGTTTTAATGTCAACAACTGTCGATCCCACGCACTTAAAGTGAAGCCATCATACTGTTTAGCAAGGCTGAAGCATGTCTTTAGGTGTAGAAAGCTTGTGCCATGTATGCACCACCGGAAGACACTTGAGTTAGAAGGAATCCAAGCGGAGCTGCACACTCTGTTTGACATATTTGAGGTGCAGTACCTAAACCAGCAGGGTGCCTGATTTATCACTGGGCTCTTGACTCTGAAGGTGCCACTAATGGATCATGTCTGTGGTTTACTTTTTTTTTTAGCAAGACAGCATCTGGCAGCAAACACTTCAGAGAGTGAAAAAAAAACAGCGATTTGGCATTGGTAATAACTTTGAGAAATTGTTATAGAAAAATACTTTTTGTGGCATGATGGTACTCCATCTATCCATTGTCTGTACCTGCTCTTGCGTGCAGAGTCATTAGGGGAAGAGACAGGCTACACCCTGGACAGGTTGCAAGTCCATCAGCTGGGCAACACAAACACACACAGGACCAGTAATCATCCATACACACACTCTCACACCTAACGGCAATTTGGAGAGACCAGTCAACCGAACAGTCACGTTTTTGAACTGTGGGGAAGCCGGACAAAACCCGTGCATGTACTGGGAAAAGACACAAACTCCAAGAAAGTGAGAAATGGGGTAAACTTTCCTTATACTGATATCAGAAACAAGATAGATTACTTAATTCAATGAAAGGGGGGTAACACCGGCTATCAGAAGGGTGTCTTTACTTTACCCATGACTAAATACCATTTTTTTATTGATATCTTTTGTTTAATGAATTTAAAAAAAAAATTAAAAAAAATAAACGTTTTTTTTTTTTCTGATGTTTGCCTGTCATTAAATTACTCTGTTTTTCAGATGTTAAAAGATGAAATTAGACAAATGGCTATTTATTGACAAAGGACTAATTATTTAATGGGATGTCCTAATTTTTCACATAGCTGTATCTGAGGAAATTAGAGACTTTTTTTTTCTATGAATCCATTTTAGATAAAAGAGATTAATTCTGATTCATAAGGTCAATTAGAACCAGACGACAGCGCCCTCTGGCGGGTAAGACTGGAACTGAGTGAAACTCAGACACGCACAGACCTGTAAGCATAATAACTTGACATGTTTGGGTTATTGCGTTCTGTTTATGATTTTTTTTTTCTTTTTTAAACAGAAACTATGACATTCATGAAATGTTTGACCGGAAATAAGAAGCTGATAAAAAGCTAACACTATTGGCAACACAAATGAGTAAAACTGAGATATTTTCTGTTATTTGTATTAAACCAGCTCAGCTTTTTCTTGTTTCTCGGTCTCACACTTTTTCCTGTTGTTTATGTGTTTTGGCAGTGAGTGGCATTACAGTCCCGTGTCTTGAGTCTCGCTTAAACAAAAAGGAAACCGCATGTGTGTGTGTGTGTGTGTGTGTGTGTGTGTGTGTGAGTGTCGCTGCGCGTGCGCGCGCGCGCGCATTCCTCCACAGCTCCAGNTGTGTGTGTGTGTGTGTGTGTGTGTGTGTGTGTGTGAGTGTCGCTGGCCGTGCGCGCGCGCGCGCATTCCTCCACAGCTCCAGGGTGATGAAGAGGTTAAGCCTGCCCCTTCGCGCTGCGCTTTCTCTCGGTTTTCAGCCCACCAGCCCAGCTGCCTCCTCCAATCCAACCTCATACGGCAGCTGAGCGGAGCGCCGAGCAGACATGGACACATCCACACTTTAACTTTCGCCGCTCTGCCTTCTCCTGCTCCCCTTGCGCTGAGCTTCCAGTGTAAAGAAAAAGACTTCACTGGTTGGCGGCCGCATGGGAATATAGACATTTCTTATCCTTCTTCTTCATCTTTTTTCAACAATTTCCACTTAATCCCGTCACTTTCCGTGGAAGGGCTATTGTTGTTCCAGGCTTCATGCTCCCCTCATGCGTCGGGAAAGCCATGGCCACTCCAAGCGCACAGCAGCACCACCACCAGCAGAACCAGGACTACTTCAGGTCGGTGAGCAGCGAGTCCACCACCTACATGATGGTCCCCACGGGGAGCCCCGGCGGGACCGCGCGCCGGGAGGCACCGTCCAAGATGTGGTTGGCCATGGTGGTGATCGTGGTGGTGGTCCTGCAGATTGCGTCCACCACTGGGCTCTTTGTCTACCTGAACATGTCCATCTCACAGGTAAGAGCTGCTTCCCACTTGCTTTTAAAACTATGTCTTTGTAGCACCTTCTAGAATGTCAAAGATCAGTCAAAAAAATCTATAACTTAACATTAAGGTAATGATATCATCTCACAACTCAGCTACCAGATACGGTCATTTTGATCGCTATAAACGTAGATTTAGTGGATGTTTGTCTTCTGAAGCCATTTCCAGAAATGTTACCTAATGATGCGCTTTTCAATAATAATTTCAACTTTAATTTTTGAGGTTTTCAACTGATTAGTTGAGGGGCAGGAAGGGTTTTTCTCCTGCCACTTCTTGTTTTTAAAAAAATATATATATATATATATATATATATATATATATATATATGGTGGCCTTCTAAAATGTAAAAAGTAAAAAAAAAAAAAAGATAAATAAAAATCTGACCTTTACATAAGGGTAGGGATATCGTCTTACAACTATACCAAATGTCGCAATTTTCATCGCTTGTAAACATAGATTTAGTGGATGTTTCTCACCTGTTTTCAGAAATGTTACCTATTGTTGTTTTTGTTAAATAATAATTAGTCCAACTTGAACTTTTGAGGTTTTTAATTGGTTATGCGGAGGGAAGTTTCGGCATAGTGCTCCCTCACTTTTTGACATGTTAGCCTTCGGAGCGCCTCGTGCATCCGGGGCTCGTGCTCTTACCTGGACGCGTTCAGGTAGCGGCTGTTTCCCACTCGCTTGTAAGCTAGCTCCCGAGGCAACAAATCTTCATTGGATGAAAAACGCAGACCATTTCTTTGTTGGAGAAACACACATAAACTAGCCACAAAACAAGCTATGAAAAGTTGAGTGGTTGTTTTTACAAACTTGCTAACACAAATGTTGCATTTTAAAACATAATGGAAGGTTTTTGGACACGCTTCTTTTTGCTTTTTGTTTTTTGACTTGTCGGGCGTTTTCGGGAAGAGGCATGTCTTGCCAGACCGTGGGCTTGTCAAACAACGCAATTCAGAAGCAATCCCGAGTGGAAGAGGTTGCTATGTCCAGCTGGGTTTATTGAGCAGAAATGAGTTCAGCCTTGTGTATAAAAGGAGGGGAGCATATTGGAGCCATTTGGGCAAGCCGAGGCTGCAAGCTCTTAAGTAGGTTACAGATGTTGTGTGCAGAGGTGAAAAATGGGGGTCAGTAATGGAGGTGATTCAGACTCCTGGGCTCTGATAAATGTCATTCTTATCTTCTGAAATAATTCCATAAGTAATTCATCTGCACTTTGTCTGTATCTCTTAGTTGTAAAACATTCTGCTTGAGAATGGGGTTGGTGATATTTTATAGTTCAAAACTAAGCTCAGACAAGTAAAACATTAGTGGGGTTTTTTTTTAACTCCTGCAGATAATGAAAGTGAAAGTCACCAGTTAGAATTGAAATCAGAAGCAACTTGCTGTTCACCGAGTCACACCAGGAGGGGGGGGATGTACTTTTTAAAGCCGGCGCTTGTTTCGCTTCTGTTTTGGTGGACTCTTCCACACTCATCAAACAGGACAGATAAAACTTATCAATTTGACTCATGATGGTGTCAAAGTCCATCTGTGTCTCCCTTCTCTTTCCATTTTCAATAAACAGCAATCAGATCGAGCCACTGGCGTAAGCAGGAAGAAGCATCTGCTGTTTGCCAAGTCGACTGCCAGATAAGATGCTTGCTTTCGGATGCTCCCAAAGGAAGTGCCACATATGAACATACGCAATGCCTTTGAACTTTTTTTTTTTTCCGCATTTGGTCATGTTGCAGCCACAAACCTCAATGTATTTTGTTGGAACTTTAAAACTTGAAAAGTGTAGCTTGCGTTTTATCCAGTGCCCTCGTGTCAGTACCCTATAAAACAACTTTTCACTGAAATTACAGCTGCTGGTGTCTTGAGGAATTTCTCAAACCCGCCTGTGGACATCTAGAGACTGAAAGCTGAACTTAATATTCTCTATAAAATTACTCAAACTCAAACAGGCTGGCCTCAGAGCATCTGTTAACCTTAATTTTAAAGTCTTGGCACATATATTCAATTAGGTTTAGATTGGAATGTGAATATGCTTTGACGCATTCTCACTGATGTGGTCTTGGTGAACTGGTTTGAGTGAAATACATGCCACAACTTTTTATTTGTAAAACACTTTGAAAACCAGCACTTTTTCTTGCAACAAGACAATGACATCCCAATACTCTGAAGTAAAACTCTTAAGGGTAAGGAGGAAGTGAAGCTCTGTCTTGGTTATGCTCATATTCCAACAGGAGACCCAGAGTGTGTTTTTTTTTTTCTTTCTGCTGCATTGTCCAGTCTGCGTCGCGGTTCGTCTTTAGTTCTACCCCGGGGTCATTCCGGAGTGTGTCCAGCACCGTTAATGCATCCTTCACACACACTCTCCTGTTGTGCATGTGTGAGAAAGCAAATATCCAGAGAATACGTGACAACAGGATGTTTACCAGAGCTTTTGCGTCAACCGGGTCTTTCATGACATTTTTTTAATTGACGTTTTGCTTCCAAGCATCCAGGGTTAATTGTAATCGCTGAAAGTAGGTCTGAATGGATTCCTGATGATCAACAGTTCAAGAACATTTCACACATTTTTCATTTTCCATTATCAAAGGAATGTTATTTGTTGGTTTGCTTGTCCACTTGGATTTGGCTTCTTTTTTCCTGTCCTGTGTCCACCATCCAATCATTTGTCTTTACATCCACCTTTATATTAGACAATCTGCTTATTCATTCATCTTTTGTCTTTCTGTCTGTCGATCCATCTATTTGCAAAGCTATCAGTTTTTCTTCTATTTGTCCTTTCATCTGTTCATCCAGCTATCTGTATCAGTGTTTTTTTCTATCATAACACTGACATATGTGTTCTTTTCTATCAGTTCTTTGCTAGCTGTGGAAATATCTACCATAAACTCATGCTGAACTTTTGTTTTCATAATTTAAAATCTGAAAAACAAGCTACCATGATGCTCCTCTGACTTCTGCAAGCCTATTCTTGTTCTTTGGCCTTTTGGAAACATGAGGCTTTTATTAAAGCTTTTATATGCTTTAATAAAAGCATATTAAAGTGCTTTTAAAAGCATACTTTAATATGTCGTGTCAGTATTCATTGTCAGCTTTCTGCATTCACAACCCGATGCAAAATTTCGTTTTTTTTTACGTTGTCTTTTATTAACCTGAGAGGAAGCAGCACATGCGTTTATTTTAAGACACACTGAAGTCATATTTCTGGTTTTAAATCGGCCCGGCGGTTTAAATCTGCGAGTGTTAAAAGGAGTACATCTGTTTCACTCCAAACAACTCGATACATTACCGGTCCATTCGGAGACGTCCGAGGTGACAAGAGGTTGAATGGGGAGCCGAATCAGTCATGACACTAGATGGAGAGACTTAATGAAAAACACGGGGCTTGTATGTGTGTGTGTCTGTGTGAGTGTGTGTGTGCACGGGGGGAATCCCCTGGTTCCCATGTGAAGGCCGGCTATTTTTAATCTGGAAGCAGGCCCTTTTCTTTTGCTTTGCGGCCCGCTCAACAGGCCGTGCCAGCCTGCTTACAGGACAAAAGATATGCGGAACAAAAAACATTGTATGGCGGAGGAATTCTCTGGAGCTTCGGCGTTCACACAAAAACAAACAAACACGTGCGAATGCAGAAGCGGCTGGGCGCGGATTCAATGTTGCTGGATGAAGCAAAAACATCAAACCGGGGATATACATCCAGATCATAAACTCTGCAGCTGCGAGACAGGTCGCCAGAGAGCGTTTGAGCAGCTTTCCCAATACATGACTGTAAATGAAAACAACTGAAAGCTAACTTCTTCTGTTTTTTCTCCCCCCCCCAAGCATTTTAAATCACCTCTAGCTTAAGTACCCCCACAATTTTTCCTAACAATGTTACGTAAAGGCAAGAAATGGGGACTTTATGATCCTACACATCTGGTAAGATAGCTTTGTGAAGGGCAGGAAATTACATCAAACCAGTAAATCACAACCAGAAATAAACTTGAACCTTCAAGTAATTTAATGCTTTAGCTTATGTGAGTCTAAAATGTTTTTTTTGTTTCATTTCACAAACTTTTCCTCATGTTGGGTAAATTTAATAGCATTGTTCCAGAACCTGGCGGTCAGTCTTGTAGTGTACATTTATACTTCTCTCAGTACTGAAACTAAATTACTTGGACTGTAGAAGACTTGTGTTGTTTTTTTTTTTTTTGCTAATCCGGATTTGATGGTTCAGAATTGGTTAAAGTTATAGACATGTTGCATGTCGTTGTTTACATCAGGAATCTTTGCGCATACGCACAAAAAGATTGTTCTTTTACTTGCCATCCATTGCTGTGCTGCTGAGGTAAAACATCTCTGTTAGAATGAAACCTGGAGATGTAGGTGTTATTAATTTAGTGCCGTGTGCCACAGCAAAGGGGAAAATAATGCAGAAAAACAGTTTTAGAATAACTCAAAACCACTCAAATTCTTCTTTATTCTCGCTCGGTTAGCTACAGACTTGTTGCCATAGCAACTGGCAGACAACAACGGCGCTAGTGTATCAAGACACCACCAAAAAAAAGCGTTATTTTTACAACTTGACAGATAAAACCAATCATAGTCATTTTTGGCCAGCAGTTTTTTGCCCTCCAGCATGAAGCTGAGGGGCGGGATCATGCGTGGACTGACGTCCCGTTCCGACGTTACGCCACGCAGGCATCGGTCTGATAACGTGCTATAGGCATGATATTGTCATAAAAAATGGCACATGGTAGCCTCAAGTGCTCAGTGGTGGAGTAGATGTGCAATATACCGAGGCTTTGGTCCTGGGCGCAGCTGTTCTGAGTTCGATTCCAGACTCTTGGTCATTTCCTGCATGTCTTCCCCCACTCTCTGCCCTACTTCCTGTAGAGCAGAGAGAATAATGAATAAAAGCCACTATTGCCAAAAAATCCCCTAAAAACAACAAATGAGATTGGAGAAATTAAAAAGTCACCATTATTGCTGTAATCTGCCGTCCTGTTAACAACATACAAAAACTTGGGTGTGCTTTCATTGCCAGGAAGCTGCTTATCAGGAAACCTTGTGCTGCGTCCATGTTCAGCTATTAAACTTAATAAATATTCACATTTGATAACTTCCTGGATCTGATTACCCTCTAGATTTGAACTCGGTGCTGCAAATACAAACAATACCACTTGGAGCCTCAGCTTTACTCTCAGTGTGTTTATAGAAGCAGGTTGTAGCTGCGCTAAGGCACACGCGCCAGATGTGCGACTGTCACAAACCGGGGCTTTCTGTTACTGTTGTGCTGACTTGTGTAAAGTCTGAAGCTTTTTCTCTGCTATCGTCTGTTTATGTGTATGTAACTCCTTCCTTTTCACATCGCCGCTCCTCTTTGTTATTGTTTGGGTTCACTGATAGGCGCTGACTCACCCTCACGCAACAACACACTCGTTGAGTGTGCCAGAGTTCCTCGTATGTCTGCGTGTATGTATGTGTGTGTGTGTGTGTGTGTGTGTGTGAGGTCTGATGCATACTGTTTTCTCTTACTGTGGAGGTTTTTGTCAGGGGGTACGCGGATGTGTGTGGTCCTTTCCGTCCAAAAAATTGGCCAATTTGTCATCTTTCTTCCTTGTTAGCATGATTTAAGTGTGTGCTTGCACAATGATTTCTAGGGATTTTGTCTTTGTTATGAACAAACTGAGAGAAAACTAGGATAAATCTACCAAAATATTGAGAGGTTTTCTTCCTGCAAGGAGCCTACAGTAGCAAAGGGGTCAAGTTTAGAGTTACTTCAGATTGCAGGTGTTAGCAATGTGGAACAACCAGCTCAGAGTCAATAATCCAGTGTGTAAAATCTAGCATTTATCTTGTTCTGTGTTCAGATCCAGATCCGGCATGGAGGACGTCCTGCGTTTTGAATTCGATTTGCGGGTTATTCCTAGACTTCTGGTTTGGACTTTTGCTTCCTGCCTCAAAAGGTCATCTGAGGATCTTTTGGACAAAGCAACAAGCCATAGATTAGCTCATGTCCAGCTTTCTGCCAAATGTGACTTCAGCTCAGCCTCTGATTGCCAGGAAAAGAGACGGAGGAGTCACGCAAAAACAGACTGAGATTCAGCAGTCCCGAGAAACAGTGAAGAGAAATTTTCACGGTATAGCATCCAAGTCACTTTTACAGTCAGAAACTGTCGCTTCTTGAAAGTAAAGACAACAACCATCTATCCTCTCTGCAGATAAAGATCTCAGAGGAAAGAACACGCTGACTGAAGAAGGCATCTGGTTTTGCTATTACAGAAACAGACGTAGAGTTTTCTGTGAACCACTTGGGTAGTAACAAACTGGCTAAGCCTGCAGGTAGAAATGGTTAGTTAAATATATTGTTTTGTCTCAATTTCACAATTAAATGGGGTCCCGACTTCAACGCCCATCCACACCAATGCTGGGCCAACAGGGAGTGGACTACCAGGTGCCTGGTTGACCAACAACCCAAGGTCAACCAGCAGGAGCTCTCCAGACCTGGTTATAAAAGGGTTTGCCATTATACAACTGCATCTTATGCTTTCTTCATAAGAAGACTGGGCATGTTGTGGCATGTTTCACAAAACTGTTTTGTCATAAATTCTTGAAGAAAATCTCCTGTCTGATTTGCTTTTGGATGTCCGTAAATCACAAATCAAGCTAATGCACATGAGCTTTCAAATGGCATCCAAAAGAAGAGTAGAGTGGAAGTCCAGAGAGTCAATATTGAGTGTTATGCATGAACCGTGTGTTATAAAACCCATTTTAAATGAGCCAGACACACTGGTGGTGCATGACGACCTATCATCTTTGTCCTTTTTTCTATTTATCATCACTACTGAAGGAATCACCCTTAGCTGAAGTCAAGTAATCTGTTTTGTCTTGGCGTCTGTTGTCACAGTATCACTCTGTCGAGCCAGAAAGTTGACTTCACTCTTTAAAAGTCAGAAAATACGAGGCTTTGGCTACCCTCTCAGTAAAACACTGGTTTTGACTCCCGCTCCAAGTCATCTCAGTCCATTTGGAAAGCACACAGAGATGGCGATAAGGCATCTAAGCACCGAATGTAAGTGTTTTGCTAAAGAGACTCCAGAGATATGGTGATGAGCTCCATGATCTGGGGCCAGGACGCCTGCTCTCTTTGGAAGATTACCAAGCAGACCCAACTTGAAGGAGACAGAAGTCTGTCTCTCCTGGCATGGGACTGCCTTGAAATCCCCCAGAATTAGCTGAAGAGTTTCAATGGGCAGAGAGACTTCCTGTTTTCCTCCAAGACACATACTTTCTCCCCACCCCAATCTCAGATAAGCAGAATTCAATTAGAAACCAGATGGATGGTCACTTGTTGTAATTTATTATCTGTAACACATAAAACCAACTTGATTTGTGCCATGGGTGACAGGAAACAACTTAGAGTATCCACTGTGGGACTGTTGGCAGCATTTTAGTATCAAGTGATGGTCAAACATGAAGAGTCTTTGAATATAACGAGAGCGGCATATTTAGAATCACTACCTTCTTCACCACAAAGGCCAATTTTCAGTTCAGAAAAATATCAGAGGTTTTTGATTATTTGGTACAAACAGTGACAGGAGCTTTGGATCGCTGAGAGTTTTCTTTCCAGACTGTTTTCGATTACGATCTAATAAGCTGTTTTGGATTTTACTGTCATGAATTCGGCTGGATTGTAATGAAATCAATCTGGTATTACTTCTATTGGAAATTTGTGGAAGGATTGCAAATCTTGTAAAATAAAAAAGATGGTAAAAAAGTGGACTTTGTAATGTCTTCCAGAAATAATAGTTTTGTATAAATTTGCTAGAGCTACATTGCAGGTTTTTAAACTAGATTGAGAAATATAATTTAACCCTCCTGCAGTCTTAAAATATGAGATTTTTACCCTGTGCGTAGTCTGACATGGTCACACGGAACCTGCATGCGCTTTCACAAGGTTTTGTTTTTGTGGTTTTGGGAACTGACGGTCTGACAGGACCAATCCGCCACTTCCCCGCTGTCCGATTGTGACATCTGCCGCACTCCTCTTGAGCGTTACGCTAAAAATGCAGAAAGGTTAATGAATAGTTTTCCACCAAAAAATACAAGAATTAATGTTCACAAGTTGAGTTACTGTTAAGTACATGTAAGGGAAAAAGTGTGTGTGCCTGCGTGTGTGCATGTGTGCGTGTGTGTGTGTGTGCCTGTGCGTGTGTGCATGTGTGTGTGTGGTTTGGGCACAGTAAAATCTTTCCCTCTCATATTAGTTATTAGACAATATTTTGGAGCAAAATAAAATCTGTCACTCCAAATATTTTGATTTAATTCAGAGCCACTAATAACTAATCCCCCATACACCACAAACTGTAGCCAAAATACACAACCTTCTCTCTCTCTCTCTCTGCCTGTCTTTCCACCTCCTGTCCCTCCCGTAGTCTCTGTGTGTTATGATTAAAGGTCCACATCAAAGAATCGAATTACAGTCAGTTTTAGGGCTCAAGGGTGGGACGGATTTTTCAGGAGTGATGCAAATACTTTTTAAAAGGTTTTTTTTTAGGCAGATACTAAATCTAGATCTGAATCCAGATCTCTTTTGATCTGGATTCAAAAGAGATCCCTGGACACTGATCAAAAATTATGGAAAGTGTTTTATGAGGGCGAAATCCCTCGAACAGGAATACGAGGAAACAAGAGGATTATGTATAAATAACTGCTGAAGGAAGGTGAAAGGTAGATCCATTTGGCTTCATTTTGTGTCTTGTCTCTGCTTCTTAAGTTCAAATAACAAAGCCAAAACCGATGTCAGCTGGCTAAAGTAAATCAACAATTCAGCTTTTTGGCTTACTGAAACTCCAGAGTCATGCGATACAAGTTACTGAAACCTCAAAAAGACAAGTTCTCCCTCAACGTTTTGGTCTGCACTGCACCAGAATCAGCCCAGTGTCCAGGCAAAGACCTGCGTGCGTGCTCCCTGTTTGTGTAGCCAGGTCATTTGGACGAGGATAAAACGGAAATCAGGGATCAGAAGGAAAGAGAAGAGAGGGAGTTTGGAGTAGAAACAGGACCAGGGAGTTGAAACAGTCAAAGCAGTGACAGAAGAGGACGATGGTTGGGTTACCTAAAGTCCTTATTTAAACCCACCGCGTGACACCCTTCAAACAACGGCCATCCATGAACAGATCTATCATGCAAAGTGCTGTAATACCAATAAAGATTTGTTTTTTTCCATTGTTTATGTATTTTTTTTGACTTGTCACTCAAGTCAATGTACATAAAACTGTTTTACTTTATTAATTCTCCTTTTGCGTTAGCTTTCTAGGGGTGCTGCTCCTATTTTGAGAAACAAACTTCTTGGTTGAGAACAAAATAATATTAAATGTAAAATGTGTTGGAATCAGTACTTTTAGGATTATTAAGTCCATATTTAAATTGGGGTTCTTCTAAAGTCAAGATTATATTATTTTACTCAGACTCTGCAAAGCTTTTGAACTTTTTGCTAAAAATATTACTTTATGGTCTTTTTTATTGTTTTGTCAAATATCTTTTTGTCTTACTAGCCAACAATTGGGGAGATAGAAATTCTTATTTCACGAGTTTATTATGAGTAATAGTGAAAATTATGAAGATAAAGTCATTCAGTCTTAGATTTATTAATTACAAAAATGCATAACACCATAGCTAAAACACGACCTTTTTAACTGGACCATCAGTGTTTTTGTTGATGTATTATTCCAGTGAGAAAGTTTAACTGTTTTCATTGTAAAAAAAAAAAGTGAAATGCTGCATCAACCATGCGAGACTAAACAAACTCAGGTTTTTAAAATCTTCACAGTGTTTATATCGCTTGGCTTCTTTTTTTATTAGGTATTTTTCATAGTCTTTGCTGTTGGTCATTCCCATCCAGTTGGTCTCTCTCTCTCTCTGCTGATAAAAGAGAAGCGCACAACAAAAACTTTAAATATGGACTTTCACTGCAGCTCCCTGTGGCTTTAAAAGCCCCACTGAGAAAAAAACGTGAAAGTCGTATCAACAAATGAGGTAAAAAAACCCAATAACAATAAAATGGAGTGTGTTTCTGTCAAACGGCAGAAAAATTCCCATAAACTCCAGAACACCGGGGCTTTGAGAAAGGACCAAGGCCGAATAGGAAGAACAATGCAGAGGTATTAAAAGTGTCATAATTTACCGAATGACGCTTTATGACAACAGTCATAAATATTCATGAAGGCTTATTCATGTTCATGACAGGTGTTATGTCATGTTAATGAAAGTGTCATGACAGTCTTATTCAACCCCCTTCAAATAAAGTGTTACCTGAGCTGCTGTGCGTCGCACCATGTAATTGAGGACAGAAAGCCAACACACACAGACACATGTAAGGGTTTTGGTTAGGCTAGCTTAATAACGCAGCACATTTGTGTTCTCATGTTGGAATGCTAATTAGGACGTGGCCACAGCTGTGTTTGTGTGTCACTCAGCTAATACTGTGTCCTACCACTGTGTTTGCTCAGCTAACGGGGCAATAAAGTGCTAATAAATACTAGTCAGTGTTTGCAAAAGCAGTGAGCTCACGTATGCGACACCGTCTAGCATGTAGCTATTTGTGCTGCTCATATCTATGCTTATTGTGCCAATATTTAAGGATTTTAAAACCTAAAAGTTTAGAATAAAGTGGTTTAATAATGAGCTGGTATTAGTTGGACAATTAGTCGAACTAGCTTGATGAGCGGTTACTCTGGATTTCAATCTAAATCAAGGAACAAGGTATACACTGATGACCTTTGACCCTATGTTTTTGTAAACATTTTATTAACTTTGGTTCTGTCATGTTTTTTATCCTTCAAAAAGTTCTGAATCAGCAGTTCAAACTTAAAAGAAGATCTGAATCCATTTAGTTTAATAACTTTTGTAGTACAGGACAAACTCAAAGAAAAATAGTCATTGAAAGAATGTATTTTGAAAACATCTTAAATCTCACGGTTTACAATAAAGTAACTTGAACTGCCAGTGACGTACCTTGACATAGAAATTAAATATGACGCTATAAGCTTTGTCATCCTTTTAAAAGTCTCTTGACCTAAATACTGTCAGCAACTAGTGAACTGATTTCTAAGAAGTAGGTCAAGAGAGATGACTAGAGAAACTGACAGGACCTGAGTGTTTGGTGGAAGAATAGGAGCAAATCCTGCTAAGAAACGTGATTAGATTAGCAACAATACTCGCTACGATGGGTGTGTCAAAGTACAAACATTACTCATCTTTGTTGTCAGGCCTTGTAGAACGTATGGTAGTAATAAGTGGACAAGTCCAAGAATATCAAAAACAAATGTCTAAAATAAAAAAAGGGGTAATCTTTACCTTATTTTTGGAAAGCAGTGTACTTTGACAGTATCATAACATTTATCCATTGGTTTTCAAAATACTTGCCATTTTCAGAGTTCAAGAAACAGATGGTGGTTATTATTTAGTGTGAAAAATGGAAAACCGTCTGCATGGACCTCCTACAATGAAATGCAGCTCCGCTCAATCCATTTTCACCGACCTCCTCTCTTGTACTGGTCC
The DNA here is from genome assembly GCF_000485575.1 of Poecilia formosa. Classification (NCBI taxonomy): domain Eukaryota; kingdom Metazoa; phylum Chordata; class Actinopteri; order Cyprinodontiformes; family Poeciliidae; genus Poecilia; species Poecilia formosa. The sequence goes on from NW_006800069.1 coordinate 1,248,498, forward strand.
ACATGGCCCTCATCTTGTGGTAACCAAATTATTCCCATTCTTACTGTAAACTTATACAGAAGCTGCTTTTCTGTGCTGGAAAGTCTTCTACAACCGAGCCACAACTAAAGGTGCAGTCTTACAGAAAATTGGCAAAGGAATTTTTGAAAGTGTGCTGCTGTTTTGCTTTAAACATGTTTATTCTGTTTAAAATTTGTCACTCCCAATAACATCTGTCACAAAGGCCAAAGTTACATTAATATTGGGATTCACTTACTGTAGTTTTCCACTGTGTCAAGCTGGAGTGTGTTACTGTTTACTAGATGTGAACATTTCCTTTTATTTTATTTAGTTTTATGATCTGTTAGTGTAATTTAATGGTTTATAAGTGGCCTCAAGTTGTACTATTAAGTGAATAAATCAGAAAGTAGGTCTACCTATCAATTTCAGTTTTTTGTTTCAAGCATCTGCCAAGCTGAGGTGAGTGAACCACCATCAGTGCTGATAGCATTTTGGTCAGATTTGGCCATTTCATACTTTTGTCATTGTTGAAATATTGATGAATGTATCCAAAGAATTGAATATTCTGGTGATGAAACATTTTAGCTTCAATAACATCCCGTGCCAGCTACGCTAAAGCTAACATAGACAAAATGCTAGCTCTGGATATACTCTGTAAACAAAGATTTACTCTACTTCAACCATACAACAGTGTAGTTATATTGGAAATATTTACAAATGTATGCACATTTCTATTTCCCACCTTTTGAATGTATACTTATAAACAACAGTGGAAACTTAGCATAAGGCTAATAAGGCTAGCTAATGACAAGCAACAGCTCATAAAAACTAGACTAGATTTTATGTCATTATGGGGTGTTATTGGGTTAGCATGATCCCAGCCTGAAAATGGAGATTTGTCCTGGTACAAGAAAAACATCTTGTTAGAGTCAGCCAGAACATGTCCACAGGCATTTTCTCTTTCTAATTCTATGTTTTTTTTTACTCTGAACTCAGTAATAAGAGCTGCCTGTCCACCTGTCAGATCGCATAAATGTAACAATTAAATGACCATTGAATGCTTTTCACTCTAATCTCTCCCAAATCTCTTTTCCAGCACTTGTCCATGATGGTTTACTCACTAAACCTCACTGTTGGCCTCATCCCTTCTTGCCAATAAAAAACATTTTGGTTTTGACTTTTTAAAAAAAATCTGTTTATAACCCCTTTTAGCTTTTAGTGGTAAAAAATAAAAAAGAGACAAAATCTCTGGTCATTGTTGTTCCATTCTCTCAGAGTTTCTGGACTGAAGCAAATTTTTGGCCGTACGTCTCTTGAAATAACTTCACATTTTTAGGAGCTTCTAAGGTGTTTGGACATGCAGGAACATAAGTCATCCGTAAATCAACCTTTGAGCACACGTTTGGCTCCGTGTGCAGCTGCCGAATGGAAAACCGTAATAACAGCTTCGGGGCGAAAAGGGTAGTAAGTCAAAACTTCCCTTCAAGTCTTGAATTTAAAGTCATGTTGTCATTTTTTTGTTAACTGTCTTTACCTGTAAAATACAGCCGGCGAGCGGGTACAAACTCCACATGGCAGCGTTGTAGCACCGACACGGTGGTGTGTCACAAAAAGAACTGATTGCGTTTTCCACGAATTGCCATTTTCGATGTTTAATTTTTGGGTTAATTTGAATTTAGTTTTTCATATCCAAATAAATGGAGTGATTCCTTCCAGACGTTTGGCAGAGAGGCAGACGAGACACATACTGTACTGGTTATGAGAAAAGCACAGAAGTCTTGTTTCCAGAAATGGATGCGTAGGCCTCAGCCTTTTGTAACATAGATAAAAATCTAGAATTATTATGAAAGCATGCTTCCAATATCAGACCGGGGCTTTAAAAATATTACAAGCAGGGAGCGAAAACAAGAAACCTCCAGACGTTTAACCGTTGCTTACATGTTTCGGCTTCTACTTTGAGAGTTACATTGATGTTCCTCTAGGGGAGCTCATGATGAAACGGATCATTTCATATCATTCATTTATGAAATGTGTTGTGAAACTTCCAAGATAAAGGCTAAAAAAAATCTAAAATAGAGCTATAATTCTGTGAGTAAAGTAAAGAGTATTGAAAAATCGCCTCCTTAAAGAGAGATTTTTAAAGTAGAGTTTCATAAAATGATCAGTTTATATCTTCCCTGTAATAGATAACTCTTTTTATTCGGTGTGTCATAATTGGTTGGCCAAAAAGGCTGAAGGTGGATCGGTTTAGTAGCCGTTACGCTAGTTTAGTTCAAGATCAGAATGAACGTCTACTGTCTAAAAGCAGCACAAGTTTTAAAAATGTTGCTCAGGTTTATGTGAACATTACACTAAAAAAAGACAACAGGTGATTCAACTTTAAAAATTACACTAATTTGTTGTAGGTAATCAAATTCAGTTTATTCGAGTAAATATATTAAGTTTACTAAGTTGTCAGGTTAAACAAATGAACATAAAGAAAGTTTGACAGACTTAATTCGATTACGTCTGACAAATTTACAATATTTTCTGAAGTTGAACTTGTGGTCTCTTTTTTTCTGCGTAGGGTTGGAAGCAACACCAAATGTCAGTTTCATTAGTAAAAGACTTTCTGGTTGGAATAATTGGTTAGGATGATTATCTATTTTTGCCCATTTGTCTTTTTTTGCACACAAAGTTGCTTCCAAAAGTTTGAAAAAATCTCTGGTATCTCTGTAAATAACATTCCAATGCAATATGCATAACAGATAAAAGTTGTTTTTGAGACGGGAGTCACTTAAAAATCATAAAAAATAAAATCAGATTCGGTCTCATGGAGCGGCCGTTAGCTTTAGCCTTTTGTTGAATCTGGTTTTAAGCGAAGAGAGAGAGGAAACTACATACGTCACGCAAGACATTTACTCTTAATAAACTTGCTTTTCTGTTTTTGGTCTTTCACAAGACAGAAACATCCAGGAAATTTTTCCAACTCGGCTCTCGACACTAATCATCTCATTTAGAGAAAGATCTATGAACTGGAATAGCTTCCCTTTCAAGCCTGGATTCTCGGAACAATCAAGGAAAACGTAATAATGACAATAAATCCCTCTTGAGTCTCTAACAGGTTCCCTTGGCTTCTAAAAGTTGGCAAATGTGCAAGTTGGCAGCGTCAGTAGTGCTCAACACCTCATGAAATATTTTAGATGTTTCTGAGCAATTTCTGCGGGATAACAATAACCGGTCGAGTCGCATGGCAAAGTTACAGCACGTCAACAAAGAACAGCTGTGGAGAGGAGGCCTTGACGGGTGTCACACTGGCGTGGCTTTGAATCTAAATTAAAAAAATAGATCTAGTTTCTATCAAACCCTTCTGGAATAACACAAGCCATGACCGAAATGAAACACGTTTAGCTTTCATTTGAGGATAAATCTTCTTTTCTTCTCTGCTCTGATCTGTCGAGAAGAGTCATTGGGAGAATAAGCCATCACTGAGAAATATTGCACACTAATCACGAGCAGTGTGACTTTATTTGCAGATATTGTTTTGAATCAGGATAAAGTGTTGGGATTTGAAAGTGGTAGACTCTGATGAAGTTGTGGTTTCTTTCATCAGAGAATCAAGGCAAAACTCCAGGTGTGTTTGGATGAGGGAATAACATCATAACATGATGTAAAGCAAAAAAAAAAAAAATCTATTTAATATAATACTGCCCATTTAAAAGAAAGCACACTCTTTATTTTCACTATAAAAGGAATTTAAAAAGCAAAAATATGCATCAACTCAAACCCTCAACAAAGTTTAAAGTTTTAAGAGACAAGACAATCATTGATAGGAGAGCAACTCAGGTGGCATTTTGGATAAATGTGATTAGAATAGCAGAGCTTGAAAATATACGCACGCCCAAACCGCTAACCAGAAGGTCACACAAGACGCCTTGTGCTCTCTGAAGACACTAATTCAGGAAAAAGTCCTCCTCCATCAATGATTTCCTACGGCACATTAACCTCCCGTGGATGTAGGCGCTACAACTGGAATACCAGGATGTGACACCAAAGGTCAGCACAGTCTGAGCCAAGACTTTGTTGAAAATGACCAGGACATTGGTGGGGAGTCATGTACATTTGACCTGCTTTAGGAAACACAGCCTCTGCTAGGCCTGCTATGCTATGCTAGCGATTCTCTTAGTGACTCTGAACCAAAAACACTAACAGGACAAAGGAGACTTTCTCTTTTACAAGTCTATTTTTGCTTTGCACTGTGAAACGTTCTCCATACCACCAAGTTTATTTTTCGCAATACTCTACCCTCACCTCATTTCAGGCGCAAACTCATGTCTGAAAGCTTTTCAAGGGGAAAGTTGTTCAGGTACGCCATCGGATTTAATCTCCACATCTGTAATCCAAGCACATGTAAACACAACTCAGACCTTCTGCAGAGGTTTCAGTAGGAATGTGAAAGGTAGAATCCCTGAGTGTTTGTTGTGGCTGACGCTGACATCTCTCTCTCTCTCAGGCTGACAGGCAGGCAGACGTTTCTCATACAAACAAACTCTGTTTGTCGTTCCAGTTTTGCCCGAGTACCTTCTCTTTTCTTTTAAACAATAGCTGCAACACGACTCTAAAAGTAAGGGACTTAAAGTTTCAGTCTCCCCGAAGTGCCTGCGATTTTTGCCTTGAAACAAACTCCAGTCAGCTGCAATACATGTCAGCGTAGAAACACATAGAGGTCTGCCTTGAGTCATGCTTTGTCATCACCTGCATACATAACCACATTTACTGTAAATGACAAACGTGCCCACCCACAGGCCTCTTTATCAGCCCGCGGGACACACATTGTCTCAGTTTGTGGCGTTTCACCACATCCACTGAGTGTCCTTGAGTCAGCATCTGCTTTCAACTGGGCTTTAATAGTTTTTTTCCCCTCGTCTTTTTTTCCATCCACTTCACTTAATCGAACAGGATTCATAATGAAAAAATATTTTCTTGAGTTTGTCTTGATCTGCTGAGGCAAAAAATGTTCTGGTTAATCTGAATTTGGTTAAATACACACCCTGAAGATAAACGTTCTCCAGCTGTGTCTGCTCAGATCGGATGCCACGTCGGAGCCGCTGCATGCATTTTCAATTGCGAGTCGTCTGGTGAGAGAGGGAGCTTTAATAATTGCTGTGATTTTTGCTGCTACATGGAGCAGTGAGTTTAACGGAGGGGGGCAGCCGGCGTTTGGGATATCACAATGTTAAGGGTCTCTGTGCATTAATTGAAGGCCTTGGGGAAAATCCAAAGAGCAGGGGAAGAGCGTGTGACCCTTACCGGTACGTTCTTGTATTCACACAGTTTTTGGCTCAGCTTTGAGCCCCAGAACTCTGGGAAAACCTGTGTGATCAAGTACAGATAAAGAACCACAAAGCAAGCGGACTGTAGATAGAATGTGAAGATCCCGTCTTGTTCTGTTGGACCCAACATTTGGGTGTCGTCTCATGGCTCATGTATCATATTATCCACACAAAATGCATAACCTTTAGTGAACTGTTTTGGGGATCCAGTTTTAGTGTGTTGCAATAAACCAGATACACTTGAGTTAAGTTTTATACTCTTATCTGATGTTGTGGATTGGATGTTGTTCACATGTCCTATCAGATGGTCTGTTTACAAACTCTTCATAATCTTTAAATAAATGATAAGTTGCATCTTCTGCTCAATCCTGGGACCCCTCCTGGTGAATGTCTACATTGTTCCCACTGGCTCAGGTTATTACAGGAAATACGATTAGCTACCACAGCTACGCAGATGATGCACAGCTCTACAGTACGATGTGAGCGGGAGGCTGAACCCATCCAACAAGCACTGAACAGATACTTAGAACAAATCAGTGTGTGGATGTGTGATACCTTTCTCCAGCCGAACAGAAACAAAACCAATTATCTTGGGACCTAAAGAAGAACAATGTAGCGTCAATGCACACAGTTGCCTTTGATCAACATACTTGATGTGTATTTGCTTCATGATTTTAATGATGACTTTGCACAAAATGTAATGTTCACTGCTTCACAATTGGATTGTGATGATTTTGATGCTCATCACAATGACGTAAAGCACTTTGAGCCGCCTTGTTACTGAAATAAACTTGACTTGACTTGAAAGATAAATCCTGACAGCTTACTTTCTCTTTCTCGCCCTGATTTACTGGAAACCACGGTCGCCTTGAGCATTTCTGCCACTACGTGAGAGCACCGGTGACAGAGGCACACTGGAAAGTCCAGATTTCTTCTCACCGATCCTTCGTTTTGTCATTTTCCTCTTCCACCAATGCTTAAGTGATATCAGGAGCCAGAAACACAACTCCCGAAAGAAAAGCTAACCTTCGTTGTAGCCGAGTTAGATAAAACAAAACCTCGCCATAAACTCAAAGGGAGCCACACTGTCTGTATCTTTATCTCCACAAATCTTAACAGCTCCTTTTTTCCCCCAAACAGTGACATTCTTAATTGTTTGAAGCAAGAAGGAAGTTAAAACAGAAATAAAGAAACAGCAGGCAGGTTCCACCCTGCTTTTGTATGTCTTTAAACTCTCTAAACTGGAAGAAATCCAAAGGGGCAAAATTCACAAAGAAAGGTCATCGTTCCCACATGCACGAGCAGGGAGTGGTTTTCTGCTGTCTCGCTGCGGGGTTGTGTACACTCTCACGAATATTAGCTCATGCAAACCCCCGCCTGCACCGTCGACACAAAAAAAAAAACCTGATTGCATGACTTGGCGTTGCGCTTGGCAGGTGAAACAATCGGCTGTTAGCGCTCCACGGGTCTCAGAAGCACATGCTGGTTAGATGACATTCTGCATTCCTAGTGACAAAAGGAAACCTGCAGCAAATTCCCAGAGGAGGAACCCAACTCAGCTAAATTCAAGCCCGCCTTCGTGCGTTGAGTTGTTGTTGAGCAGAAGAATAATTAACACTTTTGAAATGGAAATGCTACGGTCAGAACAATAATAGACAGAACATTTTTTTAGCAAAAGCTTCAACTCCTTCAAAATGGTCCCGGCCACTAAAAAGAAAAAGTACAGCAGTAAAACACAGTGTGATGTACGGAGGTAGGAATGTCTTCTCGCACTCCACTCTGCTCTGGCCATAAGGCCATTATGTGACATCCATCTGTGTCTAATTCCACATAATGGTCCTTTGAATTCACATGCTTAATCTTACACAGACATATTATTGCACTGTAATTATGTGGAAAGAAAGAAAAAAACATCCCCATTACTGAATTACTCCAAAAAGTTGCAATCAAAGCAACTTTTTAATGTGTACCCAATCAACGGTGCATGCCCTCATTTAAGTCTGAAAGCAGAAATCGACCTTATGAAGGCGTTTGGTTCAGTAAGGGTGAAATCAAAGCTGAAAGGAAGAATTAAAAAAAAAACCTGCAATCCCGTTGAAGGCAATTGCAGGATTAAAATGAAATAATTTTCTTGAATGCATCATCAGCACTGTTACACTTCCAAAAACACAAAATCTTACAGAGTATTTCTGATCTAGTTTCTAGTGCAAATGTCTTCACTTGAAATAATAAAAAACTAATTTAAAGGTAACTTTCCAACAAACGATAGGAGCTTGTTTTAAGCCAATAATTCCTTTATTATTGATGAAAAAGTTGCAGATTATGTCACATGTAACGTTGGAAAAATGGTCCTGTTAATTATTCGCACAACAGCAAAGTTTTTGCACGTCTGCGTCTCATTGAATGAGTCATGATTTTGTCCGTTGACCAGTTTCACTTTCAGTTCATCTTATCGGGGAACAGTTTTGAGAAAGGAAGATCTTCACCTAAACTGAGTCCAGAGATTGGCATTTTGAGGTCGTTGTTTCCGTCGTCCGGGGAATTTTGCAAAGACCAAACACTGAAGACAGTCGAAAACAAATACGTGAGTCATGGAGTCGTAGAGGCAGAAGTGCTCATATTTGGGAGTGAGGGATCAGTTTTGGGGCTTTTCGACAAACACCTTCAGGACAGGGCTGGGGCTTTCTTGTGTTTCCAGACTTGAAAATGAATTTAATATGAAATCCAAACCTACAAGTCTGCAACAATAAGCACTGTGCAGCATTTTTGTTTCATTTCCCGATTAACTATCTTGTACTCTCTTACTTAAGGACATCAGAAGCACAGCCAGCACTGATGTGGTTGCGTGACCCCAGAGTTTTCTAGACCCCTTCACTGTTATCAGTGAAGCTCTCTTAAAGCCCACCCCCATAGAAGCTGATATGTACTGTATGTACTGTTGTTTTGACAAAGTGCAGGAGGAAGAGGGGATCCGTTGTTGCACATTAAACAAAGCCAACACTCGTTTCGATTGCTCCACTGCTGAGAAAGCCGACGGTCATTAAACATGCAACAGGGATAAATCACTTGCCTCCAACAAATAAATCAGTGTCAGATCCTCACTGACTGTCTGCCAAAAGCACACTGAAGCCCTACGGGAATGTCAAAGTGGGAAAAACATAAACTCATGTGGGCAAACTCGTACACACGCAGCGGTGCAGATTAAACCGACTCACGTTTGCCCGTCAACCAAATTGTGTGATTATTTGAGAGTTGCTTGGACAAATAAGTTATGTTTCTTCCTTACAGAAAGAAAATAATAAGCTACATGTTTTAATCAATGATTTGGCCTAATTTAGCTAGTTGTTGCTAATTACAGGTGCAAAGACTACAAATGAATTGTGCTTTTCGTTTTTTTATTGTCCTGCGGTCTTAGCATGATGTTCAGGAGGAACGTGGCAGACATCATAGTCAGACTGCGGGGAAGCGGGGCGGTATCCCGTCAGATCGTCAGTTCCCAAAACTACACACACACACACACACGCACACACACACACACACATCATCTTGCAAAAGCACACGCAGGGTCAGTGTGACCCAATGACCTAATTTCTTAAGACTGTGGGAGGGACAAATGACTACATCACGTCTTTTTCACAGTGATTCATTACTGACAACACAATGCATCCTAATAAAAGCAGATTGAGAAACTTTCCATTGATTTGATTTGTAATTAAAGCCTTTGTTCCTTCATGCGGCGTTCCAGTTACCTCTGAAGTTGGGAATTTGACTATTTTGCCCCACTAACAGCCTGCTGCAAACCTGAAAATTTACGCAGAATGAACTCGCACGTTTTAGCTTTTTGGGCAGATTCAGCTACCGTAGCTCATGTAGTAGAGCTAATGTTATTCAACTGAGAAGACGGGACAAACTTAATGGCCTCTTGTAAAAGCACCTAATATAATATTTTATCCTAAGGATCAACTCATCCATTTTTAGTCTGAATTTTGCTGATTTGTCTCTGCCTTGCTGAAAAGCCCTCCACTACTTTGAGGATTCCTTCAATTTCATACAAACTCTACATCAGGTAAAGGAACAACAGAACCTCAGGCCGAAATAGTGAAACTGTCTGTTTAAATCCCTAGACTGGAAACAAACGAGTGTGTCTGAGGCTCAGCAGGACGGGTGGAGTCTGAGAGAGAAACTATTGAGTTCAAGGAAAACCTGCCAGTTTGCAGATTATGTTCTCTGAATTAATTATCACCGTAACTGAATCTGTGGGTTACTTTTGAGTCACTGACTCAGAGTTAAAGTTACCTTTTCTTTCCGGACTGAGAAACCACCAGGGTTTCTATCATCTCAGGGTTCAGGGGGTTTTCACTAAAGCAGCTCCTGAATCAAATACCCACATTTATCTTTATAAAACAACACAAACAAAGTACTGTACCGGATTGGGAAACTCTGTGCTGCCTTTGGTTAAAGATCCTTCAACTTGACAAATCTTCCTGGACTTGATGTAGGTAGCTTGCTTTACATACATTGTTTTTTAAATGTATTGTCACCTTCCTAAATCAATGGCCTCAGTCACTTTTTGCCAGAAGATAATTTAGGGGGAAAAAAAATTATAACTTTTGTCAAAAAATGACTTATGCCATCATTCTGGGAAGGTGGTGATATTTAACCACCAACTTCACTTTACTTGTTCACTTTATTTACAAAACAGCAAACCAAAAAGCGTTCTGCGTCACTGCTACGGCCTTCAGATGAAGCACCTTTCAAGCTGACAATCAGTTTCAGTTGTACCTCACAGATGTCTTAATTTTCTTGCCAAGTACTTTTCTGCTTGAGACACTAAGTTACTCAACACGTCGAAGCGGGTTCCACCGTGTTCCTCCGTGGGGGTTTGGGCGATACTTTCACACATTTGTTCGTTCCCTGCATCCCTGTTTGCTCGGTGTGATTTACGGGACGAGGTCTCGGCTGTTGTTTCGCCCTTTTGCTCCCCGCCTTACTCGTTTCATCGCGGAGAATGGAGAACATTGTCACCAACAGTAAACCCTTTCCTTCCCCAATCTTGCCGTTTCTCCTCCAAAAGACACACGCTGTGGTTCCAGAACTCTGCCTCGCTGGATTTGAGTTACGTGGCTGCTTCTCCTCTTCCTAATCCTCTCAAATGAGACTCCTTCACTGCCAAGGAACTCCACGCACACAGACATAGAAACACGAAATGAGGGCCAGCTTTTCCAAGTGGCCCTCTGAGATATTCTTTTCAAGGTTCGGTGTCCTGCAAAAGCCAAGCGCGCACGCACACACACACACACACACACACACGCACACACACCCCGATACACTGGTGGACATACACACTGAGAACAGGCCACACACATAATACATACGTACGCTCACGCACGCAGAGGGGGAACAGTGCGGCATTGTTCGCTCCTTCCTGAGAGTCGGCATCAGGATTTCTCTCCGTAGCCCGGTCTGTCAAACCAGAATGGACAGATATGAGGCACCGCATGTTTTCTGGCAAAGAACAGAGAAATGAAGTGCGTTCAGGTAGATCGCTTAAAAATCCGCGTACGAGTGTTTCTTGCGGGGGACGATTATTCCCCAAAGCACAACATCGTGGGGTTTATCTCCAGCGCAAGGAGATGCATAAATGATTTCACATGAGGTTCTGACATCGCGACGCATTCTTTCCCCCAGTGTTTTCGTTGTTCTTGGCTTTTAGGGGATGTCTGAAACCAATACTTGTTGGATGCAAATGCTGGACAGAAATATTCTAGTGTATTTTATAAACGGTGCCTCAGGGCAACTTTGGCTACTTCGGTATTTTCAGCATAGCTCAGGACATGAGGTCCAACGTAAAACAGTCTGAGTTTGTTTGGAGAAATAATGCCGTTCAGTGACATTAGTAGATATTCTCCAGATCTTAAAGAAATGCATCAACAGGAAACTCTGACCAGCTGCCAGCTGACACACAGCCAGGTTAAAATCAGGCAGAAATCATCAGAGCAGAGATGACTAATGACCTGTAAATGTCCCAAGATTAAGTTCATTTGACTGAAACTCAGTTTCAATAAGGGTTTAATAAAAGTAAATCTAATCTGCTTTCACTTTGCACTTATATATTCAGGACATTAAATCGGGATGAATTTTACAAAGTCAGAAACCAGGTGAGTTATGCTAACATATAAAGGCTCATATCTTTGTTGTCAACTGTGTGTTTCTTCTGTTTTTCACAGTTTTTATATTTACAACTGTAAGTTTTTACATGCTGAGGAATCATTGATTTTACTCTAAGATTATTCAGAAATTAATGTGGTTATTTGTTTATTTGTTGCATAATCTGGGTACATTGCTTATCTGCATTCTGATATTTATAACCCTTAATATTTTACAACTATCTATGGCCAATCAATGAATCCCATCCAAAATTAGATGAGACAAAGATGTTGAAAGTCACATTAGTGAACCCAGTTGTTCAACCTCATCAACACGACTTGACATGAGAATTTCAGTTTTTTCCCTTTCAATTTGTGGTCAAAGAAATTTTATTTATGTATTTTGTGAAATACATAATACCATGTTTAGTTATTTACTTCTCATGTGTAAAGGTGTAGTTACTGCAAACTAATAGAGTGCGTAACAAAACATCCAGCTCACCCAACGAGACGGTGCACAATATTGTCTTCTTGTATCGACTGAGTCAGACGATAAAAGAGTTTCAAGTCAAGCTGCTTATCATATTGAGTCACAATCCTCATTCCAATATCAGTGTGCAGCATCGCATCCAGCTGGGATTTGAGGCTTTGACCAGCAGTTCTATTTAAAAATTTGATTGACTAGACCACCAAATGCTTCACACACTGACACACAGAGCCAGAAGGAAGATTTAAAGCAGATGCGATCCGTAACGACGTTGGCGGCTAGTCTTGGTACTTTACTATCGTTTATGCAGTTACACAGTGTTCTCACACTGAAATTCTGTTTTTATGCTTATCCTCAAAGTAAAAAGTTTAAGCAAAGTGCATTTAAACTCATTAACTTCAGTTTTGACCAGTAGAAGTAACTGTGAATGTGGAGAAGCTACGAATCGGATGCTAACCTTAGCAAGCTACGGCGTACGACTAATGCTAGCAAAGCATTCTTTTCTCAGCGATTACTTTTGTGTCATTTCTTCTTGTTTTATTTTAATGTTAGCAAAATAAAAATAAAGATTCCTGTGGGAACTTTCCATTACATTTTTCAGTTTTTCCTGTGTTCGTCCATCACTGTGGTTTGGCTTCACTAGAAAACAGGAAAGGCCAAATTACAAAGAACAATCAGTCCTGCAGAAAGGATCTTCACCACCAACCTTGTCTCCATCAAGGACGTCTGCAGGTCTAGGGTCAGGAAAAGGTCAGCCAGCATCTCTGCAGACCTCACACGCAAACTGCTTAGACCTTTAGGTCGGTATTACGGAACGCTGCGTGCGAAAACAGAGACGTCTTCTTCCGATCTCTCTGATGAACGCAGTGACACCTTACGGTCCGAGTGCTCAGCTGTTCCACTGTGAAACTAAATACAACCTGAAAAGTTTGGCTGGATCTAATTTGGCGTTACACTTCAGGACGCTGTGGTCAGCGCTCCTTCCCGTGAATAATTATATTTACCAACACTCTTACTCAGTCCTGCTTTTTCTTTTTTTTCTTTTTTTTTTGACATCTGACCAGAGAAGCATCTCATTTTGTTAAACTGCACAATAGAATTACATCATTTCTCATGTCTAGCAAGTGGGGGTTTTATGTTTGCTGTTTTGTCTTTTTTTTTTTTTGGCTTTGAAAGCGGGGCGGTTGACTTATGGCTCAGAACTTAAGGGAAGTCCAAATCATGTGGATCATCACACTATTAAAACACACTGCTGTGTGGACAAGAACAGTGGGAATATTCAGTGTAAAAAAAATAAAAAATTAAACAAGATTAATCTGTTTTGACAAAAAATATATACATATTAGAACTCCAAAGCACATTGTGGTTTGCTTGTAAAATTTCAGACATTTTATGGAGTTCAAGAACAATTAATCAAAACCTAACAGAAGTGATTCCCAAAAAAACACAAAGACAAAGCGAGGTCTTAAAAAAAAATGTCTGCCCAGGCTGGACTTTAGTCGTCACGTCGATTTGTTCCGATTGCTGTTCTTGCTCCCACGATACCAGATTTTGCAACTTCAGGAATTGGCGGGGAGGAGTTGAGATTGGCAGATGCACAGCTGTCAGAGGAACACTGCAGAGAGGGAAGTTTTGACTCAAACCTCCGAAGACTCCCAAGATGCACGCTGTCAGTGCAACAAAGGCTCAGTCCCCCCGCCCTCTGGAGGCCTGCATGTCGACAGCGGCTTACAAAATAGCTCACATTTTCCTCTCTGTTTCCCAACATTTTTACTCAATCAAAGGCAAAATGAGTGAAAAATATATTTGCTGAGGTCACTAAGATTAAGATGAAACTTATGAAACTTACTTTAACGTCTCCGACGCATGGCCTGTTTTTGAGAAATATGGCTGAATAACATGCCCAAAATGAATTGAATGTATCTCAAGAAGAGTTTATTTTAATTGTTTTGGTATCAAAACAAAGGCAAGACCCTAGAGAATATGTTACAGCTCTAAAAACCATCCTGCCTGTTACGGAGGAAAGTAAATTAATATGATACACAGCAGAAATTAAGAAAAAAAAATCTATTTCTGCCTAAAAAAACAGTTCAATATATTAAGATTCCTTTCAAAGCAATGCAGGTGAAATCCAAAAAATGTAGTAAACAACAATACACAGTCTGACCTTTTACTGTGCCAAGTTTCATGACAAAAAAGTTAATCATATGAGTTTTAGAGAGGTACTACTTGATAAAAATCTAGGCGGACCTTCCAAATTAGCCCTTTTGGCACAATTTGTGCCATTTGAACTTTCTCAGTTTTTTTCTGTAGGTTCTGTTTCAATCATTTATTCTTATCATACAATAAATGGTTATTTATTAAAAATAAGTAATTACATCTAAGAATTGTTTTTGGAGGTTCCTTTTAAAAATCCACATTGCATTCATTCCTAAAAAGAGAAAAAAATAGACAAATTGTAATAGTCTAAAAATGGAACAGATTAACTCACAATAACATTTCAAATAGAATTATATAACAATGAAAATGCAAATAGCAATGAAAACTAATTTGTCAAAATGATATGATCACAGGAAACATATAACATATAAACATATAACCATTTGTACATTTAACACAGGATCAATCCTGTTGTTAAATTCATATTAGCGTTAGCATGCAATGGTACTAGCTTAATTTAAAGCCACTCTAATGTACTGAATGTAACCCTGACCACTGGACATTACGTAACACGGTTCTGTTACTTTCAGCATGTTTTTAAAATGCTGGATTTCAACAACAAAGTGCAAACACACGACTGCTACTGACAAGTTTTCTGCAGCATTTGTTACAACCTCAGTCTGGTCTGAATTGCTAGCTAGCTACATCTAGCTAGCACAACATTTTCACTTAAGGTTGTTTTTTTTATTTTACCTGTAACGTTGACATGCTATTTCAGGTCTGTATTGTAGTTTGATGAAGAGCCAGTTGTACGCTTTACAGCTTTTGAAGGATGCCAACTAACAACTTTCTTCTTCCGTCATCGTTGTAGGCCTGAAAAGCTGTAATGCTACCAAACAATCAAAAATGTTTTTGGTTTGAAAAGGTGTACTACTACGCTGTCAGCCAAATGAGGAACAGACTGTAACTCCCCGCCGCACCAACTTGTTAAAAGATAATAAAGGTTTAGATAAGACTGGGCCTAATGCCTCCTGTTTTTGCAGAGTAATGGGGCTTCATTTCAGTTTAAGATCTAAACACTGGGCCGTTCAGTCTGTTGCTTCACGTTAACCGTTTCGTCACTTTTGAGTCTCGACTCCTCAGAAGGGTCTGAAAGTTGAATGATGTGATGTTTAGCCTGTGTTATTTGGCCTGTGTTATACTGGCAGGAAAAAGCCTACACAGCAGCACAACGGGAAAGTTTGATGATGCTTCATCCAAAGAAAACCGGGGCTGCTGTGAGCCAAATTCAGAAGAGGAAAATACGTTTTACTGACATTTCTCTAGATTAGCGAAGACATTTTCTCATATTTTTTGGCAGACTATATTTAGGTGCCTCGTGCAAAAATAAATCCCAAGAATAGAAGTGTAGTGTCTGTCCAGGTTTCCTGCTTTAGCCTGTGACCTCGTACTTGCTAATGGAGCCAGAAGTTTACTTGTAATCTTGTTTTTAGCCGAGGGCAGTGATAGTAATGGCCTTTATCTCCACGCTGACTTTGGCTAGACTGTTTCCCATAATAGATCAAACACTCCCTATCCACACTGTCAAGGCCTAATGGACACTCTTACCTGCATGACCACACATACATCCACGGTCTTGGAGGAGAAACAGCTTGTCGTTTTCCTTGCATCAAAAGAGATTCCTCATTAACGATAAAGCTTTCAACCATATCCACCAAAACGGGGAGTGCGTTTTGGCAGAGTCACCAGAAACAAACTATGCGTGTTTTACACTCCTTTTCCTTGTGCAGAGCACAGCTCAGATCTTCTCATGCACGCGGGAACCTCCCCAGCACTCGAGCCGGTGGTAGCTGTCATCGCACCCTTCACAATAGACAGAGTGTCTCGGCCCAGATTCCACTGTCAGCAGTTTTTCTTGGGAAGTGTCCTGATTATACGCAGATGATCCGTGATGACCTACTGTGCTCTCTTTGTGTCAGTGCAGTACTGAAAAACAACAGGGAACATATGGAGAAGTGAGCAAGAGGAAAGCTGGGTCTGAAGGAGGGATTGAGATCAGCCTTACTCCGTGCCCCAACGTCCGCAGCTCTGTATTTCTTAGTCTTTTTATGCTGTTGGTTTCCACAGGTCACGGGACCCTTTTTCAGACGTTCGAATGCACATCTATTTAAACAGCATCCATAATATTCAGTCTTCATACTCCCACCTCCGTGTTCGGTATCTTTACTAGAGTAATCCTGAGCAAGTTCTTGTGAAAACACGCCGGACTCCAAGAGACTCTCATCCGACAGAGGAATGTGCTTCAATATTCATTTAGGTCTCTTTTAATGTTCCTCATCAAAATGTGAGGAACATTTTGTTCATCACATCAGCTAATTGACATTTTTCTTCTTTACATAACCAAAAAAATAACATTTTAATTGTAGTTTAATAATGAATCTTGTGTTGAGCACACAACAGTGATAAAAGCGATCTTTATTTTGCAGCATAATGATGTGTAAGTAGGGATATCTGGGATCATTTTCAGGGCATTTATTCATGTGAAAGGCTTAAACGTTGATGTAAACACTCGACTGAACCGGGGCAGCTAAAAGCGAGGCTCGCTCTGCTGTATCTATAAATTTCCACTGTTTGTCTCAGAGAATTAATGTTCTCAAGTGTAGACTCACTGCTTGCCACAGTTTAGAAAAATACTCAAAGCCCCAATACTCCCTTAAATAACTATAAGTCCAGAAAAGATTTAAGCTCTCTTCACCATAAATGTTGTTTTTCTGGAACATGCTGCGCGAGAAGGCAAACCGTCTCATGTCTTTGCTTCTTCTAAGAAAAGTTTAAAGACTCAGAGTGACCCATTTCCTACCGTAACACATTGGTGTTCCAATTTAGTAAAGGTGACCCAACGTAGGCTGACACCTGTATCCAATTAAACCCAATGACTTGTCCTTAAATAGATGCACAAATGTTAAGGTCATGAGTGATCTTTAAAAGAGTGGACACAACATGTCGAGAATCTTTCTTCCCGCGAACTCTTTACGCGACTCGATTCGTTTGGCCTCATATATACACACACTCTCTCGTAAAGTCGCATTATAATCTTCTACAGGAGCAACTTGATCCTCTCAGGCATCAACATGAACAATTACTGGAAGAATAATAATAAAAAAAACTGCTGTAGAAGGGAGAGAAATGTCAAAGAAAGGTGACGAGAGATAGAAAGTCAGAAAAAAAAAGGAAAAACATTTCATTAGAAAAGAGAGGTCAAGTGGAAAGAAATTAATAAAACTAAATCAGGGGGTTGAAGGAGTGCAGCAGCGTAATCTCGTTCTCGTCATCAGTGCTTGTTACAGAGTCATTAGCCAGACTTTTAGACCGTGAAAACCTCCCTGAAGGACACACACACACACACACACGCACACACACACATAAAGTTGCTCCAGAAGCAAAGACCGTCACCCATTTCGGTTCTCATAGATTTTCCTCCTAACCATAAACTTACGATCCTACATTACTGATAACAGAAATTAGTGCTTTTCCAGGATTTCTAGACTTGTTTTCTGCCACTTATTCTGGGTATAAAATGTTACTGTGGATCATCTTGAACAGCAGTCAAGTTCTGTTATCTGAAGGTCCCACTGTAACGAAACAACCTGATGCCAAATTTAGCTATATTTGAATTTGGTCTGGGGTCATTTCGCTGCTTTTTGTTGCCTTTGGGCCAACTTTATTCCAATATCAAGACCTCTTGGACTTGTCAAATAAAATATGGAGTATCCTCAACTTAATGTAGATTTGGTAAATCATAAATTTGTGAACTTCTGCACTTTATTTTTGCCTGTAAGACTTCTTAAAAGAGCAGTTTTAGTGCTTAGATCCAGTTTCGGAGCCGAAAGTATAAATCTACCTAAATTTAAGGCTTTCTAGAAACAAAACGTTTGGTAAAAAGGCCTTTTTTTATGTTTCACTAAGTCTAATACGTCAAAAAGTGGTTTGGCAAATCAAATTATTAAAAGAGACATTAGTCATTTAGAAAACGGAGCAAGGACAAGAAGTCTGGAAAATAAAGCTTTTATCTAAACTCATCAGTTTAAGTAATGAAATCTGAGAATCAGTCATGTTTACAAGATTGTCTTAGTAGTTTAAGATGATTGCAGTTCCTCGTCAAGTTTTCTTGACGTGTTTTTGCTTTGTGTTTTGCTTCCTATCTGCTCAAGAATGAGGGCTCAGGAAACTTCTAAGTTAGAGTGAAAAATGTGAAACACATGTGAAAGGAAACTGACAGAGAAGCGAGGCTACTCCCTGAACGTCCACAGCGAATGACGACACACCGGGGCATGAGGGGCTTTTAACTCGGTGACGTCCGTAGCTGTCCCTGGAGGCCAGTCGAAAGCAAGACAACTGTTTGAAATCAGATGAGATGCTGGAAGTGATTCAGCAGAAATTAAAACGAATGTGAAAAGTATGTGGGCACGAGAATCCTTTAGGGATTTTACGCTGAATCGCCTCGAGTATAAGAGCAGGGGAGGAGCTGCACGTGGTTCCTAGCTGGTTTTAATTTAAAAGATTATTTTGTTGCTTTTTGGCTAAAAGGCAGGAAAGACTGGCATTAATCCTTTGTTTTTCTGAACTTTGGTTCATATGTACCCATGCTGATTTTTTTTCCCATCCTTGTTTGCTGTACAGGTCCGTAGCCAAGGAGTGACAGAGGAACTAAAGTGCCTGAGTTTACTGAATGCTCTGGACAAGGACCAGGACATCCCAGATCAGCTGGCCCAGCTCTTCGGGGAACCATGCATCAAGTTGGCCGAAGGCATCAAGGCCTACATCTCGAAGGTAGGGAACCACCGGCGCCTTCATTCGACTATTTCAGCAAATTTATCAAGGCTCAGATTCATAGAAAGGATTTTAAGACGGTTATCAGATGTCCGTCCTACGTTTGTGTATCAGTAGTTGTGTTTCCATTGACTCTTAAAACTACAAAAAAAATAAAATAAATAAATAAAAAATTGCTAAATGGGAAAAATGCCAATTTTGCAAGAACTCACACTTTTTGATGAACGTTTTTGTGCTCGGATGAGGTGGGATTTTTTTTAGTCGTATCGAAACCTGTTTTTTCGCAACATGCCAGTTTGTATGCAGGACCAAAGTGCTAATTTACAGGCATTAGCATTCTTGGACCGTGCGCAGCTAGCTCCAACAGAAGTCTCCTGGCATTGCCCAGTTCACCACAAGTTGAATTTGTCATTAAAAACTGTTGAATTGATATCTCTCTTGTGAAATTGTCAACTACAATTTCCCCAAAATTGTAGCCGTTCCCAAGTAGCTTGTCGCTCCAACGCCTCAATAGGACGCTAACGTCTCGTCTGGTAGCTAATGGCTGCTAGCGCCTTGGCTAAAATGTGAACATTATCTCATGTAACTGTTTACATCTGTCACTGCCATGTTTTTTAATGACTTATCATGTGAACAAGGTTTTTCATGTGTGATTTTAATCACATTTCTTATCTAATGAAAACACAGCTATTCCAAAATTGTGTTTTTTCTGACATTATCAAAAAAAAAAAAGTGAAAAAGTTTTGCGCACATTTGTAATGGAAACGGAGCTTAGTGTGCAAAATGCACTGGAACACTTTATGAAATACAAATAAAAGCAGAAAGCAACGGTTTAATCCTGAACAAAAGCATGTAATTGATGATTGATAACCAGCTGAAATGCACTATTAAATAAAGTTCTGCTCTGTAAAATTAGATGTTTTTGAGGCAGGAATAACTGCAGCGCGTCCAAAAGTCGCTGTCAGCGAAGTGACTATCCACATTTTCACAAATCTGCAACCCATTACTTCCCACTTCCTCACACACACACGATTTGTGATAAATGGGGCTAGTTGAAAATCTGTGGAAGCGCCGGTGAACCTTACAGAAACTTCCAACTGCATCGGCTTTAAAGAGCCAGAAACATTCGCAAATGTTTTTCTTTCAAGTTGCTTCACATCAAAATTAAACAAAGAGCATATTTTGCTAAGAGTCTGTATTTCATGCCTACTCTACCTTCTTATTAATTCTATCATTTAAAAGACATTAAAAAATCTTCTGTTTACAAGTTTCCACAGAGTTACAGTCTCTCGCCTAAAAAGCGCAGTTTGACCACAGAGTTGTGGTTTTATGACCTGGCCCATCGGCATTTTAATATAAAGTCGTTATCGGTGTGCGTTCGTTCGGCCGTCTCTGCAAAGCGCCCGGATTGGGACCAGATGGGTTTGGCTTTTGGGTTGCAGCTTGAGCTCCTTTTGCTCGGTTCCAGCGAGCGCAGAAAACATCTGCAGGGACCAATGCAGACCTCAGGGCGGGAGCGACTGTGCACATTTGTCACTGTAATAGAGCAACGGTCAGCTGTGACGGAGTATTAGTCATTTAAAATAAATACATATTCACACGACACAGGGGGTGGACACAGGTAAACCCAGGTGGACGGTTTTGGACAGCCAAACAAGTCTCTGGAAAATTTACATAAGTCATAACGAATGAAATAAAGTGTTTGAGTGACAGTTCACTGGAGACGTGTTTCATAAAATACCATCGTTTCTCATCCGTGGTGATGGAAACTTCAACCATCACCACGAACAAACTCGAACAGTTTGTTGATATTGAAAACTGCAGATCTGCCGCTTTTTGATAAAAAACCCCATCATTCAGTGTCGCTTTATGGGGCCTGTTGTTGTTAAAGTAATGAAAGACAGATATTGTCGGGATGAGTAATGGCTGGCGTTTGGAATCTGGAAGAGACCTGTCGGTACTCTGTATTAGCCACAGGGGGGCTCATCGTCTTAGCGTTTGTGCTCAACGGCTGCCATGTTTGTAACATATGAAGTCTTAAAACGACTCCCACATCATTTCAACATGTGCAGCGAATGGTAGCATGCAGCTAATAGACTCAAATCCCTTGAACTTTGTTACATTCTGTCATGTCATAACAACAACGTCAGCGTGTTATGTTGGGATTTCGTGAGAGGAAACACACAAAATGAAGACAATGAGAAAATGAAGCAACGTTTTTTAGCAACGGTTTCTAAAAACAACAAACAATCCAACGTTGCTGCACATTCTCAATGGGATTTAGGTCTGGACTTTGACTAGACCGTTCTAAGAATCCCAAAGGAGTTCAGTGTTTATGTTTAACCCTTTAACTGTGAACATTTATCGTACCGTTTATCACTTATCGTGATAAATTTTTATCACGATAAGAATTTTTGGGTTTTATTTTTATTGTCACGATAAATTCCAATTAAAGAGTTTTTTTTATTTAATACTTTAAATGCTGTTACTGATTGTTAGTTTCAGTATTTTCTTCACTGTTTGTTAAATTTGACAATATGATCAAATCCAGTTAATGTGTTCAGTATAATCACACTTCTTTATGTCACTGGTGTTTTAAAGAAGCATGTTATAAATGGGGATGTTTTTTAAAAGCAGTATTTGTATTTATATATTTGTGGAGCTGTAACTGTGTCGTTGCTCTGAGAGTATTTGCAGCACAGAGTGGATTTGCCCAAAGCTTCCATCTAAACGCCCAAACCTGTCCTGACTTTTTGTTTTATTTCTGTCTGTTTATTTTTTAACCAATAGAAGATTTACCTAAGTGAGCTTACAGGCAGGTGTAAAACTTACTCCTCTGTGTGTGTCCGCGTGTGTGTGTGTGTGTGTGTGTGCGTGTGTGTGTGTGTGTGTGTGTGTGTGTGTGGGGGTGTGTGTGTGTGTGTGTGTGTGTGTGTTTGTGTGTGTTTGTGCGTGCCAGGTGTTTGCAATGAACCTGTCTGACTCTTATTCTGTCTAACTGATGTTTGCCAGTAAGGGTGGAAACTTCTTTTGAAGCCGCAGGTGAATTAGTTAGCTATTTCCTTCTTACGAGAAGTCAAACCTGGCTCGTCTCGAACTCTTGTTAATTATTACTATCACTGTCTTATGCAACTCCAGCTGCAATACAATATTTTAATAATACTATTTCTGGTAAGATACCAGACTTGTTTTTAAATGGCGGAAAAAAAGAAATCTGTTCAAAGAATAATGTAAATATAAAAAAGCGGCAGGGCAATTGTTATATTAAGTGAACAAACCCTTAAACTAACACTTTTGTTTAATCACTGTTTAATCATCTACATATTGACGTGCCAGTATTTTCCCTTTACCCTGTATAACTCCTTCTGATGGATCAGATTATGACCTCTAGAGGTGTTTTTTAAATTTAGTTGTGAACTTTAACTAGACCGTTCCAATTGGAGGAAAATGTAGTGTTTCCATTGGAAGTTTTTTTATGTTGAGTCGATCCTTTAGGTAAGGATGCAAATAAGCAAACATCTTGATTTTTTGTCTTTTAACGTTGGTCAGACTTACTGCAGTTAATGGAAAGTGTGAAGTAAATGCTAAAATCAACCAAAAGTGACTGAAGCGATTTATTATGGTCTCTTTTTATTACGCCATCAAACCCGGTAGTTCAATCGGGGTGTGTGCGTTTTCCAGATTTACTCTGTCAGCACTGATGTTTTCCCAACTTAGATAATTAAAGACCGAGATTAAGTTGACATTTCTTTGTAAATGCACCTCATTGTTTGAAACATTGTGCAACAGGTTCATTTGAATAAATTTCACATTTCTGTTTGAAAAAACAGAAACATGAAAAACTATTTGCCTGAGAAAGTTTCAGTATTTCCCTTCTTTTTGCTCAGAATAAAGAAATAATAAAACTTATTCTCCTTATCTTTCTAGTCATAAGACTGCAGAACATACCAGAGTTGTTTACATCCAGCACAGCTGTATGACTGAATCCAGGCTTAATTTGATATTTGACAAGGTAGTTTACCCTTCATTTCTTCTGTCGCAAACAGGAAAGCGGCTCCCTTGAGTGTGACACTGACCTCTGACCTGCTTTAAATTGGTTCCTATGAGGGTAGAAAAACTTACAGTAAGTAGCCCCGGTCAAACAAAGCCACTGCACATAATGTGCACTAAATTAGTTCAGCCTCAGGCAGCCTCTCCATCTGCTCTGGCTGCGTTCGTCTGTATAGGCACCTGGTTCTGCTTGGCTGTGACTTGTGAGATTTGCTCAGACAAGCGGGGACTTTACAGTATTTGTTTTGGATGTAACCAGGAATTTATTACTTGATTCTAGTACAAAAAAAAGAAAAAAGAAAGAAAGAAAAGGAGTCATCTTCCTTATAAAAACACATCCCTGTTGATTGCTGATGCAGGTACGATGGCGGCTTGGCCTCCAAGATGCAGATCATCACCTGAACGACGAATTCACAGTAAACCAATCCAGACACACACCAGTTGACACAAGTCATTGTGATCTTGCAGTCCGTAAGCGTGCAAACAGATAGCCATTGAATCGCATTTAGGTCATTTCTGCTGCTGAATCAGAATGAAAATGCTTGTGACTAAAGGAAGCTGCGTTAAGAGTCTCAGACACACACACACACACGCACACGCACGCACGCATACACACAGACACACACACTCTTAACCCCGCTGAGTCAGTCCAACATTTTCAGTCATCTTGTAGTAGACATCGCCAGGAGGACTTTTCCCACTTCGTCTCAGTGTCTGGACACTTAGAGCCATTTAGCTTCGTCCACCTCATTTCCTATTGCCTCCATAGAGGCACACATACACACACACACACACACACACACATACACGCACACACACACAAATGAAACAAAACTGTATTTTACTTTAAACCAGTAGTGGACTTCAAAGGTTTCGGTGACTTTAGCGTACAGTTGTTCTTATAGTTGCTGTCACAGTTTCTCTTGTGGCCAGTCACGTACCCAATAATAACATTTTAGCAAAGCTTTTTATGTTTCAGTTATGACTTCAGCATGTTGATTAGTTTTGATCTCTTAATTACATAGATTAATTTTTAATTAATCTAATTCTTTCAGAGTGAAGGTACTACTTACTTTGTGAATAGATAGAATATAAGCCATTAATTGCGATTAATTCGAAACCCTGTGAAGTTCCTAATTTGAGTTGGACAATCTGCACTTTGGAATTAGCTGTCTAATACATATATAATTTTTTTATGGTAATTTCCTTCCCCTCGGATCTCTTGACAGTTGGTCGGTTGTGGGTTATTAGTGTGTTCTGGGTCTGATTGTCCTCCCACAGGTACCAATTACCTCCATTTGCAGAGGGCCAATGGCTAAGAACAGTCGGCTCTTGTAAAAAATGTACTTAACGATCACCTTAAGCAAGCCAAAGACTTTACAAACTCAGAGCCTAAGTTTTTTGGAGTAACTGGACATTTACTTCTTTCCTTTAAAATTCTACATGAAAATGGACGTGCGTGTGTTTTTTGCCAATCTGTCCCCTTGCTAGTTCTTTGTTTTACCTTTCAGCCCTTCGCCGCCTCCTTCCTCTGGGCTCCACTTGTACGATACAATCGGAGCGCGCTGCTCCACGCCCCTCTGCTCCGCAGTGGACAGGAACGGGAATGTCTAGCGCTCCTCCTGTAGGAAAGTCAAAAACTCTTGCTGGTGAAAAACATCCAAACACATTAACGTCCAATTACCCTCTTATAAACTTTCACATGATTAGATGTTGATTCATGAAGTGGGCTTTCCTGTTGGGTCTCCTTTTTGGCGTTTATTTCCTGTCACTTGCGGAGGAAAAACATACTGTGGAGTTTACCTTTTTCTCAAATAACATTGCGGTTGCGTTTTTAGCGTGTAAAGTCAGGTCAGCTTTTGGAGATTTCCGTGTCCTGATTTTTGTTAACATTACGTCACCCGATGAAGCCGAGATGGTGGTTAGAGCAAAGCTGGCAGACCGAGCAGGCGCCGTCTCTTTCTTTCCTTATAAAATGCTTCAGTGAAAGGCTTGGAGATGTAGATTTTCAGTCCAGGCAGAAACCTCAGTGGATTATCTGACAATCTTAGAAAGCAGCTACACAGCTTTACACCAGTAAATATCCTACACAGTAATCGTTAATGCATGACACACATGCTCCTGCATTGTTTATTGTAATGGAGCCGTTCGTTCTCAAACTTTCTCACAAACGCAAGTCTCAGAGTGGCTTAAAATCAGTACAGAACAGCCGGAGATGAGATGCACTGGCGTGCGTTGTGGATGGGAAAATGTCTAAAGTGTTTAAAAAGTAAAAAAAAAACAAAAAAAACAGTCTTTGTGTTTTTGTAACATATTTAGACGAATGGCCATTTAATATTGGTTTTAACAATACTGTAAAGTTGACCTTGAACAGGTGAGGAGAGGTCAGTGGGCTACACAAAACATGTTGACCACATTCTTCCAGACTAACTGCTGCTGGCCCAACTCAACATTTACACAGGCTGCAAACAGATTCGCTTTGACAAGCATTAGTTGAGCCTCCTGTAAAACCAATAACAATGGACAGTAAGTCAACAACAAAAAACATCTGTCTTTTCCAGCAGCCATTGTACAGCACATACAGTGGTAAAACCAGCTGACCAAACATGCTGGAGCTCAGCTTTTGTTGCTAGGTGACCTAACAATTGGGAGGTTTTGAAATGACTCATTTTACCAGAAACCAAAAAAAAGTAATTGTTCACCAGAAATCGGCTAGTGCTTGAGGTGTTTTTAGAAGCAGTTGAGACCCAAATGGAAAAGTAAAAACATGCAAAAAGTTTCCATAATAGGTCCAAACAATTAGAAATGTAAAAAATACTTTTTTAAAATGTACATAAAATATAATTTAAAAAGTTCAGCAACAAGGTCCTGGATTAAAATCCAGGTCCTGCTGTCTTTCTGCATGGAGTTTTATCATAATTAAAAAAATATATAAAAAATCAGATCACCAACTATTTTTCCAGCTTAATTAGCACACTACACACACATATCATACATATTATTAAAACAAACTCAGCATTTTAAGTCTGTTTAAACCTCAGTCATTTAGTTTGTTGGTCTAACTGTAGATTTGCGAGTGATCACCTGTTTTTGGCTGAGATGAGCCTAAGACGGGTTTAACTGAGGAAATGTCTGGTCTAAACTAAATGTGACATTCCAGGAAAAGAACCCCACCGACTCAGCTGCAGCGGGATCTGGTCGTCTCACCATCATGGAATCCCCCATGAAATCTGCTGTGGAGCAGGGCGCGCTCGAGTAAAACGAAGTAGAAATGAAATAGAAGTGGGCACAGAAAGATAATGACTCAAAACGTACCAGTAAAAATCCATCCAGGACAGGTTGAGGATTTAGAAATAGAACATCCCAAATATCTTGGAGCTGACAAAATGTCTCCATGTCACTGGTGTCCTCATCATTTCCAGAGATAAAAAATTATTTTAGACATAAATATGTTATAGTGGTTTAGGGAAAAACTGGATATTAAACTTTGACAGTTCTGTTTTTCACTTGACTGTATGTCTGGATTTAATAATTTCTTCAACAGAGTTGTAAAAACTTTGTTTGGTCTCAATAATTGTTTATGGTGTCTGCACTTACATAGGGCTTGGAAGTCTGGTCGTGAAATGTGATATAGGAGAAGCTCACTGCTGAACAGCAAGCACGGTTTCAGATTCAAGAACAGTGCTTAGGTGTGTTTATCATCTGACCTTACAGGAAAGTTCAAAGCCTTTTGTTAATATTTAACTAATTACAACCATGTTTCTCACTCCCGTTCAGAAACAACATCCAGCACGTGCAAGATTTACCAGAGGCCTTTGAGTCGGAGCCATAAAACTGCTCAGAATATCTGCTGATGTAAAAAGTATGCACAGCCTCTGACCTGCACTGTTAAAAAATAAAAATAAAAATAGGATAATTGTGAACAGCGTCCTTTTGAACAGGGAAGTGAACTCCACAGATAACTAAAGCATCCAGATGCTTACATTAGTAGAATCTGCTTACCAGACGACCTGCTGGGTAACTCACCGCAGGTGTCACCGTCTTTAAGGGGCGGGGACGAGTTTGTGTTAAACTTAAAAGGAAAGTGGAATCACGTTGAGCAGAAATGATGACTGCCAGCCTAGATTGAAACATTAAAGAGAACACAGTCAGTCAGTCTCCAGACGAGCCTTTGGAGATGGTTGTGTGACCTGTGTGGCTCTCCGCCTGCACAGTGATCAGCTGATAGTACCTGAATAACATCAACGATCCAGTCGGTTTACACAGGCCAGTTCACTTTCATGGCGAACAATGCTCCACCTCAACAAGGTGTCATTTCTAGCTGATCTCCTGGCTTAAAAAAGAAAAATCGCCCCACCAACTTATGGGTCAATTCCCCCTTTTGTCTCATTATGTTTTTTTGCCGAGAAGTGAGCACTGATTCTCAATAGCATTGAGGTCCGGGAAGTTTTAAGGACACAGCTCCAAGAGTTTTGGTTTTTTACGATGCTTGAGTCACTCCATCATCACTTCCACCTCATTACATGGTGCTCCATCATCTCCAAAATGTGTCTGAATTGTCAAAGGAATTGTCTCTTGGAGGTCATTTTGACCGCCCTCTCAATTTTTGGCAGTGCTCTTTGGTGGACTCGTCAGAAAGTCCACTCCCTTGGACGAGAATCAACCCCACACATGGATTGTATCAGGATGCTTTACTGTTGACACGACACAGGGCTCATGGCATCACTCATCTCCTTCAGACAAATGATTTTCCAGATCTCCCAAACAGTCAGGAGAAGGATTTATCAGAGAAGATAACTGTGCAGGAGTCTTACTCGGTTTATCCTCGCGCTGGCTGATGAATTTCATTCTGCCATCTTTTGGATAGAAACTGCTTTTCTGATGCCCTGCTGTACAAAAGTATTCAATTTATTTTACGTGCAGAAGCATCTGCGACTGCCAGCCGTCAGTGTTGCGTAAGTTCGGTGCTGACAGCAACAAGATTGTGTGGGGGTTATCTACAGGAAGAGGGGATTCTGGCACTTTCTTGGATGCCTTGCACCCGTCTTCAGTACAACTAAACCATTTTACTCTAAGGTTCTTTCCCATGTCTTTGTTGGTGGTCCATTTTGGTAAGACAATTGAAGAAGATTGAGATTTGATGACTGTAGATGCCACTGGTGTACAGTGAACTTATTGTCATGCTCAGAATCAATAAACATGATAGATTCGGGTGTGCAGGTAATTTCTAGCAAGTCTCCTAGCTGGATTAAATCAAGGCTTTGTGATTGGCTGATTCGCTATTTGGGTCAACGAGCATTTGAACAGGTGGGTCTAATAAAGTGGGTTGCAAATAACCCGGTGCCAGAGTGAGGCGGGTTCTACGCCGAGGTCTAGTTTTATGTAGATTCTGTCCACTGATAAAATGTGTGGCGTGCTTGGACATACAGTCCTGCTGGCTCGTGTTACTTATATAAAGTCAGAAAAAAAGAGAACAGAAAAAAAGGAGAGAAAAAGTGGTAACATGAGATTGAGGGAAAATAAGCTAATAAAAGCTGGCGTTAAACACTTTTGGCTCAACGCTGACTACATAAAATATGACTTTGCATGTCCCTCAGCAGAGCACGCGCAGGCCATAAACATGCCCACAAGCTGCAGCTAAGAGTGAGCGATGATGTCGATGACGGCGATCATGTGACAAACGTGTGACGACGATGGACGAAGACGATGGTGGTGACATGGATGTCTGGCGCTGGGTGACGAGGCTGGTCGCCGAATGTCGCAGACCACCGCTGCTGATGACAGTGAAGGGAAATGTGTTGACAATCACAGATTGGGAAATAAAGAGACCCTTAGTGGAGAAACAGAGTGGAGGAATAACTGATATGATTTATGGAAAAAGAAAGTAAAGGGACGAAGAACGAGGGGCGTCTTCACCAAATCCAATTGGGATGCAACACACAGGAAATCCATGAGAGATGGAGACAGGGAAAAAAGTTTGAAAACTGGGCTAGAAGTAAAGAAAAGAGAGTTGGTCTGCTTATAGTTGAACAATGTACTTATTCAGTTGTAAACATCCTACGTACAAGACATGAATGATCAGCCTTAGTTTGAGTTTTTCACTTTGACCGTTTTCCATAAAAGGCGACGGAGTTTCTGGTTTGGTCCTTCTTCACACGGAGGGGTTTGAATTTCCATCTGTGGCCGTGGCAACAAACTGTCTTTAGTCTTCTGCAACCCATGTGGTAACTTCAGTAAAACAACTTTGGTCTGGTTTTCATACAAAACCGCCTTGAGGGGTTGGTGAAGATGACAGCTTTGGGCATCTCGACTTCCAACTATTTTTCTTGAAAGGTTTTTGGACGTGGGGCTCCACATAATTGCCTCTTTGTGTTCCCGTTTCTCCCCCCTCAATTCGGCAAGGAGACGATTTGGCCTCAGAAACAGTTTTTAAAGGATAATTTTTCAGTGTAAAAAAAGGCAAGTGGAGTAAAATAACAGGAAATGAAGAGAAACTCAGTTGATAGTATCAAAGATTTATTTGCAACTTGATTAAAGAAAAAAAGATGCAATTTTTATTTCTCAAAAATGCCAACTGTACTGTTAATTTCACCCCCTCTGCCTGCAAAAAACCCCCATTTAGGTCATTCTCCTTTACATCAATTTAACTCTGCATTTAGCTGAATGCTTAATACAATAATTGCCCAGATATTAATAGTTATTAATTTCTACTTATTCTGAACAATCCCACCTGCCTATGGATTGTGAACTTTCACTTATTTCGCATTGGAAACAAACATGTCCAGCTCCATCAGAGTCCTCATGGCTGTGTGCTCAGTCCTCTACTGTTTCCTCACCACACTGCAGTAAATATGAAGAAAGAACGTTTCGGCCAAATTCTCCTTGCAATAGGATCTGTTTAGCTTGCATCCGCTTGAATTTGGGGTATAATTTGTGGGTCTTTCAGGCAAATGAAAGCCAAAAACCTCCTTCAGAACACTGCAAAGGAACAGCTGTTCTCGGCAGTGAACGCTGAATCCATCTCAACTGGGAAAAGACAAGCTCAAACTCACCAGTAAGGAGGTGCAAAAGAGTTGAAAGCCCAACGGGAGAGAGAAATAGAGAAATGAGGATAAACAACCTGAACTGAGGCAGTGCAGTCGTTCAAACTCTCTCTTCCTCCTCCGTCTTCTCGTCTAAAGAGCAGAGTCACAGATACTCACCTGCTGAGAGGAGCGGCCGGCACAGCTGCTCTCACACTGTGGCTGGAGTGATGGATGGCGCTCAGGGATGCGGCTGAGAGGAACTAAATGTGGCAGGAATGCGTTCAAGGTCTCGCTCATGTGTCCTCTCCCCGGTTTTGGCTTCACTCTTCAACTTCTCTTTTTTTTTTTTTTTTTTTTTAGACCTGGCTGTTTCATTCCTGACAAAAACCAATTCCTGGGTGTATTTTAACAGCAGTGATAAGGGGTGATGTGAAATGCCTTGCTGCTATAGTGGCTGAGCAGCAATTACTTTGCCAGAGGAAGAATGTTGCCTCCTCTTCGTTGGGTTGAAAGGGTCACGGCCTTCACCCCTGAGCCAGTTCACCTTCAGCAGAGCAAAGGAATGATGGAATTTACCTTTTAAGTTTAGGGAGGCCGGGGTTAAATCAGGGCTAGAGGTTAAGCCAAACAGACCCCGGGATCTGAAAATTAACCTAACGATGTTCGTTGGTCTAGTTGTAGCTCTTCCAAATGGGATTTTCGTCCATTGAAACAAAGCAAAACCGCATCATCCTTCCTGTCCAGTGCTCCTGTCATTGTTTCAAGACAGACTTGTTTAGAAAATACTAAAAGGCAGCAAACAATGGTGATGGTTTTCAGATCATATCAAAGCTGATGGATACATGGTTGCAAGTCTTCTGTTATTCACCAGCTCTTTATGTATAGCGATTTGTTTAGAATCTTTTGCAGCTTCCCTTTTCTGGATCCCCACAGCATGACTCTCACACCACCATGTTTCACCATGGGAACAGTGTGTTTGGTTATGCGCAGGCTTAGTTTTTTTTGAGTACATATCTGTATAGTGCTTTGAAGGATGTAGGTCAAAATGCTCATTTTTGCTCTGATTCTTCCAGGTGCATGCTGCGTCTCCTGCACGGCTTGCGGCAAAATCCAAACATGGCTTCTTATGGTTGTTCCCATCCTCAGTGTTCGGTCAGGGTAATGTTCTCTTAGGGTGCTTTCACATTAGTCCAGTTTAGTCTGCTTTAATCAAACTCTGGTCTGTTACCCCAGAAAGTCCGGCTTGTTTGGGGAAGTGTGAATGCGCAATCGATCTCTGATCTGGACCAAACGGTGAACTCTGGTCCGCCTAAAAACCCAGGTTTCGGTTCAGTTGATGTGAACTCTGGTGTGGTTCGAATACATATGTGAATGCCAAGCATACCCGAGAACTCACAAAATGCAGGAAGCGGACTACAGTGCAAGGCATTCTGGGTATTCTCAACCTAAATAAATATGGTAGAGAGAGAAATGACTCGTGGTCTTTTACCAAAGATAACTGGGTAAAATTTGACTCTACTCCATTTTTGTTTACATTTTGAGAGGAAGGAAGAAATTCCTTTTCTTGGAGGTATTTATGTTGTTTCCTTCAACGGTTCTTAGTGCAGCGCCACCACAGGCGAGGGGAGGAACTGGTCTTTCGAAGGGTTTGGTTTGTTTGACACAATGCAGCATGAAAGCAAAACGCTCCAGATGAAAATGTAACAAATGCTGCAACTTTGTTCCACAATCAAACAACATCTACCAGAATATCAGGTGTGAAAACACCTTTAGAAACCTCCAGGTGCTTCAGAAAACAGCTGGATAGTTCCTACATAGCACTTCCTTGCTTTGGATTGATTTAGGAGTATCCTAGTAAAAGGGGCAGACTGCCACACTCTTCACTGTTTTAACTCTGTGTCCTTTTCCTTCCCTTTTGCAATTTTGCACCACTTTTCAAAGGTCTGTTATATGGTGCAGGCTCTTATCTGCACCATAAGACAGAAAGCACTTTAAAAGCCCAGAAAGCACTTTAAAAGCCCAGCAAGTGTCATGAGGTCAGGAGCAAAATGGCTCATCAGTTCCTCTCTTATTTAAACCAACAAGCTTCTGAAGAGCGTGATAAAACGTGAAAAATTTACTTTTAACAGTCAGAGGCTGCAGTTCATCCACGCCTGCCAGCAGATTCATCTTCATGCCTGCGGTCTGCTGATGAGGAGCATATGATGCCAAAAGGTTAGCCGACGTGTTTTCATCTAATCAGGTGCAGCAGAGACGCTCCGTTGGTCCCACCTCGCGTGTGGGTGTGTGTGTGTGTGTAGTGGTGGCGTCGTATCATTGAATCTGCTCCCTCTTGCGAGCGGTGATGTCACAGCAAATATTTGGCTTCGGACTGCTGATTCAAAACAGGTGTTTAGAGATGGTTGGGCCTGCGGTGCGAACAGACAGTTTGCAGGTTTAAACTTTCGAGAGGCTGCGCGCCGCATGCCGCGTAGCGCCGGATCGCTCTCGCAATAAATCAGCGAGTTTCGTAACGCGGGGCAGAACTTTGAAGTCCAAATCGAGAGCTCGTACTCTGCGGGTCTTTTAGCGTGCCTGATTTAATTCGAGAAGCAAATAAAAACGAAGTGCCTCGTCCTCTTTCTGAGTTTGACCTGGCTCTTATCTTATTTTGATATTGCTCTGGAAGAATCCGACTGGACTCATTCGTCTCTCCCTAGGCTTGATATGTCTGGCACATGAAAGGCCTCAGTGTTTCTCAAGTGTAACCGTTTGAAATCGGTGCTAAAACTGATCTTTTATTCAGCCCTCCGCCCCTTCCCTCCCTTAAAGTTTCCGTGACTTCATCTGGTAGAAAAACGCAAATCTTCCACAACTTTCCATCTATGACATTGCGACGGAAGAAGCCGCAGCGCATAAAAGCAGCAAAGTTCAAGGTGTTTTTATTGAGCAACTGCAGTAGAGGATGATGGGATACGTTTTTCTAAGCTTTGTATCAGTGATCAACATCACAAGGCTTGCTTGGATTTTAAATGAAAACATGTTTTTCTTCGAAACGCCCAGAACTTAATCCGATATTATTGTAAGGAGAAAGAGACCAACTGTTTCTCAAAATCCCCACAAAGTGTTTTCCATCCAAATTGGATGAAGTTACTCATTTGCACTCTAAACTTAGTGTGTGTGTTTTTTTTTTTGTTTTTTGTTTTCTTAATGTAGAAGTTTCAAAAGAATGCTCTTTGCTTCAGGGTTTAAGATCCAGCTGAAAAAAAATAATCTAGAAAAATAATCAGAAAAGGGGGTTTTAGCGTTCTGGAATTTGCCCCGTCAACGTTAAAAGAATATTTTTTTTTAAATTTATGAATAGGATATTATTAATTTACAAGCGTCTAACGGATGTTTCAGACACATGAGTCACATTTAATCATCGAGCATATGAGCTTTCTGCCTCTTCAGGGGTTTTAAAGTTTGGTGAGTTCTGTCGGCAAAATTTCGAGGCAGAAAGGACCCTTTGATTCACTCAGGCAACATCAAAGACTCCTGAATCAGCATTAGTCAGAGCGTTTTGCCAAAGAAGCAGTGAGCTGTCACTGTATTGTGTTAGATCATTAGCTGCTTTGCTGAATGTTGTATCTGTTCCCAAGACATCAGACACAGCAAGCGAAATACCCAAAAGGGACAATGAGTGCTTGCTCAGTAGTCAGAGTAGCTTCAAGGCGAACGATAAGTCAACGGTTTGATGCACCTTTATCTTCGGTCGTTTGATCCGCGCTCTGCGACTCTTTGTTTTTGCTCCAGCGGAGTCGCCGTGAAATTTTATAGACGGTATCTGGACCTACATGTAAGACAGTAAATGCTCAGACAGAGTGGAGTCTGTGCAAAGTTTAGCTTCAGTTTGCAATAATAACGCCTGTGAAATGTCTAATTTGGTCCACACGCACAATGCGGTCCAACAGCTCAAAAATGCACCGTTTTGTACATTT
This sequence comes from Poecilia formosa, assembly GCF_000485575.1. Lineage (NCBI taxonomy): Eukaryota > Metazoa > Chordata > Actinopteri > Cyprinodontiformes > Poeciliidae > Poecilia > Poecilia formosa. The sequence goes on from NW_006800069.1 coordinate 1,282,467, forward strand.
TACAGTTTTGGTTTGGCCTCATGCTTGACTTTTTTCAGGTAGCAAGTCATGCAGGAAGCTTTATTCAGATCATGTTACAGCTGATAAAGTTTTTAGGCCCTTGTACCCACGTCCAGGTCAAGTTCCCCTTGGCCTGCCAAAACAACCAACTGCTTACAAAAAAAAATGTTTGTGGGGATACGACATCTTGATGTAATCACTGGTAAAACAGGGCGAAGTGTAAAAGTAAATACATGGTTCCACTGGTTCCCCACGTCTAATATTTGATCATTTCCAGGGTGTAGTTTGAAATGAAGTGTTGATGATGACGGAGACGGACACGGTGACGTCACAACGACGAAACTTTATGTTTCTTTCCGTCTTTGTGTCAGATTAGCAAACACGTAGTTTCATCTGATATTTGTGTCTGGCCAAACGAAACGCGCCGGGGCCCCCGAGGAGCACGTTCTTATCTTACCCTGCGCTCCAGTCGACTATTGAAAACCAAATGTCAGTCACTGACATGCTGTTTACACACACACACACACACACACACTTTCCGGGTGGGGTGGTGGTCTGCGGTGTTGTTAGTGATTTCCAGCTGATAGGCAAACACAAAAGCCCTGTGTCTGGCGTCGACCACCCTCTTTTCTCTTTTTTCCTTCCATTCATCGTTCAGGCTAAGTTCCTGTCCGGCAGCCTCCTCTAACATTCCTCCATCTTTTCTCTGGACCTCTTAACTCCACCAGCTTTTCCTTAGCATCAAAAACAGCAGCACAAGAGGCTTCTTGTGTTGTCACGACTGATGTATTAAACGCTCTCTCCCAGACTCATCTGTTGGGGAATTTCCCCGGCGCATTTTTATCCCCCCACAGATGAACAACTGTCTAACGTTTTATATGTGTGCAGCATTGAGGCAGTCGGATTTTTATGTAGCACGTGTTCGGCTTTAATTCGTGACGCATTACTTGGAGTCAAATGGGACTGGACTTCTCAGCCAAAATTCGACAAAAAATAAAGGAAAATGCGTGATTTAGTTTCAGGTTTCAGTCAGTCTACAGTTCTTTGTGAAAGTCTCCAGAAGCTTCCAACGTATTTTACGTCTTATGTCATAAACCAACACAGGACAGCAAGTAGCTGTGAAGAAATCAAAAAGTGGTTGTTAAAAAATGTACTGAAAATATAAACGATGACTTGTGTTTAGCTCCTGATACTATGACACCCTTAAGTAAAATTTTATTCAGCCATTTGCTTTTAGAAGGCAACTAATTTGATACTGGTTTAAATTAGAGATGTGTGAATCCATGATTTGATTCAGAAACAATTTCAGAAAGAAGTTTTTCTATTCAAAACAGTCTAGAGATAATGTTTAAATGTGGCTGATGAGAGAAAAAAAACAGTGTAAACATTTATTTTTAAAAATAAATATAAACTGATAAAATTTGACACAATTTGTGCATTAAATTTGCGTAACTTAAATGACCAGTGTTAGGTTAGCTTAATTGCCCGGCGTTTTCCTAATAGAAAATAATCAAAGAATTATTCAAAATATAATTTTACTAAAACAAACTAAGACTAGAATAATTTTTTGAGCATTTTGAATGGATTCAGAATGCCCAGGAAATGTCATTCACTACAGAATAGATTTTTTTTCTGCACTTCTTGTATAAAGACAGCTAAATACAGAAGACTATTAGAGTAATAACAGTGAATAAGCAGAATCATGAAGGCCGACAAACACATCAGACGGATCAGAACAAGGTTTTCTGGTCAAATGAGATTAAAGTTCCCACCTTTGAGAAGTGAAAGTAAGGGACGCTCGAGTCGTCTGACTCTCATGGGGTAGGCTGCCCGCAGCAGGGGTATGCTTTATTTATTTATTTATTTATTTATTCAGGAAATCCAATCAAATCCAAATTATTTATCAAGCAAATATAAAAAAAACAGAAGCTCAGCCAAAGTGATGTGCAGAACAAACAAATCGGGGAATAAAAGTCAAAACCTAAAACGACAATAAAAACATGCTTTTACTCAAATAAAAACTCAAGTGAAGTTACTCACAGTGAGTGGAGTATCCAGAAATTTTACTCAAGTTAAAAAAAAAACAAAGCAAGACTTGATAACCACTTTTAAAGTTTCTTTTATCTCTTAATGTTGCTCCTAACCTCTGGTCACACATAAAGCTTGAACAAATAGTTTATTAAACGAAACGGCATTTTGATGGCAGGAAGTCGGGTCACACGAACCACATAAAGAAAATAAAATAATACAACTCTTTGGCCGATGTGACGTAGCCTGTGGTGATTCTTTCCTTTTAAAAGAATAAGAGTTGCTGTGTGAACTGATGTGAAGATGGAAGGAGCTTCATTCAGGATAATCCAAGAAGAAACTAGAGATTATCAAGGAGCTGAGATTCACCTTCCACTGGGATGACGACTCTAAACCCCGTCAAGTTTGACAGCATCAAATATGTTGCTGTTCTTCTACTCTTGATTAATCGCGTAAAATAAAGACAGCATGTTGAACTTTTTGTTGCAGCGTGAAGAAATGTGGAAAAAGTTCCTTTTTCAAATCACTGCACATGGTTTTGTAGTTTTTTTTTAATCAATGGTTTTGTGTCCATCTGCTGTAGGTGTTCTCTGTTTCACGTTTCCAGCTCTTCTCCATCATATTAGTTTTTAAAACCTTCAGTGAAGCAACCGGTTGCTCTTTTACACATCCTCGATTATCCCAGTTCAGGCCTTGCTTCGTCTCCAGACAGTAACACAGTTCATCCAGTTCCACTGGTTTGTTTCCTTTCGCTGCTTTCAGAGCCCAGGCACTGCGACTCAACTGCTTTTCACAAGGCGCTTCGACCCTTTGGCTTTTTTTTAAATTATTATTTCTTTATCTAATTGATCCGTCTTGGCAAACACAGACAGTTTGTCTTCCTCAGAGCATCCAGGTGACATAAAAGAAGTTTGAGCTTCATGATTCGCCCCGTATCCTCCCTCACAAAGCCGTATAAGGATGTGAAACCTCTGGGAAACGTTGTGTGGACCCTCCAACTCCCCCCCAGCATCTGCATATTTGTGCATGGAACATTTACAGTTCAAACACTGGTGTTGCGTCACAACTGGTCCGGTTTCTCCCCGCTCTCCCTCTCTCTGGCTCCGAGCGCCAGTCCAAGAACTCAACAGTGTTTCTGTTGGTGCGTCTCGGCCCGACAGGATCTCTTTAAGAAAATAGTGCCGGCTTTGTTGAGGCCTTGACAATTCAGCGTTTTGGTGGCGTCACGGTTTCAACGAGCTTCTTGTTGATTGGGCTTTTATGAGGTTTCCTCCTGGGCTAGAATAAATTGTGTGCAGACCCCCCCCACAGCCACATCGGGGTCTTTTTTCTTCTTCTTCTTCTTTTTAAGGCCCTGAACTCTTTGCGTACACGTGCTGTCTTGACCACATGGTCTCCGACTTTTATCTTTTATCCTAGGATGTTCTCTTGGACCACAGATTTGATTTCCATCCTGTCCGTATGAGAATCTAAATGGAAGAGTTGGCATAAATACAGCAGTGAGATAGAGGTCCAATAAAGTCATCACTCTGTAAGCAGAAAGAATGAATCACATTTGATGAATGGGGTTATTTTGACAAGCTAAACAAGGAGAGCTTGATCCTCACCACCTTGCGACCTTGAAGAGTCTCTCCGGATTTGCTTTTAGTTGAAATATTTTTGGGAGAGCTGTGTGTGAGTGTGTTTTTCTTTATTTCTGGAGATGCTACACTCCAAAATCACGAGCTTTTGTTTTGACCTGCCAGATGCAGCAGATGGGCTCCAACTGCTGGACAACACTCTGCTGGTAAATCTGTTTTGATTGTGTGTGAGGTTTTTTTTTTATTGTCTTTCATTATTATTGCGTATCAGCTTGTAAATTTGCCAATGTGCAAAGAACAGCGATGGAGTCAGAGCTTGTCGGTGCAGGAACAGAGCCTCCCTATAAACATGCTTTGGAAAGCAGTTTGTTGCTATATTTAGCGGAGGCTCGCCTTGGACGGGGACACTTAATGCCCCGTACATACACTTGGCATTTGAGATAAAGTGTCCAACATGTTCTGAGCTGCAAGGGACAACAAATCTGGAGACTAATTTTGAACTGAGTCCCAACAGACCAATCGAAACCGTCGCGGATCTCCAAGAGAACGGCAAAGAAAAGTTGTGACATTTGTGCCGCAGCTCTGATTGTTCTACTGTTACGAAACAACATGTGGACGACATGCACTTCCACGCTCCCAGCAGCCAGTTTGGGAAAACTGAAACAAAGTCAAGAGAAAAAGCTGACATGCTCTTGATTTTGGTGTTTTTACAAAATTTGCTGTGGTTTTATACACCAAAGCAGTCTTTTTAAGTGGATTCCCAATCAGTTTAAGATCAAGAAAGGATTTGTTTTTGGGATCAAATTAAAGTAAAAAAAAAAAATAAAAAAAATAAAAAAAAACATGAAACACATACATGCTTTGGCAGAACGTGCAAAATCCACACAGAAAGACGAGATTCAAACCTGAGATCTGATTTAGTAAGGCAACGATTTTAAATGTTCTAAGTTGGCAGAAGAAAATGATATTTGATAGTGTGGCTGTGATTGTTATTTCTGCTGTTTGAACTTTTTTTCCCCCACTATTGGTCCAATGAGAGCGCCTATTAATATCTCTATGTTTGATCATTTGATTGGATGCAATTATTGTATCTGGGGACCATAAAAAGAAATAAAAAGTATCAAACAAATTTTTATGATTTTTTTGTGTGTTTAACTGCTCAACAATAAACTAGATTACAGGATATTTCTGAGAACTGAACAATGTTTTCTGACTCCAAATGGGTCAGCAAGTCATTGTGGATTTAAAAGGTAAAAAATAAAATAAAATAAATTATTAATAAAACTGTAAACTTTATGTTAGACCATTTGCCAAGTCCATAAAAATTAAAATTGAATATCCAACAAAAGTTCTAATTTACAGGTTTTATGGTTTTAGATGACTGTCTTTAGTTAGCCTTAGCACCGCCTTAGGCTAGCATTAGCAATAGCACTGATTGGTCGAAAACATCTCTAGTATTGTAGCTCCATCTAACCCCTACAGATATTGATATACAAACATAAACTTAGTTTCGAATGAAGCGTTGATGAGGTATAACCTTGTGCATTCACAAAGTTTCCATTCAACAGAGAAGTAAAGAACTGCCAGTTTACTAATGTTGCACACCTGAACGCATGTTGATTTAAACTAACTTTCAACCACAGGCTTTGGCCAGAGACCAGTTTTATTATTATTGAATCCAGAGGTCCTCCGTAATTGCACGTTCAATCTAACAATTATGTTGTCTTACATGTTTTACTCCCAACATTTGGCCAAATATGGGTTTTGAAGCCCACATAACTTAACAGTGGACTAATTATGCTGCTGTTTACCAGCCAGATGAATTCAGGCTCCTTTTGCTTTGTTTTCCCTGAAGTGGAGGCCTGGGGAAGAATTTGTTTTGTCTTACGCATCACTCCCATAACGAACGACTGACAAGGCCAAAGTTCTGACTGAAACCAGGAAAACCACGGAGAGCCCAGGAAGGGAGATACGGGGATGCCTTCGCTGTGTTTACATGCATGGATCGTTCTGCTTTAAACTCTTCTTTAAAGACACACACAGTTCTCACACATGGCTGGTTTTCCCCTAAAATTCATGTTTTTTTGTTGTTGTTTTTTTTTTAAACAATAAGAGTCAATTCAAACATTAAAATGTATATAAACAACATTTTACCAAGTATTTCTTTTGTCTAGTTCTTAGTGCAAGTGTCTTAATACACTTGAAACCAACATTAAATTAACTTATTTACAAAATGTAGGAGCTTTAAGTGAATAATCCCTTAATATTGATACCAAAAAAAGTACTAATTGCTGTCAGATTATTTCACTCGTAACAACACATTCGTCTTGTTTTTCATTAATATCAAGGAACTGCTGACTTAAAACAAGGTTCCATATCAAGTTAATTTTCTTATTTCAAGCGTACCAAGATATTTGCATAGAAACGAGACAAAAGACAGAAACAACTCACCGAACACTTGGTAAGATTTTGTGAATTATGTATTACCTTTGTATTTGTTCATGTTCTTTTCTTGGGAAATGAAACTTAGACTGAGACCTTTGACCTTACCCCTGACCTGAACTCATGCTGTTTATGTCCTTGCCCGTCGTAAGTGTGTTGTAAAAGCCGATAAAAAAAGATACAGTGAAAATGTGACGAGGAAAAACGTGTGTGTGTGCTTTATGCATTGAAATACATTATTAAAACAACACAGAAACTACCCACCAAAGCACATGCAAGGCGGTAACTCTGTAGCGTCTGCAGCGCTTTAATGTGAAACCGACAAAGTGGGCAAGCAAACCGACTTAATTACCCGGTGAAACCAAAGTTTAAATGTCGACCTAACTCTATTTTTCTTCTCAGTAAATTCAACCACTTCCTTAAGCGAACGCAGCGTTAGTGCGGCAGGAAACTCCCTCAGTAAACAGGTCGGCTATCAGGCTGGCATCGAGCGAGGCACTGGGGCACATTACCTGTCATAAAAAAATGTTTAAAAAAAACTTTTCCTCTGTGCTTTTCAGAGATAAAGTGCTTCTGAGCAGGGCTGCAAAGCTGCCAGTCAGATGACCAGAGGAATGTATTTTCAGAGTATGGAATAATGAAAAGCATCTAGGATCCGACACTCAACTGCACACAGTCCAGTGGAATTACATTAAAATACGCCTACGGCAAGATTTTCATTTTATTTCCCCGCTCTCTGAAGGTTGAGATTCACTTTTAACATCTCAATAACTGGATTTTTTTTTCCAGAGAAGATAACTTATGAAGATAAATTGTGGCATCAAAAGTCTGGAAGCCAGGTGTGGATGAACGTGAATCCAAAGAACACCAGTGAAAGATTCGGTTTCTGGGAAATATCTAAAATATGCTCCATGGTGGACCGTGAAGTCCCAGGCAGGGGCAGACTGGTTTGGGATTTTTGTTGAATCTGTAGTCCTGAATACAGCGTGCTCCAAGTGTTTTGTTTTATCATCATTGAAAACGTTCGTAAACGCTAACAGGGCGTCGTTTTCAGGTTGTTTTTAGATTTTGTGCTTACTTTTTTAAGCTAAATTTAATGTGTCAGCGAAAATTTCATACTGAAAAACAAAAACAAGTGTCACCCTTGATCAATCGCCTGTGACAGTGGGACATTTTTGTGCCTCTCTGACTCTCCTCTCTGAATTGTATTTATAAATACAATCAAGACTATGTGGCAAGACTTGGGACTTTTTGCATAGTTCTGTAAAAAATAAGAAACACGGGCCCTGCTTGGGGTCCAAGGACTCTTAGGGCGCGCACAACTAAAAGAAAAAATAAAACTAACAAAAAACATGGCAGAAACAATGAGAATCAGATGTTGAAGCGAACATGAAAAGACTTAAAACCATTCCGACTGGACAGAAAATTGAGTGTAGCGAGCTACGGAGACTGGCAGCGAGAGCGCAGCAGGGGCACAAATCACGCTGAATGTCATGTAAAACGAATGAGTGTGTGTTTCCGTGTGCGTGTGTCAAACTTGTTTTGTTGATTAGATGAAGCGTTTTACATCTGGGCTCAGAGCTGCAGCTTAACCACGCTGGCGCAGAATCGGTTTGAGGATTCATTCATCATACTGAACAGCAGGGATGGAAAAAAAACTGAATCGGAGTCGTTGCTTCTTGGTGACTTCGGGTCACAAGGACAAAAAGCTCCAGGAGGGAAATCCAGGCCCGGTATTTTTTTTGCTGGTTAGTTTCTGAGTAGTCTGCGCCTTTGTCTTCACAGACATTTTGTGAGTAAACAAATGAAGATTGAAATGCTACATTCCTACTCTCAGTTCAATTCAATAGCACATTCTTTTATAATAATAGTACATTTGACGCTCAGACGTGTGACGCACATCGTGACTGTTTTTGCAGAGAGAATATAAAGAGTTGAGTTTTTTTAATGGACCTCTCATTTAGTAGCTTCTATCTTTGTAAGGGTTGCGTTCACACCAGCCCAGTTTAGTCCGCATTAGTCGAACTCTATTTCAGTTGCCTAGAAAGTCCGATTCAGTTGCGGGAGAGGTGTGAACACACAATCAAACTCTAATGTGAATCAAAAAAGCGAACTCTGGTCCGCCTAAAAACCTCGGTTGTGGTTCGGTTGAAGCGAACTCCGGTGCGGTTCCAATACATATGTGGACGCAAAGCGGACCAGATACCGCTAACAAAAGCAGGAAGTGGATCGTAGCGCTGGGCATTCTGGGTAAATGCAACCAAAGCAAACGCAAGAGTCTAGCACTGGTGGGAGACAACTCTTGCAGTCTTTTGCCAAAGTCAATGAGGAAATCCTACGACGGCTAAAATCTGACCAAGGAAAATGTGCTTGGGTCCAAGTGTGCACACAGTCTGATGCATCTGGGTTTCTTTCTATGTACACACTTGTGATGGATTTAAACAAGACTTTCTTTTCTAGGAGGTCTACAGATGTCTTTGCACTCTAGGCTCTTTTTGTGAATTGGGTCCTTATTTCTGAGTTGGCCACTAAATTAATGCTAAAAGCTGGCTTTACAGCGCCTTTAATTCGATACAGCAAACCCTACAAGCGAAGGTTGCTCTCGTATGGGGATTATCATTTTGAAGTCACATTTCTGGTTTGGCTTTGAATGAGATTTAATAATAAAGGAAAACAGGCTGTTGTCAGGAAGACCGGCTCTTAATGAAGACGTGTTTGGTTTGCGTTAAGGCAAATGCGCAAAAAAAAAAAAACTCTTAATAGCAGACATGTGTAATGACTTGTGTTTCTAAGTATGCCAGCTATTTGAAACAGAACTGCTTCATTTCTCTCAGCGCGACCAAAAATAATAATAATAATAATAAACTTACTATATTTTTTAAAAGAGACAAACATGTGCATTTTCTTTCTCAGACTATTTGTGTTAGCAGTTGAAGTTCCTTGTTGATCTTGAACTGAGCTTTATTAGACTCACAAACATGGAGACACTGGTTGGACTGCGACTCTCAGACAGTGAGGAATGAGTTGCCTCTCAGACCAGATTAGAGCTGATAAGAACTTGTCACAGTAGCACAAATATACTCTCCAACACGCACACACACAGACACACTTCCAGCTCAGGCCTGTCCATGCGTATTAAAGTATTGGGTTGCAGCTACTGCTAATCTGCAGAAGAAGAAAAAAAGCCCTACTTCATGTGCATACTTGCCCGTCTTTCACTCTTCGTCTTTTTCGACTCTCAATCCTCTCTTTCAGTCAGGCAGGATCTTTGCTTTCTTCATACTTCCCCCACCTGACTCTTCTCTGTGTTTTCCCAACTTTTTTGTATCTCATTCCACTTCTCTTGTTCCCCATAATTGTCCGTCATCTTTTGCTTTCGACTCTCCTCTCCATTCCCACTGACTTTTGACCCATTTGTTCTGCAAAGTTTGTGTGGTAAACTTTTGTTTACCTCATAAAACCAGTGGAAATAGTGCTTTCCATTCAGTATGTTTTTCCTAATTAAGCCATTACCACTTTGTATTCTCATGAAATGGCAAAATAGCCTGTTTGGGGAACAGACTTACACTTTTTTAATATGACTTTTGCATAGTCTTCTGTGAAGAGATAAACATATTAATGTGGTGGACGGTGTCGAACATTCAATGCCCAATCTGAACCAGACGGCCTTATAGAGCTGTAGCATTCATAACTTAGTCCAGCAACACAAGACATAATGTTTTAACCATCACTTCGATTTTTTGTTGCTGTGCTGACTTTTAACAAACTAAAGACAGAAGCTGTCTCAAACTGTCTGATGGGGAACCGTGATCCTTTACCAAGCAAAGGAGCCTTAATCTCCATTGCTTGGTAAAGGAAAAGTACAGGAACTACAGGTGCTTGATCAGAATTTGTTGACAATTTTCAGGTTTTGTAAGACTGTCCAAGTTTCCAGTCTTGCCTGGTTCACCCCGCAAGATTTGAAAAATATTATCTGATTTTCAGAACTTGAGACAATAAAAATATCTAAGGTATAACAGGTTTGGCCAGACAACGGGACCAACGTACCACACACAAAGAGATTTCAATCACCAACATTCAGATGTCAGATGGAAAATCTCACAAAACCTCTCAAGACCAAATGTGACTTCAGAGTAAACAAACGTGGCTGACTGGGAAGACGCAATAGTTTGTAGACTATATTTAACAGAGAAAACTACGATACAAAGATGTCTCCTAATGTCAGCCAGACTTTCAGGTTCGCCTCTGCAGTTTTATCTTCTGTGTATTTTTAATTCCCTTTTGTATTTTCGACACCTAGATTTCTGATTGGCTAAACAAACGTCACATTCAACAGGTTGTGTTGTCATTTGTCATCGGGGAACACCACACATGTTGCAGTATTGAGCCAAGACAAACCCACTGAATATCCCTGATTTTAGCCCGGAGAGTTCCTGACGTCTTTCTGTGCAGACCAGATAACTCTTAACACAGCAGGAATATCTCCTAAGATTATCTCAAGAACCGTCCTGAAAATTGGTGCAAATTTATCAGAAAACTCCCCCTGTTGACTGGGCGTTATAATGACAACAAATTACTCAATATTGGTCAAGCAACAGAAAATTTTGGGAGAATGTTGGTGTAAAAAACTTAATCAATACAAACTGCAAGAAACTTATAAATTATAAATGAGCACTCTCTATGCTAACCCCCTGTAGAACATTGGCTAAAGGCACCACACAGCAAAGCTGTTAAATGTGTTCCCCTAACACCTGTTGATGCATATTTTACACAAACAAGGAATCATATGGGTAACAGTTTAAAATCTAGTGGTTAGAGTTATTAAAAACACATATTTATATCTTTTGGGTGTTATATTTAAATTAATAATCTGTACTCAATTTAGAATCAACTTGATAGCAAAAATTATTTATTTTTCATTCTAATTGCAAATATACACAGGCAATAAAGACATCATTCCCTGCCAAACACACTTTATATTTGCTTGTAAAGTAAGTTTATGGACAAGTGTTTTTTTTTTTCCTTCAGACTCCCTCATGTTTTTCACTGCAAAAAATATCCTCAAAAGAAGGTAAAAGATATAAGGAACAAGATGTTAAAAGATAAGGAACAAGATGTTTTTCCCATGTTAGAAGTGAAAGTCGTACTTTTTAATCGATATTCAGGAATTACTGACTTATAACAAGCTCATGTAGCTTCCTGAAAAGTTACTTGTATGTTAGTTTTGTCTTAATTCAAGTGTAGTAACTACAAACCAGCCCAAAAATACTTGGTAAGATTGTGTGCTTCTGCACAAAGCATGGCATGTAAAAAAAAAATCTATTTTTATCCGTTTGTTATCCGAAAGAAAGTAAAAGAGGAGAGTTCAGGGCTTATTTGTTGTTGTTGCTGCAGCTGGAAAGCCATGTAGACTGCCTACACACACACACAACCGTAGCCTGGTGTCACTCTATCCAACTTGCCCCCACTAAAGGTCGCACAGGCGGTAAACTCTAACTTAGAGGGTAGACACATCAGAGGCTCCACGCTGATTTATTTGACTCAAAAGTGGAGCCCCTTAACGAGGGCAGAGGTGTAGCATTTCACTTTAAAACACTGTGACAGCCGATCATGCGCTCATTAGGACTGGAAGCGCAAAGAAAACGCAAAGAGAAAACGAACTAACGAAAAACTTTGTGGATGAAATAAACCCTGGCACGTTTCAAATGTATGGTTCAGATTTGGGTTTAGCCCAGTCGCGCTTTAGCAGTTTCCAAATGGAAATATTATTGTTGACAATGTTCTCTACTTCAGTGTTTCACAGAGTGAAATTCTTTCCATATTTTTTTGTTTTTTAACATTTTGTATCCCTGAGGGCAAAACATTAACCAGGTTTGTTTTTATTTTAAGTGTAAAAACAAAACAAAAAAAAAACATTTCAATAAAACTGGGTCCACAATTCAGCAAAGGGCTTAAACTTAGACCAGTTAGACAATCTGTCATTCTTAAGCCCCGACTAATCTGGACTAATAGATAACATTCAGATAACTTTTAAACTGCAAGTTAACTCATGTGTTTTTTCTCTTTTTTTAATTTATAAGCATTTTCCAATGCTTTGTTTGTCATCTAAACCAAATCCAATTTAAAAAAGGGTTTCAGTTTAAAACTAAATTATAAATGCTGCAGAGGCAAAAAAAAACACATTTAAATGGCCCATTTGCATTTTTGAACCAGCGTGCAATAATACGCACTATAACAATGTATTATTTTTCATAAATTCCTCATTTGTAATGCCTAAAACGTTTTCTTTTTTTCCCCATTTTTATCCACTAGAAATTGTATTCTACATTTTTTTTTGAGAATTTTCAAGAGTGTTTAAGAGTTGTACCCCACAGGTAGAAGGTACAGAATCCCAAAAACTAAACTGAACCACTTTAAATACACTTTTGTACCTGATGTCATCAAAAATTTGAATGGACAATGAGTTGAGACCTGGAAGATGTACAATAACTTTGGTTTTCTGTTGTTTTTAAACCGTTGTGAATGTCGTCTACGCTTCTAGTTGTTCTTATGTACCGAATGTGTATTTATTGTTTGTTTGGGCAGCTGCTACAATGCAATACACACGCTGGAGTCCATGACACATTTCCCATAGGGGACAATAAAGTACATTCTATTCTAACTCAGAGTTCCTACACTCTTTGGTGACATCTATGGATCATTGGGAAGAGTGTAAGTATAGCTGGATGTGTATATGTATATATACACGTGTGTATAAAAGCACTCTTAACTAAAAGAAACTGTGTAAAAACAACCAGCAGGAACAGAAAGTGATCAGTGAGTCGGTGTGAAAGGCTATCTGAGATGTAGTCTGAGATGTAGTCTCAGATGGGTGCCTGTCAGCACTCTGCTCCCATCCATCTCTTTTTTTGTTAGGTTTTTCCTAATATAGGTTTTTACAGTGAAAATCCTGAAAAGAATTTTGCTTCAACCTCCTAAATCACAATCATCTGCTTTTTGTCGAAAACACATGAAAACTCAACTTCACGAAAATAAAAAAAAAAAGCATTCTGTTTTCTGACAAGTTCCCAAGTCTGTCTATACGAGCACTAAGCTCGGATCTACATGACATGATTTAGCAAACAAGCAAAATTAAGAGTCAAATGTGCATTTGCTTTGCGTCAGAAGAAACAGAAAGACATATGGCAGCTGTGTTTCGGGTTTAGTTCTCCGTCTGGTCTCGGCGCAGGATGACATTCATTGTAAACTTTGCACCGCATTTCCGTTTGTTGAAGCTGAATCCCCGAGGAATCCGAGTAAAGCCTCTCAGATCTCCACTTTATAGGGGTCAAGCGGCGCGAGCATCTCTGTCCTGACTAAGGGAATTTTAATAATTAGCGGGCGAACCTCTAGAGAAGTGGATTATTCGGTGGACATTTCTCATTCCACATGACTTATCAGTGAGTAACGATTTCAGCCTGTGACCAAAAGACAGATGGTGGAAATTATTTATCGTGCGTTCGTCGACCTTAAATCACCGGCGGAGTCCAGGCTGTGATGACCCGCCGGGTTTATTGGGATTTTATCACATCTTGTCCTCTTCTGAGAATCATAGCTGTGAGGGATTCAGGTGTGTTTGCACCATAGTTCAAGCCTTTCAGCTCATTCCTCTCCTGTCGGACGCCATTCGGTCTGATTTATCTAAAACAGGATCCTGCTTGGAGCGACACGCTTCATCAGAAGTTCTTTAAAATATATATTTTAAGCTATTGTTGAGTTGTGACTTTGTCAGAGTGATATATCCTATCAGTTTAAGAGTAGACGTTATTAATTTGTGTTAATCCAGAACGATGGAGGTTTCCCACACTCCATCAAAAAGTATCAAAATGTTCACGCAGCCGCCGAAATACCAACAGAAAGCACCTCTGATGGCTTTTTTTTTTTTTCTGTGAGCCTTTTACCTTTACACTCAGCCGACATTTTGATCTCCTATTTTGAAAACACTGTTTTCTGGTCACCTGAAGGGTTGTCGCTCCTACAAGATTCCCCCGTTTAGTTGCAGCCAGATGCGGGGCAGAAAATCTGTTGGCAATTTTCTTGTCTTGAAGTGTGTGTGGGAGTAATTTTCCTGTTTCGGGGACATGTGGGAGCCGAGACCGGCACGCTACGCGTAGCGAGACGAGCCACAGCGGCGGATTAGACACCATTTACTCTTCGCCGTGTTTTATACACCAATGGGGTGAGGAGGGGAAATGTCAGGGCAGCTTCATTTACTGAAATACCCCAAACCCCCTGGCATTTAGCGATCACGTTCAATTTACAGGTTCAGCTGAGTGCACGGCATGGGGAGGAAAAAAAAACTGAGGCCAAGAAAAACACATCACCTTCAGAATATGAGGTGAAGCGAAGCACATATATAGGATTTTTGCGGTTTGCTCTGCAAATTAATTAGGGAAAAGTGAAACAGCCGGGATTCGGTTGCTCGCTTCAGGGTGCCGGAGAGGGACTGCATGACTACGATCGGAGGGAGGCAGGAAAACGGAGAGAAAAGCCATAAAAAGTTATCTTGGAAAGAACAAAAAAAAAAGAAAGAAAGAATAAGGAGGATCAAAAGGACGCGCTACCAAGCGAAAACGATTATGTCTTTAAAGGCGAAGTGAAACGAGGACATGCTTTACTGTGTGAAAGGGTTGGAAAGAGCCAGCGTGTGAGAATAGACAGTCGGTCTGTGTGTTTACATCCATCAAGGGAAACAGGATGTGGAGCAGAGATGGGATGAAAGGATGAGAGGAGGGATAGTTTGTATGGTGTTAAGTTATAATTCATATTACGGTATCTGTGATTTACTCACTTACGCCGAGAATAGCATCAGCAGACTTTTGTTCCAGAAAATAAAAAGCTTTTAATCACAAGTGAATATCAGTATGTCATGTTGACCTTTTTGTAGTTGGATTTAAGTGTTTTTGTTGTGACAGTTAAAGCTGCAGAATGTAATTTTCACAAAAATATGTTTTTTACATCTTTGTTAAAAGTGTCAATATGTTGTAATATGAATATGAAACAGATAATCAGTGAAAAGACCGAGCTCCTCTAGAGCTAAAGGGGGAGGGTAAACTAAAGTTACTGCAACTTAAATTGGTTAACGATAAATTGAAAAACATCCAACACACTGATATTATTTATGCTTTCAGTACTTTCTACTTCAATTATCTTTACATATTGTCCTTTAGAAGTAAGTCGTTTGCTTCTAATTAAAGTATAATGGAGAAATCTTCAACATTACCCAAAACTAAGGATGTTTCTATAATGTGGTTTTTGTTCCCACTGTCAATCTTGAGTTTTTTTAAGAATACGCAACTTCTGAAAACCACTTCCAGTAAAGTTATAGAAAAAAGCAACGGAATGATCAGAACAGATCAAAAGTTTGGCAGTGAGATTAAATTTGTACATTCGTACACATTACAAAAAAGAACAGATGTGATACAGTTATTTGAGGTTTTCTTACTCTCTTCAAAGTAACCTCCTCTGGATTTTCGATCATGGCCTGATGGTTGTGTAAAATCCTCGAGTTCTGCTTTTATTAACCAGAAATGTTTGAGGGAAAAAAAACCCGTATAGAATATTTATTGTCATTCGTGGCATTTTTGTTGATCCAAGTGTTCCCATCTTCTTTCAGGTGACAGAGAACATCATCTCCAAACAAACCTTCATTGGTGAGCATCTCTCTCTCTCTCTTACACACACCCTATTATTCATCCGCAGCATTCTTTCCTAAGGTTTTCTTTTCTCCCTGACAGAGGCGAGAACAATGCCTCGCTCTTTCAACAACTCAAAGTTCATGAGCTCCGTGGTCCAGAGGCCGTCTGCCCACCTGACTCTTCGGGACACCAGCTCTCAAGGTGAGATGGGGGGATGAAAGTCACCCAGGATCCTCCGTTTAAGCAACGGTGGAAACGGCGAAGATGCTGAACGTGATTTCCCCTTTGCCAACACGCGTCTGTTCAAATGATGCTAAGGTCTGATCTGAGCGGAGCACCATGTTGAATCGGTTTACAGGAATACAAATCCCAGCAGAACTTTGTCAAAAGGCATTAGCAATCTCGTTTTTAACGACGAACAGACACAAACAGTGGGGAAGACACTTCACAGGAGCAGCTGTTGTTCATGCTAACTCACACGGATTGCATTAAATGTTCTTTAAATCATCTTTACTTTCATATCAATGTCTGCTCTCCAGGACAAACATATGTGTTTTTAGATTTTTCAATTTTCCCAGCTCAGATTTGGTTTAAACAAGTCCTTCAAAAGCCCTGATTTCATTCGAAACAGCTGAAATCCTGTTTCTTTTGCAATTCAGAGCCATCCGAAGAGGAATACAATTGCTCAACCCGTCAGTTATTTTATGGTCAGCATCCAGTAAGATGGGCACCCAAAATCACTTAGCAGAGACATTTACTGGTTATAAATGATGATTAAACAACTGCTTGTGTTGTTAAACATACTTTGCAGTTGGACTTTTCTTCTGCCTGTTATCCAGACTTTGGCATTTCATTTGAAACTGGCGTGCAAATCTAAGGGAGTTAACAATCTGGCAAAGGCTGCATGATGTTGTTTCCACTGCGTTGACAAAGGGCAAGGAATGTATGTGTGTTTGCGTGTGTGTGTAAGGGAAGGAGGACGAGAGGGTGAGGTTCACACATTCAGCCTGGATTTCTCATAAGGAAGTTCAGCAGTGAGACACACACCGAGGGAAGTCCTCTGATGACATAGAGGAAGCGTTTATCCTGCAACTGCCGAGAAAAACCAAAGCATGTTAGCTTAGCTGCCCTACTGCTGTTCATAAGTTCACCTTATGTGAACCAGTGTTGTTTCTATTCAGCTGGAGAAAGCTGTGCCACAACCAGGCATTGATTTGTTCTATGAATCTACTGAACATTTCAGTGGGTTCGTCACCTGGTTACATTGTCATAGAGCTGAGTGTCATCTGCATAGATGATAACTAATCTGAGCTACAGGCTAAACTCATTTGTATTTCCTGTTCTCCATTTGGGTTTTGGTTTACATAAGAGAGCTGGATCACGCAACGTGACTCAACAATAATAAGGAAGATAATAATCCAGAACTGCACCGTCTAGAGTAGTAATTACGGAACAGCAGCAGTGAAAATATGGCAGAACGGATAGATACATCCTCCTTCTGATTTAGGCCAATATACAGCTTGACATTAAAACCATTTTTGACATCAACTCAGATAATGTGCTCCCTTTCCAAATTATGTGTCTAGAAGTCAGCATGAGATGTCAAAAAATGTTATCCAGATTATATACAATTACAAAATAGCTTAATATGCATAAACACTAAAACATGTGCTTTGATGAATTAAAGAGTCACGTAAAAAGTCACGTAAGTTACATATTGTTACACTACCACTAAATTTTAATTCTTTTTGAAAGTCGTTTGAATTGTGCAGCTGCCGACTTTGGTCACAGTGCATCTCATCACTGCTTCGCCTTCACATTCTGCTCTATCAGATGCCGCCTCCGCTGTTGAGCTTTTGTCAATTTTTTTAGCACAATCCATCTTGCTGAGAATCTGCAATATTTCTATACTTTTCTAATGTGTACTCGCAGGGTTCTCTTCCTATCCGATTCCCACAGCGGGGCTCCACCAGTCCTGTCGCCATGTGGTCCGCTCGTGGGCCAATCAGAGCTTTGGCGCTCACCTGCACAACATGACGCTGACCAATGGGAGGCTGCGAGTGCCTCAAGACGGGCGGTACTACCTGTACTCACAGGTGATGATTCTCATAATAGTGGTTCAAATGAGAGAGAAAGGTTAAAGGGGCAGTATTATGTAAAATGTACTAATTTTTTTTAGCTTTACATCATGTTATATTGTTATTCCCTCATCAAAAACATTCCTGGAGTGTTCCCTTAATTCTTTCATGCATGTTTAAGAAATTCTTTAATCTCCATGGCAACCATTCAGCTGTGCAAAATGCCTGGGTGGACTTAGCTCCGCCTACAAAGACGAAGCTCCTCCTTGAAGTTGCAATTGACAGAGTATCTGCCACTCCCCCACTGAACCCCTTCAGACTAGCCAGCAGCAATTAGCAAACCGGTGGATCTTCACAGCACAACACTGGTAAAAACGTTTCCAAAGGGTTTTAATAGAGGAGCCATGTTGTGATGACTTCCTGAAGATGGAGTTTCAGAAAGAGACGGAGTTTCTTAAAGAGACACAGGTCCAATTTCAAGCCGTTAAATTACAAAGTAATTTTTTTTTCAT
This sequence comes from Poecilia formosa, assembly GCF_000485575.1. Lineage (NCBI taxonomy): Eukaryota > Metazoa > Chordata > Actinopteri > Cyprinodontiformes > Poeciliidae > Poecilia > Poecilia formosa. The sequence continues at coordinate 1,300,784 of NW_006800069.1, forward strand.
TCTTACTTTACATATATCTACACAACTTTTTAACAACTGAAGGTAACACAGCTACTTCATTTCGCTATAAAATATCACTATGTGCCTGGAAAATACATATTACTGCCTCTTTAAAAGAGAACCACAGCTTTACTGGTCCTAAATGCTCACTTGAAAAACTCAACTGTTGTATCAACAGAAAAGATCCTTGACTACTGAATGTTCTTAAAAAGCAGTGGAGCTAAGTATGCGTGACTTGTCAAAAAGAACAAGAACATTATGCACCGGTCATAATCATCCTTTGCTCCTGGTTACTTCCAGGTATATTTTCGGTATCCGTCTCCAGCAGCCAGTGATGGGGACCAGCGCAGCGTCAGCCACCAGCTGGTGCAGTGCGTCTACAAGAAAACCTCCTACCCAAGCCCGATACAGGTATGCCGTCAGGTTTTCTCTACGCAGACCAATCGGATATGAACCGTTAACTCACTGTGATTGTCTCTCTCTGGTTCTTCCAGCTCCTGAAGGGCGTGGGAACCAAATGCTGGGCTCCAGATGCTGAGTACGCCCTGCACTCCGTCTACCAGGGGGGCCTGTTTGAGCTGAGGGCTGGCGACGAACTCTTCGTCTCCGTCTCCTCTCCTACTATGGTGAATGCCGATGATTCGTCCAGTTACTTCGGGGCCTTCCGCTTGGACCTTTAAGAGAACGTGATGGGAGATGATTGGTAAAACAAGACACTACGGAGGAAATGGAGACAATGAGACCTTTTTAATATCAATTGATTACAATTGTGAGCCTCTTTTTTGACACACTAACTGAGGAAAACATTTGGGAACCCTGCAAGAGTTTTGGGTGAAAGGGAGAGAAGAGTGGATTTGTCTTTCCTGCTTCCCACTGAAAGAAAAATCGGTTGAGAGACGTGCAATCATCAATATGAGAGGACAGTACTAATTTGCAGTCGATTCTTGCAGTTTGGATTTCCCAAAAGAAGATCATTTGGACATCCCCGCTGAAAACGATCTCGGTGAACTTCCTGTTTCAAACAAACTTTGTTGTATAAAGCAATCATACCCACGAATCTCCGAACCAAAGAATGTACACACCCGTCTTCTGCATCAAAGATGTGAAGAAGGGCTTTTGAACAGTAGCAGAAGAAGCGCAATGATCAAACCAAAGCAAACTGTCTTGAGTTTAACTTTTCTAAGCGTGCCATGACAGTACTGTACATATATAGGCCTTAAGATGAGATGTGACCTGTGGTGATTTTTTTTTTTAAAGTCTAATTCATTTGTATTTTTACTTTGACTTGACCTGAAAACCACTTGGACTAGAACCATGAACTGTATGGAAAGTATGACAGAGGATAAGGATTTCCTTTTCCTGCTGGATACTGTAAGGAACTGTGATCAAACGAGAACTTTCTGAAGAAGTCTGTAAAGAAAAAGAGAAGTGAAAACAAAGAGGACAAAGGTGAAATCTTGTAAATGGTAATAAGAATGAGCCCAGCAAAGCAGAGGAAGATTAAAAAAAGACTCAGAGAGACTCAGGGTGGCATGCAGCCCAACCAGTCTCTTGATCTTCCCTTCTGTCAATGATTTCTTCATGTTTTCTGATAAAAAGTTTCATCTATGTTGCCTTTCTTGTCTAACCTGTGAAGTTGCATCGTGTTTTACTGTAAGAAAAGAATCAGAATGTGCAGAAAAACACTAGTTGCTCAGCTGCAAACATTCACAGCTAGCATGGTTGTAAAAGTTAAATTGTGAACATTTGTTGGGTTTTTTTGTTTGTTTGTTTAGGGACTACGTTGCATCTAGCACCTTGTACATTGAAATACATTCAGACAAATGTTCAAATGCTAAATTTATCTCAGTTTTAATCTTCCTTTATAACAACCTCTTAAAATAGGTGAAAATAACTGGTTAAAATACTTGCGTAAACCCATGCATCAATGTGTGCCAGAGCAAGATTTTAGTTGTTTTTTGTTTTAAATAAATCAAAAAGCCTTTTTGCTGCCTTCTGATAAGCCACCACCAGAGGGTGCTGAAAAGTCAGCTGGCTATTACTTAAAATAATCACTCTGCTGCTGTAGTTACCATTACGAAGTGCTCCATACGAACTACCACGCCTTGGTCTGCTACAGAGAAAACCAACATCGACGACTCCGGAGTTCGTTCCCTGTTAAGGTTTTATTTCTTCAAAATTTATCCAACTAAGATGTGATCTATTTGCTCAAGAATTTGTTTTATACACCATGTGGAAATTTGTTTACTTAATTTTGTCAAGAAATTGTAAATAATGTCGTAGAACCAGTTAATTACTGTGATATAATCTTTTCCCCCTGGACCAGGGGGCCTTAAATATATTTTAAAATCAAAGTTAATGTAGTATTATCTCCTTTATTTACATTAGAAAGATGTAATTTTGCCTTAAATTTGTAGAAAAAATAAATACTTATAGCAGTGATATGCCAACAGCTAGTCTGAACCATAAATGTTTTTGATTATTTTAGCCATTTAAAATAACTCATACTGAAAATGCAGACCTTGTACACTTTCACAAGAGACCTCTGTTGTTTGTCACCATTATCTTGCCACATCTCTGAAATTACATCAGCTCATGCCATTAGCTAACTTACTAGCATGATGTGGCAGATCCGCTAACAGTCAGTCTGCTGGGTTAAGTTCCAGCCGACTGACAAGTCGCAGATGATGTTGTAGTCGGCAAAGTCAACCAACACAATGTTAGGCTTCCAACATTCTTTTGGGAATGTTTCATCTTGGGGAAAAAGAATACATTTAACAACAAAGCCTAGAAGACTTATACCTGCTAATATAATAATATGTGTTTATATGAACAAGTTCAATTCGAGCAGGCTAGAATCTGTTAGTTAGCTGTTAGCCTTGTACTACAAAATCTTTCTAATGTAGATAAGGGATCCATTACTGATTTCACTTTAAGAAATCCAAACTATCTTTGTAACAAGCTTAGACACTAAACTGTTGAGGTTAGCATCCGTAACGCCAAGTTTCACTTGGCCAACAAAAGGATATAAACGAAAACCATTGGCTCTTAAGACAATAGAAACGTGTTTTTTTTTCTGTCCATTTTCCCTTTTTATTGTAAATTAGGGTTACATCAACCAAGAAGTTACTCGTTAGAACCGCCTCTTTTTATTTCACTTCCTAGTCTAAATGTTTTGTGGGAAGTAAAGCAGAAAATGTAACTGTCAGAACTGAAACTGGTGGTGATAGTTCAATCTAGATGGAACAAGATATCAGGAAACATATTGTCCAAAAAGTGCCTTTACGGTTTGTTGTTGAATTTCATGTCTGATGTACTTTGCAGATTTGTTAGAATTTTACAACTCTTACTTCAACAATAAAATAAAATGTAAAAAAATGAGCTACCGCTAATTTGTCAGGGATGAAAGGTCAAATTAAATATGGCTGTACGACAAAAATAGACTGTTTTACACATGCATCAGAAAAATAAGACACCTCTCCCAGAGTCATGCAGCAGTTATAAGACAAACCCCAAAAACAGTAAAGTTTTGGAAGACAGCCCAGATAAAGAAAGTCACAGACAGACATAAAAAAAAAGTGTTTTGGGAAGAAGCAAGATATTCACTGACACAAACCATGCACCACCCAGCACTGAGTCGACCCCTACACGTTTTCTTTTCGATGGTATGTGGACATGTATGTCCATAAAAGACACACACACACACACACACACACACACACACACACACACACACACACACATTCACATATATCAGCTCGCACTACATGCCTGCCAGCATGTGCTCTGCAGACACACACATCATTTGGTGTCACACTCTGGAAAAGCACAAACACTCAGATTTATACACACTCAGAAATTTACGGCGCCGCCTCCCTGTGCCATCTGGTTGTTGTCAGTGGTCAGGCCTTGTGTGCGTGTGTGTGCTCTTACTGTATGGGTTTGTTTAAACAGCTTATGTCACAATCACAATTAAGAAATGAAGTCGAACAAATCAAACGCACTTTTCTTTGCCTTTCCACTTATATGGTTTTCCCAGGAGAAAAGAACATTTCTACACACAGGCTGACATTTTGACTCAGAACAGAAATTTATGCAGTCAGGTGACATAATAATTCAAGTTAAATGGTTTAACTTGAAAAATTATTGCAGTTTCACCCTTTTTTTTATTCTTTTTTTGGGCTGGTTGTGCTTCCCATCAATGTTCTGTCTTGCTCTTCATGTTTGACCCTCAGCATGTTATTTCAAAAGGGCAAAAGCCTCCCAGTTCCCCCTAATCCCCTTGAAAACATCACCTTATTATTACAATATACCCGACCATATTGTAACAATAAATCCATCAGTCTCTTCTTTAACATTTGCATTGAATGTCTAAGGGCTTTGTTTCTACTGAACAGTTTTATACGTAGCTGTGAACATTAGTGGCGCAGTGTTGTTGGGAAAATAAACAAATATCTGATTACAACCCCGCGTCTGTGAAAATGTGTTGATTGAAAATGTAAAGTTTCAATTTAGTGATCACAGTTTTTCGCTTGTTTAGATTATGATTCAAACGCAACCTCTACTGACTTTTGCTTGGCAAAAAGAAACAAATTTACTTCACGGTTATGAAAACACGTTTCTGGAGGTAATTATGCGTGTCGAAATAATATTTAAAATTACAAACAGCGTGCAATGTTTTTTTGTGCATTTCTTGAGTCATTACTTTTGGTATGTTAGGTTAAGTCACAAAATTCACACCTGTGCAAGACAAACTTTCTAAACTCAGGCTATGAACTGATGTCGCCTGCCAGGATAAAGATTTTCTATTTAATTTCAAGCTGTTAGGAGTTTTTCCATAATAATTACAGCACTGTCTTTGTCAATTATCCACAGAGTATATCTAACTAAGTCAGGTGTGTCCTGAGCTTCATAAGTCAAGAAATTGATACGATAAATTAGCTACTCACACAGATTCATGTCCCATAACAATTCATATTGAACCAAGTGAAAGAAGCGATTCTGGTTTCTGACTTAATTTGTTGTGCAACTGTCGCACGGCTGATCTCTGGACAAATCTAACAAAAATAAATCAATAGAAGTTGTTTTAAAAACTTCCCTGCAGCCCATTTAGGTCTGCTGGGTAAGCAAACGAATTAATATTATTCTTTACGAGGTGGTGAGAACGCTGCGTATCCTGAATCACACAGCTACTCTGCAGGAAAGAGCGATGCCAAAAGATATATAAAATGTGTTTAGCAGCAGCTCAGTTCAGTCAGAAGGTTGTTTATGAATTTTAATCGGAGCACTGCAGAAGTCGTGATTAATGCTGGTTAACAGCATTTCTAGAGATGTTCTCATTATGACTTCCATCTGTTCCCTTCCTGCAAGGGAACGTTGCTGCCATGCCACAAGGCCAAAGAGTCCGCTTCTGCCACAATAAGTAAATAACTTCAAAAATTCAAGATATGCATGTCAAATCCTTGGGTTTGAGGAAAAAGTTACACAAATCATCTGATTGTCACGAGAGACGGACACCAGCTCCATTTACAGTCCATGTGACAAGAGGAGTCCATTCTCAGACAGACGACGCCAACTGGACGGTTCACTCATGAGGTCTGTTGACAAAATGATACAATGTGAAAAGTGAGGTTTGATTTCTCTGTGTGGTCAAGGTAATTGGTAGTGTTGCTCTGTGGCAGAAACGATGATTCTACTAAATATGCACTTTGTTGGTTTATCTTAATGTTCTGGGACTGAAGTTAACATGGTGAACTTTGTACTTTTGGAGATGGAGCTCTTTGTGAAAATGATCAAGTTCAAATGACTTCAGTTTGAATGAACAGAAGTAGATCCAGAACAGAGTCAAGTGCCAAGACCGAATCATCAAAACGTTGACGAGTAGACCTTTTCGTACAGACTACTGCAAAAGTGCTTCCTGTCTATTCTCCACCATTAGCCACGTCACAAAACCAAACATGAACATATTCACTGAGACTTGAACGGACATAGACACAGAATATAGTGCATAATCATGAATTAGAAGGAAATTTTGAAACAAACCCCCAAACAAACCTATAAGTGCACATTTGTATTCACACCATGTCGGTACTTTTCACTGCAGTAACAGCTGCAGGGTTTTTGAGGCAAGTCTCTACCAGGTTTGCACTTTTCGTTTTCTTTTCGGAATAGCTGAGTCACTGTGCGTCAAGAGCAACTGTGAGCAGCAATTTTGCTTGATTTAATATTCCAGTTAAGTCTGAACTTTTACTGGACCATTTTAGTAAATGATCCAAACTTCTGAAGATAACTGGTTGTACCAGATGTTACTTATTAGAAGAATAAAGGGGGCTAAATGTGCCATCTTAGATTTTTATACGTTAAAGATGTCCTATTTCCTCTCCCCAATGCCTCAGGAAATTAGGTTTGTGGTTGTAACGTGACAAAATGTGAAAACACTGCAGAACGCATTTAATTTTTGTTAATAGACTGCAGACCAACACGTTCCTCCCTTGCAAATAACCCTCAGTGTCTGTCAGTAAACACAATGCGATTTTACATAAATTGCTATTGTCATGAAGTGTGGTGGTTGCGGTGAGGAGATGACGCCGAGACCCAGGTAAGGTGATGAGTAAGATGAGTTTAATGATGAATATGCTCGATAAACAGTCCAGGACAGGCAGCACGGCGAGAGGCAAGCACACAGCTAGATGCCGGTAGCAACTGACAACAAAGACTGACACGATGAGCTAATGCCAGCACAGGACTTCACAGTACAACTGTGCGGGCAGACTAACAACAACTTGGAAGTACGTTACACAAACTTAGACAAGGACCCGACGAAGAACACAGACAACAGGTGGGTTTAAATACACACGGGGTAATTAAGGGAATGAGACACACCTGGGAAACAATCAACGGGGAAGACGCAGAGACAGACTCACAGGGAACAGAACTACACAGAAAAACTCAAAAATAAACACACAGAAACACGGATCGTAACAGCTATGATGTGTTAGAAATAGTCATTTTAAGATAGAAGAAATCTGCTTTTGTTTGAGCCTTTCTGACCAGCTGTTGGCTCAACCCTTACCTGCATGTTATGAAATGCATCACAGCAGCCAGATGTTTAGAATTTAAGAGTTTTGACATCCTATCTAAAGCTTTTGGTGGCAAATCATAAATTCCCAATGTTCCGTTTAACTTGGAAGTTCCTGCAAAACTGGGCACATAAATAGTTTGTTTTCTGCAATATCACTGGGAATAAGTTGGAGTCGCAGTCTTTGGAAAAAATATCAGGGATTACTCGCTGGTTTCCAGACTTGGAAGAAAGACACCAAGCAAGCAGTTATGATAAAACTCTGTAAACTATATGTAAAATCGGCCCAGACTCCAGGTTCCAGCTGCGCCGACTTCAGCTTCCATTCAGGATTCACTCAGCGCTCCTCCATGTTTTAAACGACTGCGGCTTGCTGAACACAATAACATATCTTCAAAGGAAGAGAGCAAGCTCTATTTGACAGACCGGTTCTCCAAAAGCAGAATTAATTGTTTCTATGGTTTTATAGCAAAGTGGAACAGCTAGCCAATCTATCCACAACCACATTCAACAATACTCTATAACCATGTTGCATCATGTGTGAGGCTCTTTTAGGTCAACGGTAAATTTTGGCCTCCTGTAGATTCTCTTTTGTATTGTTCAATTATGAACTTTGACCTTAACTGTGGCAAGTCACCCTGGATTTACACTTTATGCGTCTCTGCTCTTCTGCGTACTTCGCTGGTGGATCACCCTTATTTACACTATAAGTGGCTACGCTTTGCTGTAAAGCCCAAAGGAGAAGCTTGCATGGGAAATGAGAGATTACACCATAAAGGAACTGATAAAAAAGGATGAGTAATATCATAAAATAATGTAGCTCTCAACTTCCAGAGTTAATATTTTTGCGGAAGTTTTGTATTTGCTTTCAAGTATCTTTGTCTGAAATTGAAAATTTGTTTGACAATCTGAAACATTCAAGTGTGACAAATTAGCAAAAACAGCAGAAATCTGTAAGAACTACTTTTTTTAATGGCACTGTGGTTTTGAACCCAGGAACACACTGCATAATTTTTCATAAAACACCTCGAAAGCTAAAAGTACTACGCCCTACAATTGTCACCCTTGATGTTTATTTCATATTAATGTAAACCAGAAGTTTCTCCCAAAGCCCATTGGCAACATGTCATATCTTCTTCTTCTTTGCTCATTAGTGAATATTTGTCCAACACAGCTGCCATTGATCTCACAGGTGCAAATAAACAGCCTTTCCAAATTTCATCCAAGAACATCTGCAGGGCTAAATATATATATATATAATGAAGTGCTAGTTAATCTCTGAAGGGTCCCATTTATGAAATCTATCCCCAACATGTTTAAAACATTAGAAAGAAGCAGTGACATCATGCTGCAGGCACGGAGGCATGGCAACAAACAGAACTCATCGGGACCAGATTGCTGAAGCGGCTCCACTTGCTGTAATGGGTCGGTGTTGCAAATGATCCACTAAGCGTGACACAAAGGAAGGTGATGTTTGTAGCATTTGGCTAAAATATCAAGAGGTCATAAACGTATCCAGACCCCTGGATCACGTTATTGAGTAATTAGTTGAAGAAACAGATGATCATGTCTGATCCAATCCTCTCTCAACTGTGTGACTCTTAATGACAAATGGAAGAGTTTAGTTCATTTAACAGAAAAGTAATTTTGGATATTCCACTGGGGCAAAGCTGATCCATGTGATCAATCATTTCTGCTATTTTAACTTTAATGGTTTTAAGTGCAGTAGGTTTAGACACTTAAAGCTGTGAAGTTAAAAAGACAAGCAAAGATTTTATGTTGACCTCCCTACATTATCTGAATAAAGGTTTTTAATGGAGTTTTATTTCACAGACTAGTGTACGGCTTGGATGTAGAAGGAAAATTATGGTTTAGAATTTTTCACAAACAAAAATATGAAATGTGTACTGTAGTGTACGTTTGCACCCGGTCTCCCTAAGTCAATGATATTAGTCTTTTAGTTAAGCCAAAACCTGCTTTGCCACATTTTTGCCCCGTCTTTGCAAAATAGCTCAGGCTCAGTCAGACTGAATGAAGGAGCCTCGGTGAGCATTAAGTGTTGGTCTGAACCATTTAAGTGGAGCTCTGCAGTTGCAAAGCACTGTAAGTCAAAGTTAATGACAACAGGAAAGGCTGAAGTCTGTCACTGCTTTAGCCATTCTTGATCTTTCGTACAGTGTCAATTTTGACACTGTTGCCACCTACTGGCCATTAACACCAAACACATTAATGGTTTTAAGAGTTAAAGTATCATCATGTTTTTCTTCCATTTATTTAATTTAATCTAAGTAAATCAATAGATACGCAAGAAATTAGCTAGCTAGCTAAATATCTAGCTAGATAGATAGATAGCTAGATACACATGAAGTAAAGTTTTTGTTGACAATTAATTTCTTTTGGTCAGTGCTAATACATTGTACATTTTCTGGCCGTTTCTAGTCACACATGGAATAAGAGACAACAATTCAGACATGTTTGTAAAACGAAGGGCAATGTTAAGTTCTCAATCCTGGCTCCCTTTCTCTTTAGAGGTTTATCCTGACAGTGAGATTGAGATCTTACCATAAATTTAACTGAAATGAAATATCTCCTTTGACTGATGAATAGCTCCTCTGAAACATATTCAGTTGGGACGTTGTTGCTTTAAAACAGTCGTGAAGCAGCTGCTACAGTCTCTACAGTCACGCCCAAAGACGGAGAGCTTGATACCTGCAGCTATTCCCACAATGTTTCCTAACAGGATGTATGTTTCCCATTTATTTGTTGGGTTGAGAGGTCAATCCAGAACTGAGGCGCACCTGTTGTGCGTTTCTAAACGGCAACTGCCTAGAGACGTGTAATTTGTGATAATAGTGATGTTTTTAAAATTCTGATCCTACGTGAATTTACTACATCTGCGGTGCATAAACGAGAAACTTTAGCAAAGTTATACTTAACTTCCAGTAGATGTTCCAGAGCACAGCGTCAATTGAATAATCAGAAAATACGGCAAGATATTTCAGTGAAACTGACGGGCCAAGGGCACAAAGTGACTTCATTGGAGCATCAACCACGGATACTTCACTGCTCCTTCAACCTTTGCTAACGTTCCTGCTCATATTCACGCAAGGAACACACTGCCAAAGAAGACACAAAACCAACATTAACCAGCTACAGTAAGACTTGACGCTCTTGGACTACACGTTAGCTTCAACCACTTGGACAAACTAATCTACAAGTATGGTAAATGAAGATTTTAAGAGACTTATATACTACAAGTAGAAGATAAACTGCTAATGTTATAACAGAACTTCATTTCAACACTGCAGAAATGTCCCTGTAAACCTTTGAAAACATCCTGTTCCCTCATTTATTTCTCCTCATCCTTTACACTGATGGCATAGTAAGTGTGTTTTTTATTTTAAAAAAAATCTTTGCAAAACATGAAATCTATTAAGATTTTAGTGCACCAGCCTGCACTTCAGGATTTATCCATCGCTTTAATGTTCATCATTACTTACATCTTTTTCATTTTTTCCACTTAGCCAAAATTATAAAGGGAAAACTAAATGCATAATTGTCTGTTGACAGTTTTTTTTTTTTTTACTTTAAACCCATTTTCTCCTAAAATGAGTTCCCAAGATATCTTATCAAGTGGCATCAAGTCTTAAAAGTTATTTATCTTTGTTGCAGCAGTTCCCATGTGGCACTGGGTATGACGACCAGAATTATCTCTAAATCACTGGAAAACGAAAAACAGACTTTTCTGAGCAGCTCAAGCTTAAATGGTCTCCAAAGAATGTTTGTCTTCAAAAAAAAAAGTGGTTGAAAACAGGCAAAAATATCTTCTTGTCAAATGTAATCTTCAGCCTGAGGTTGATCCGGTTGTGTTGTGGATAGATTCAACCGGCACCTGGGCTCCTCTGGACCTGCTCCGCAAAACACATGTTCAGTGGTTCTGACAAAGTCAATGCGGTTTTAGGCGTGTTCTTCTGGCCGTGTGACCGAAATATCTTGGCAATGGGTCGAAAAACGAAAGCATGTGTAAGTGCTCGGCCTTCTGACGCTTCCACTAGCAAAGATTTACCCCAAATGCTGTCATGACATCAGAGCAGATGCTATCTAATGAACTTCATAATACTTTAGAGTTGGTTCTTTTTCTGGCCTTCAAAGCCCCAAGAATAATCTGAGTAACAGTTGATTTTGTGTTTTAAATTAGAGATAACCTATAGCAATGAGTGGAATAACCCTTTTGCACCAATTGGAACACAGATACCAACTTTAATGTTGTTAGCAGCTAACAGTTAGCATGGTGTTTTCTCAGTGCTTACAAAGCAGTTTTAATTTGTCTGTTGAGACTGGACTGTTTAAAAATGATGTGAAACTTTTTGTTGTTGTTGTGAACAATCCATGCCACTGGCCTAAAAAAAACTACTTGTGTGCGTTTTCTGACCGTGACATTTTCCACGCTCCTCCTGAGCTTCACACCAAGACTCCAAGAGGATTAATAACATGTTCTACCTTCAGCATTTCATGGTACTACATGCTAAGAAGACATGCTACTGCAGATTTGCGCTACAAGGATATCTGAAGGTGATGGTATCCTAATTGCATAATCGACTTTATTAAACCAAGACTGTGTGCAGCATCAAAGTAGACAGCTAGGCCACATCGATGTAATAATACGCTGTGACCTTCAACCATTTGGATCGTGTGTGTAGAAATAACTGTGTCTGTGTTGAGTGGGTGCATATGAGCAAGTTTGTTAGCTGGAGGTGTGCAGCTGCTAGAGGGGTGAAAACATTACACCCTGCACCCCGGCTCTTAACAGGTCTCTCTTATAAATGAGACAATGAGTCTCAAGAGATTTTCCTGCAAAAAAATAAAATAAAATAAAATAAAACTCAGCGATAAAGAGCAGCAAAAAGGCCCAAGGCAGACACATATAAATGACGGCCTCAAACAGAAGTAGGTTGTCAGCAAAGAAGCAGTAGCACCCAAGCTAAGGAAACCCCCCGAATCACCAGCCAGAGCCTAGAAGGACTAGGACAAGGGGGTGGATTGTCTCCACCTGGTGAACCCATGGGAGGTTAAGAAGGATGGAGGTTCACCAAAGCCCTGGGCACCTCTAGGCCCACCAAAGGCCCCTACACACCCCCAGGAGCCATAGGCCACCCAACGGGAGCAAACCACCTGGCCAAGGCTCCCACACAAACAGCAACCCACCAAAGGTGAACTGGAATTGTAAATACTACAACTCCCCCCGTGTCACAGCCATTCCCTGGTCTCTTCTAACTGACCAAAACTCAATGACTACAAGGAAAAAAAATTTTTTTTTTGCATGGTCAAAATCATTACAGACATCATGAGAGGCGCAGCATTAAAATAAAGAGAAAATAATTAACTTCACATTCACCCAGGCGTACGCTTCTGATCTTGCCACTGTTTGACTACTAATCTTTTCCACCATAACATCATTGCAGACTGTGGACCTGATAGGGGCCCATGTCGGCTGAATATAAATGGAAAAAACTGCCGTTTTTAGCACTTATCTGCCTTTCTCTGACCCTACTGTGTTTAATAGGAGATTTAACAAATGACCTTGAGTTTGTTTAACCTGCCCCTCAACCTCTATCCACATACATGTAACACCACCCTTCCTGACAGACACACACACACACACACACACACACACACACACACTAACAGTCATACAAACGGTATATAAATCCCTTTATCTAACACCAATGTAGCCTTCACCCGTCGCTCACACATCAACAAATCCACCAAAGAGCAGGAGCCCACCCTCTGCTCTCTCTGTGTCTCCCTGATTATTGCCCATCATGCTTGATGTTTTCCTTAGAGGCAGCCAGGAAATGAGTTTTATAAAGCTGGAAATCATACACGCATACACACAGAAAAGCCAACACTTCCTGAAGAGACTACGTGGGGCCAGACAAGCGCTCAACCTGACACACACACACTTTTCTTCGAAGAACAATACTTCTGTTTCAACCCCGCTGCCTCCACTACCGGCCATTGGGAAAGGGAATTTCAGAACCAGTGGGAGTGGCGCTATCAGAATACCTTGCAGGGCACCTAAACAATGTGGTTATTCCTGCGGCAGCGCGACAAAAATCGCCGAGCCTTTGATAAGGTCTTTAAAGCACCCTTCCTTGGCACACAACGGGCTTGTCTCAGGAAGCTGAGGGGAACCGCCAGCGAGGAATGAGCTCAGGAAAAAGCAATGTGGCTCCATGTGATTGCTTTCTCACACTTATGCAGGGTTCGTGTTGGAGACGGTCAGATCCATGAGAAAAAAAAGCCATGGAGACCCACCGAGGTGGTCCACACTGATGACCAGGCAGCACATTGTTGAGGAAGGAAATGGGGAGGACAACAAACAGCATATGCAAATGAGCAGGTCTGTGAGAATGAAACAGAAGAGGAAGGAAGGAAGTGACTAAAACAACTGGAGCAACACAAATAAATCAGTTCATATTGAACATCTTTGGATAAATCAGCCGGAATGTGACAAAGTGATAAACAGTAGCACAGACAAAGGGTAAAAAGGACGGAAACAAATCAAGTTAACGCCAAATATAGGTTATTCCAAAATATACTCCAAATATAGCAAATATAGGTTTCCTCTTCAACTTTAAAAGTTTATGACATACACTTTTGTCTCACACTCTTTTATTCTCGAAATTAAAAATATGTTAAGATTCTCCAGTCAGTATCTGAGACAAACTTCGTACTGCCCTGGTTACAAGTGGAAAAGCTAGCAGAAGTTATATGTTGCTATGCTAACACGCTAGGCTAATTATTAGCAATAAAATATCAAATCCATTTGTCTGCACTTAATTGATCCCAACACCATAGCAAAAATGTTATTAAAAAAACAATATTACATGTTTAAAGGATTTGAAAAAGGAAATAAGTCTATTAATGCAACGATGGTAAAAGTTTAGCATAAAGCGGCCATGTTGGACTTAGAGGCTGGAGTATTAGAGATACTTAGGGGAGAAAACAGGTTTTTTTTTTTTTTTTCATTTCCATTACAGTTGAAATTTGATTTTAAAAATAAATGCAAAATGTTGACCATAAAGAGGAATTAACATATCAAGGGAAAGGCTATAACTGCAGGTTATGCGACAGGATAACCCTGGTGCTGACTGAGTATGGGTCCACAGGAAGGTTATATGCAAAAATAGAAAGGATTTATTAAATCCTACTCCGAAGTATGAAGGAACAAGCTAATTTATATAAATCATGGCTCCAATATCAACAACATTGACACTCTATTGTTGATATGACTTTCTCCACAAGTTTTTTTCCCTTAAAGTGACCAAAATATTCATTAAATATACAGTTTTAAATCTTTATACTCCAGTTTTTCAAATCTTACTTATGAACATTACTTGTGACATTGTTTCCTTGCTCTGAATGAAATCCTGGCCCATACCACTACCCCACCTCCACCTCGCTGGCGCCTCTGTCGAAGTAGAAATTTGTCTCCGTTTCCAATCTAGCCTCGGGTCCATCCATCTGGTCCAACAGGAGACAATCCTATCCCATCATTCCAATAAAGCGTTTTTTTTGTGTTTTTTTTTTAAACACACTCTGTCTTTAAATATTCCTCTGCCCATTCTTCAAGTTCAAACTCGTGCACCTTGTTCGGCGGCGGTCGGGTTTCAGCCCTCCTTGCCTTGGCCATGTCTGAGTTCTGAACAGCCTCTCCGTCTGGGCCCTCGGGTGGTTCTGGAATATGAGCACACTGGAGGAGAGCTGGTTCCTGGTAGCTTCATGTTTGATTCCTCTAACACATATTGGTTTTTGTCAGTAGGTCGGAAACTATGCACTTTTTTCCCCCCACATCATTTCCTACAAGTAAATTCCTGTAGAAAAAAATGTATACGTCTTCTTGTCAAAATATAGTTTTTTTTCTTTGTTTTAAAACCTACAAATAGAAATGAATTGATGCGGCATTACAGATGTCAACAGATTTCCTACAGTAGATGTTTATCACAAATGTTATTTCTTTTTTTCACAAAGTTATGCACTCTTGGTATCTCTAAAGGAGTTTAATTAGCTGGACTGAGGAAGATCACAGACCTATAAGAGCGTTGATATAAAATTTAGGCCACGCCCTCCCTATTTACACAAATACACGTCACCTGATACGCTTGCATTCAATTAATGTTCAACCTCATGATCCTGAGGACTTGGTTGTCGATCAGTTGAAGGTTTAGACTTTACCAGAATCCTGAGATGGAAAAAAAAAAAAAAAAAAAAATCACTGAACAGCTGGAGGAGAGCACCGAGCAGAGAAACTGATCGAAGGAGATCAATAAATCCACAGAGAACTGAACCAACCACAAAAGCATCTACAAACCAACGGGAAAAGGCTAAGACTAACACAAGAGTACGATGAAAACTTCACAGAACCCAGAACAGAAATAAATAAAAAGCAAACTCAATACAGAGGATTGAACCTGATATGGCAAGACATTAGTCACAATAACAAACAACCCAGAAATGATTAGGAAAAGAACACCAAAGAAAAACAAAGAGCCATGGATCACGACATAGCTATACTGATCAAAAGGTTTTAGCTGCGAGCAGCAGTTCCAAGCTAAAGCCATTGGACTGAGCTAACATTTTTGATTTTTGTTTCCTCAACATGGTTTAGACAGAATAAACCTTCTGTCAGGATGAAGCATTTAAAACAAGTTAGAAACCACAACAGATGTTTGTTTTAGAGCCAGTCGCATCCCAACACGAACCTTTGCATCTAGAAGATGGTGGTCGGCTCCTTCTCAGCTCTGAGGACAATTTTTATTATCCAACTACACTCACCTTGTTTCATTCTGTAACTTCAACCAGTGTGCTTTAAATACGCACCCAAAGTGAATCTGGATTACTTCCACCAAACGAGGAATCGAGACGAATCTGGATGCAGCATCTAAATTTAAAGTGACAGACTGAAAGTCTATATCTGCTTCTAAAAGCAGATATATTTTAAATTTAAAATGTAAAATATAGCAATAGCTTTATCATTACATGTTGGAATAGGGACAGTGGTGATTTTTTATAGATAGAAGAACCACAACATTAACTTTTGCCTCTGTCCAAAAACGTAAACAGTTAAACCAAACTCAGTCCCATTGTTCCCAACGTTTGATGTTTTAATTCGACTCCATTCTTCAATTTCTTCTCTACTGACTGTAATCACAAGCTTAATTATATCATATGATGAATGACACCTGGAAAAACAAATGTCTGATGAAAGGTAAACAAGTGAATTTGTTAGATAATTATCTCGGTGTATTTCAGTCTATAGCTACGCAAAAATATACACACAGTCTGCAGAACAGGCGGTATGAATTAGTGACAAGTTGCTTCTGGGATGTGTGTTAATCCAAGTTCTCCAGCAGGGTTTGGACAGGAGAAATTGCACAATAACTTGGAACAGGTTCAGCGTGTGGAGAACAAGTGAGATCTTTGAAAAACATGGCTTGGGGAATAAAAATAAGCTCGACTCGGGCAGCTTCGATAGAAATCCTGCCCACCTTATGGACAGTGTATAAGAAAATTGACTCAGAGTATTTTGTTTTTTAAATCGCTAAGACAACTGCTGCAGCTTAGATTGGCAGAGAGATCAGGTCGGATTAAAATTCTCGTCAGTGTTCTCGGAGAAAGAAATTAGAACGGGAACGCGGCGTATGCCTTCAATGTGTGTGTCCAGCAGAGCTCCAAATAATTCACAGTAGTCTGCTGGATTGGTCACAGTGGCATTGTTCAACAAATCATAGACATGCGTGACTGAATCTGTTACAAATAAAGCCTTTACGCATCACCCCGATTTAGGAATAGACCTGAGCTCCGAACCAGGGCGCAAAGCTTGGGAGTGAAGAGTCGGCCTGTAAAACTGACTCCTCCTGGAAGCCGAAATCCTCTGAAAAGCACAAGAAAGGAAAAATAAAATAAAATTCTACCATTAGTTCGCTACCACATGACAAAAAAAAGATGTTTAAGCATAGAAGTGGTACAAGAATGCACATCAAACGCATTATTATTACCCACAACAAGAAAAACAACACAAAAAGCGTTTCAGGAAGTGAATACTTCAAAGCAACATGTCAGAGCTTCATCCTGAATCAAACGAAGCTTAACTTGTGGCTCCAGCTGATACATGTTTGTTTGTTGACTTGATGGAGACCTGGATTACTCCTGCAATCAGTGCATTATTTTTCTATCAGTTACCAGCTGATGAGAAACCAAAATAAATGTAGCTGAAGAATCTTGATTTAAAACAACCAACAAAGACCACAGAGGTGTGAAAACTAAAGCCCAGGAGGAAAACTAGCGTTAGGATTAGGACCAACAACCAAAAAAGAAATATCAGCTTCTGAAAAGGACTAAACATGATCCTGGGGGTAGATCAGAATTAATTTTAGGTGTATTCAGGAAAACCAAGAAAAAACAACCAAAATAAATAAATAAAATGGCTACACCTTATTCTTGGCTGTGTTGCTGGAAGTATGGTTATGATAGCAATTTCATGTCTTAGCTGTAGTACGCTAGTTCCCCACAACAGGAACTAGCGAGGAGCTTGTAAATCAGCATGATTGAGAGTACTGACAGTGTTATCAAACCTCATAGTCAGGTAGAATCGGTTCCATTGGGGAGAAAAGTTGCTGGTACGGTTCGCTTTCACACTGCACTCTGTCAAACTATCCAAACCCTTTGATGAACCTTTCAGAGTGTCCCTAATACCCCAGATTGTTGGTTTTAGCGGTTGTAGGATTCCTCTTTTGTCTTTGGTAAAGACTACAAGCCATTTCTCCTGCTAGCGGTAGACTCAAACTTTGTTTTGGTTGTATTTACCCAGAATGCCCTGAGCTAGGGTCCGTTTCCTGCTTTTGAAGTGGCCTCTTGGCATTAACATATGAATTAAACTGCACCAGCATTCACTTCAAACTAATGGAAACTTACGTTTGTAACCAGACTAGAGTTCACTTTCTTTTAAGTCTGCTTCAGAGTGCGACTGCATATTCACACCTCTCCAAATGAACCGGACTTTCTAGACAAACGAATCAGAGTTCTATTAAAGCGGACTAAAATGGGCTGGCGTTTATGCACCTTACGACTCGCCTCCTGGCTCTGATTGTTTGTTTCTGATGTCACTTTCGGATTCCAGGGGTAAAACTGATGCAAGGGCTGAATGAGAGATGTTCTCTCATACTGTATGCCTCATGTGTGTCACCGTAGGTTCAACACCCACCACTCTTATGACATTTCTACACTATGACTGGACCAAAACATTTTCAGAAATGCCTAATTTTTAAGGCCTTAAAACAAATAATGGATATGTCGGCAATAAAAATAAACTTCTCTATTTTTTTTATTTCTCAGCCAAAGATAAAAGATGCAAAACACAATTAACGCAGAGCCGAATGCCAATCCTGAAGAAGACAGTAGAGCGAAAAAAAAGGTTCCCCTCCTCTGACTGGCCTCAGGTTGTTTGTTATTTTTGGCAGGAAAAAGGTCAGCGTGATTACTCTGTTACATGAGCAGCGGCAGCGGGGAATGAAGCTGTGGGAACCTGTGCCTCATAAGTTCAGGTGAGCCCGAGTCAGCCTGGTTGAAACAGTGCAGAGCAGATTGGATTGCACACCTACACACAGCGCAGGCAGGGCTTACTCCTGAATGTTCGGTCAACCTGCGCAGCCCTCAGGACGCGCACACACACACACACACGTTTTCGTGGCCATCTTTGCGGGGACTTTCCATTGACTTCCATTCATTTCTACAGCCTAAACCTTACCCTTATCCTAACCCCAACCATTACATACCTAACCCTAAACCTAACCAAAACTCAATTCACATCTTAGTCCTAAACCTGACCCCTGATCCAAAAACAACGTTTCCCCTTGTGGGGACCAGGCTTCAGTCCCCACAAAGAGCAGCGTCCCCACAACGTTGTATGTGTCAAGAAAATGGTCCCCACAAGGCATCACAAACAAACGCATATACACACACACACATAGAAAGAGAGAGAAAGGGAGAGAGAGAAGGGGAGACAGAGAGAGAGAGAGAGAGAGACACATAGGTATGTTAGAAAAGACGGCTCTGACACTTCAAGGTGTAGGATGACACCTTAAAACTGGCTCGTTACCACATCCAAATATTTCAGCTGCTTTGTAATGCACATCAATACAATAGCAAGGCCTGGGAACAGGGGGATTCTGATAAGAGAGAAGCAAATTTAATAAGAAAGTAACACAATTACAACACAGGAAAGAAACAGAAAATCAACAGTTCTAAAATGGAGAGAAAAACCAAATACTTTGAGCGCATCGGTGAAAAGAGAAAGAGAGAGACGTTCAAGGTGTGAGAACGCAGAACCCGCAGGCAGGTCTGTAACCCGAGCCCCATGTGAAGTCTCAGGAAGCGAGCAGGACGTAAGATCAAGCCTATGCCGAGTGATTACAAGTTGGATACAATGTGCTCACATTCCTGAGACGTACACACACTCACTCCTCTCTGAAAAAAAAAAAAAAAAAAACTGTTGCAGTAAACATCCAATTCAGCAACATACACACACGCAAACGTGCAACAAATAAATGAATCCATATGCAAAACACCCACATCCATCACCGCGCTCCTCCTCTCCATCTTCGGCGAGCAGAAATTCCTTCTCACAGGGATTATGTGGCCAGACACATGCTCTGACTCGCTGCAGGAGACCGTGAGTCAGAAGTGACCATAATTAACTGCGGGGGTCAACATGTGGTCCGCGGTGAGGATGGTGAACGGGTCGTCAGCACAACTCTCATTCTTTAACAACCATCACAGCTCAGCAGATATCAATTTATGGCTTGGTTTATTCATATGCAGTTTTCCCTCTTGTTTATTTTAAAGCAGGTTTTCTACAATTTTGACAAGATGGGACAACATTTTATTTTATTATTTATTTGTTTGTTTATTTATTTTTGAACAGGGGAGGGGTGGGGGAATTGTCAGTTTCTAGAAGTGCAAAGCTTCATTACATACACAGTTAAAGTTTAAATTATAAATACACACAGATAATTTAGGCTTATATATATTTTCAAGTTTACCAAAAATATTTAATCTAATCTGACTTCACATTTGAAGTTGAATTTGATTGAGA
Source organism: Poecilia formosa (assembly GCF_000485575.1). Taxonomy (NCBI): domain Eukaryota; kingdom Metazoa; phylum Chordata; class Actinopteri; order Cyprinodontiformes; family Poeciliidae; genus Poecilia; species Poecilia formosa. The sequence continues at coordinate 1,321,018 of NW_006800069.1, forward strand.
CAAAGATTAGGGATTTATTGTACTTCAACATGCCGTTTCTTAATAAAAATGTGAATGAAAACATATCCCCCTTTCCTTTTCCCCGCAACTCCTTTTCTTATCTTTTCATAGCTGCCCGTCTAGAAATCAGCTTAATTGAATAAAAATAATCAAATCTAAACTAAACTGTGCCCCAAACATACTTAATCCTTGTGCGTGCGAGGACTGAGGCAAACGTAGAGGACTGTGGCAAATGATGCAAGGTTTACTGTGTGGGGTCGGTTGGACCCCATTTCTACATACAAGGGTTATAGAATAACTATTTAAAAAAATGTGGTTTTAAGTTAAATCCCAGCTCAAGTTTCTTTCCATTTCTAGTGTTTCTGGTGGTTTGACCAACTCAAATTTAAAGACTTTTTAAGAGTATTATGAATTACCTATATCACAACAGAAATTACCAATGATAGGTGCAAAAAAAGCTAGCTAGCAAGGGTTTACTAGCGGCTAGCTAGCAGTAGCCTCTAAGCACGTAATGAAGATGTCTGTGTGTGACTCAAACTTTTGCCAGACAGAAAAGTCCCACGAGAAAAATAAACTACATCACAAAAATCTCAATAAAATACTCCAGTGTGTGTGTTTGTAATATAACACTATATGAATAATCTGTGTGTGGATGAAACAGGCAGGCGTTGAAGTTCCTATTGATATTTTGCACCAATTACACAAAGGCTTTGCTTTTTAAAATCAAAGCACCAGCCGTTCTCAGTGGCTAATGGCCTCTTTGTGTCATTTTATTGATGCCTTTGTTGGTTTTTAAGTCCAGGCTTCCGCAGGTCAACAGCAGACATTGTTCAAACCCTTTGGGGCCAATACATGCACAAGCCTGATAATAAAAAGCTTCAAGTAGGCTAATCACCCGCTGAGTAATTCATGTAGACATTCCTCTCTAACAAGGAGAAGGTATTTGCAGCTCTACCTTGTAGAAGTTATTTAACTTTATCAGACAGTGACAAAAAGTAATGTCTACAAAGTCAGTTTTAGTTGTGGATTCTAGCTGGACCACAATAAGTTAAGTAAGTTTGATGAATCCATTATTTTTCTTTTACATATTCAACTTAAAAGGCTAAATATATATATCTTCAGCACTCATCCTATAAAATTGGTCAAAAACTGACGGAAATAAAAATTTAGCTTGATCTGTAGAGAAGTCATCCCAGACCATGATGCAGCCACCACCATGTTTCACTGTAGGTATGACATTCCTTTACTGATGATTTTTTTTTCTGTGTAGCTTCTTTGGTATTACCTTTTTCCCTCTACAGAAATGCTGTCCCATATTTTCTTCTGTAATTGACCATCTTCTCTCAGTGGCAGTTTCTGATATAAGGGGAATGGGGCAACCACCCAGGGCAGCATCTCATCAAGGGGCGGCAGTTGATTTGTGCAGATTATCTCATATTTAAGGTGAAATTGTGCTTTTTGCTTAGCAAAAACTTTTGATTTTACTAAATATAGGTTAAATCCTTAGCTTAGGGAGAACGTTTGAATGACCTACAGCTGAACTAAAACCCCTTCCACACTCAGCCAAGCTAGAGTAACTACCCTCATCAAAGCTAAAAGAAGGTTTCGTCACTTCGGATTTATTGTTTATTTATTTTTTTTAATTATCTTTTACACGTTCCCTCAGGGTCTTCAGAGACGTGCAAGCTGCTGTGGAAGAATGGGAGGTAAATGTTTCAAGATGTGCGTCAGCCTGACCTACACCATAGCTCAGACCGGTAGAGGGAGTGGCAACAAATACGGGTTGGAAAAGTTCTTTAAAGGTTTGTGTGATTAAACTTAATGGTGCAAACGGTGAAAACAACCTCGATTTTATTTTTAGTTGCATCTGAGAAAGTGGAGAGGAAACTTGTGAGGCTTAAACGACACTAAAAAAAAATTCCTCTTGTAGGCATTTTTGAAATTTAGAAATTCAATATTTGTGGTATCGCTTTAGCAGTTGCTCTGAAGGCAGGTTAAAACGTCTCCAAATGCTAATTTTAGTTCAAATCTAGCAAAACTCTTGTGAAGTTGGAAGCGTAGCTACATGTATCTCAGCAATGCGGCTCCAGGAATGAGTCAGTATTTTCGAATATCATTTAATTTTCTTCTCCAATCATTTAGAGGTTGAATAAGAAGTCCCAGTATTAGGATTTAACTTTGTGACGCATCTCTATTAAACAACCAGCAGTGAAACAAATTTCAGCTTCAGATGGTTGATCCAGAACGAATGAAAACAGAGTTTTGTGAGGGGTGGGGGGTTTCCTGGCGCTGAATGAAAAGCATAAATTGGATGAAAAACAGGAACTTGTGGATAACAGATGGAAACAGATAGATTGATAAAGAGTGAGGAAGAAATACTCTAACATTAGATTAGATTTTAGAGTTAAATCTGATTAATCAGGATTCATTTAGTCTCCTCCGGAACGCTGCTTTGGTCTTGTCTGTCAGTTGGATCTGATGGGAGGTAATAAATCGGATTCAGTTCATTATCTTTGCAAAAAAAAAAAAAAAAAAAAAGGTTGTATGTTGACTCAATACAGTCAAATTTCAGTCTTTTTTGTGGTAACCACGCATTTCTAAATGTATTTGAACCTATAGAAATAACGGAGAAGCGGAGTTGAATAAAAGTTGCACCTTTGAACGAACAAACACGTTTTTTTTCACGGCTTCCCAGGACACATTTCGTTTCTGTGCCACACCAACTCTGAAAGGACAAAGAGTATTTCTGAAATCAATTCTATCGGCCCTCGCCTCGGTGTTTATGCTGGCCATGCACAGCAGCTCCGGGCCCTGATGGAAGGAAAACAGAAAATCAGCTCAAAGGATCAATAAAAAAAATAAAATAAAAAAACTTTATGAGTCTCGGCTTCCCTGCATTAAGTCATCAGAAATGAACCCTCTGGGACTGTAAAGGGTTAAAACTGAGTCTAGGATAATATTGTTCGGCTCGTGAAATATTTGAGCGGGATTTGACGGGGATGAAACGTCTGAAATGAAAACAAGCAGCGGCTAATTGCACATTTTCCCGATTCCACTAATTAACTTTGAAAAGTATTTACTCAGAAACGTTTCCGCATCACGTCACGCTACAGCTGGGAATGCACCGATGTGAAGATTTGGGCCAATATTTGATATTTATATTACTGTTATCTCTTATAAATATCAATATAAGACATTGATATTTACCAGTGTCTTATATATTTTTACCTTAAACTTTGACAACTTAAAACAGACCCCAACTATTATTTGGTCAGTTTCCTAAAATAATGGATTAAGTCATTTTTTTCCCCCAAAAGATGATGGGGGGGCACAGGGGGAGAACAAAAAAAACACATGGCAAAAAATTACTTAGGCCATTATTCTAGAAAATGACAATTTTAGTTATTGATTATTCCTCCAATTAATCAGATTTTAAAAACTGGCACATTCTTTAGACATAATTTAACCACCTGAGCCTTTTTTATACAATATTAGTTATATCTTACAAAAATTACTAACAAATAAGCAATTGACTTTGTTTTAATAAAACATTTTATTGTCTAAAATGCAATAAAGTATTCCTGTAGCATACGCTTAATCATTCATAGCAAAGACTGTAGTTAAAAAAATACTTCTAGCATGATTAACTGATTAATAATTGGAATTGATGCTTATTAGTTGAAGCTAAAACTGTTACTTAAGGAGTTCTGGGTAGAAAAGATTCAGCAACAAAGATTGTATTAATCTTAAACATAAAATGTATATATTCTTATTTAATGTATATAATGATTATTTCAACTGATTAATCGCGAGTAATTCAGCCTTATTGCGCTTATGGGTCAGTACACTCCAGTGAACAATTAAAGAATTACTAAATTAGTTGACGCTTACTTCAATAATTGATTAATCGCAATTAATCACTTCAGCCCTAAATGCAGTTGCATGATGCAATAAAGAGGTTGAAAAGTGTCTAAGTATTTCAAACAAGAATATTTGGATGTCTTGGATAAGATTCTGACAGGATTTTTAAAAATGTAGCCTGTTTAAATTAAGTTCAGCCAGCCAAAAGGAAAAACGTCAACATAAAAAGAGACAACACAATCTGTTTAAATCAGTGTAATAATTTAGTGGGGTCAACAATTTGACATTAAATTAAATCAATGTGTCATGATTCTTTAAGCCCTTCCACTGCGGCGCTCCCTTAAGGCATGGCATGGTGTTCGGATCAGAGCGGTTCTGCTACGGTGCCGGTCCGGACGGTGGCTGGTCGGTTCCCAGGCTGCCGCCAAAGTCTCAAGCATAAGGGAGACACTTGTGGGGACTTCCCAGGCGGTCGTCAATGTCTTCGTCGGAGTGTAGATGTGCAATCCTCTGCGTGGGACTCCTGAATCGATGCCCTTCGGTGTTGTGGGCGAGCCATCGGTGCATCCTCTGCTCCTGGAGAACGGCGTCTTGTCTGGACTTGCGAGGACAGCTCTGGGGCATTCGCGGAGCTTCCCAAACCTCTCCATCTTCTTTTCACCCACTTCATTTTTTAAAGTTTTTTCCCCTTTCCCTTCACCTCCTATTTTAGTTTTCGGCGTCCGTCACGTCGGATCATCTCCTCCCTCCGGTCGATTCAGGACGATTCCAGACTTCTTCCGAGTTTACACCCTCGAAAAACGAGAAAAAACACAGAGAAAGGAAAGTGCCAAAAGGAGCACACGTGAGCGAGTCGCCCACACCCACTGAAGCTCTCCGGGTGAGTCACTGCTACAGGGAGCATTTTGCTTCATTGGATCCAAGAAGGCCTCCAAAAAGAAAAGAAAAAATCACAGGAATTTCAACTCGGCCGGCCGTGAATTGTTTGTGCAAATGAACGCTGGAAGTCTCTGGTTTGAGGAGAGGTGAGGCGTGTCCGAGCTGGTGTGTGTCCTCCGTCCAGCTCTGTGGACGGGAGGTGGAAGCGTCAAATGAAAGGAGTTCAGTTGAAGAGGATGGAGTCGGGGTCTCTGTTGGCTATCTGTGCCATGTGTTTCAAGATGTCCTTTTTAGTGATGATCCCCAGCAGCCTCCTGATGACGACACACAAAAAGATGGAGGTTAAGCTCGGACTTTTAGGACGAGAAAGTGGTTCATTGTGTTGTTTTTTTGTTGTTTTTTTAATATCAGCTTCTGAAGGAAACATTCTAGAGAAAGAAACTGATCGTTTTCTTCTTATAGACACTAGACACTAGAGAAGTCTAAAAATGGGATGTACAAGTGTGGAAGGACAGGAGGAAATTGGGATCAACCCTGACTGACCCGCCTTATACGCTTGAAGTATGTCATGGTATATTTTCTTGACCCGAGTTTCAAATTTAGGTCAACTAAAGGTTCAAATCTGCTTCAGCTGAAAGGAAGGAATAGCTTAGAGCAGGGTGCCACATTTATTTTAATTTTAGAACACGTCTTTAACGTACGGCAGAGGATTAGGGCTACTGGAAAAACAACAACAAAGGACTTGGACTTTTCTCAGATTAAAGTCATAATTCTGAGAAAAAGGGTCAAGCCTTTATCTTCATTTCAACCAACAAATAAACAGAGTGATTTACTTTCAATATTAGTTTCAAAGTAAAATTCTTATCTCTTTTTTCGCCAATGCAGATCAACTAAATTCCTCTGTACCCTCAAAAGTGGATCCACTCTGATCAAAGTCTGGGCCTCGTCCTGTTGGCCTCAGAGCAGAGCATCTAAAGCAGACGTGTGTGAATCCTACAGGGGCCCGTTGTGCCTGTCGACGGCCTGCCAGAGGCCGCGCGCAATGCCGGGAAGTACAACCGGACCGAACCCCTAAAACAGTTCATTTCAGAAGAAACGTTCCAGGGGAACCCCGAGAGGAGAACGCGTTTAAGACACTTCTGCTGATGATTGCTTTAGATCCAACAAAGACACTTCACTTAAAGAGGCATGAAGAAACTTTAAACTGCAACCCTGTGGGAAATGTCAAAGGGACTTTTTGCTGAAACTAATCTGAAAGATTGTGCGCTTACTTTTCAATCTCCTCGAAACTGTAAAACAGAACAAGAAACTGCCGTTTCACACCAACACTCACAAAGAAACTGTTTAGATTAAGACTTTGAAGTTGAAACTCTCCCGGCCGCAGCCTGCGTCGGTGGTGGCATTCCTCCTGAATGAACACAATGTGCCAAAGACAGAAAATAACAAAGGAAGACCACAACATGTGTATGTAGAAGTTGTTTGGCGGTGAAATCGTGAGAATACACACAGACTTCCACTTCCAAACCACCCTGAAAGCCGAGATTCAACAAATCAGAGAGAGAAAGAAAGAGTTGAGGTCCGTTTGTCTGATTCCAAGAGAACAATATTAGACTTGTATAAAGTCTGACACGCAGCTGTACTGTGGGTGACGTGTTCAGGTTAGTGGGCCTCGGTGGAGAATGGAGTGGAAATGATTTCAGACAAAGTGAGGTAACTTTTACAATTAGCCGAGCAGCAGACTGAGTCCACTTTCTGGCTCTCTGAACAGAAATGTATCCCGATTTTCCAGCACACAGAAGAAAATCCCCACTCAGGTGTTTGTCGTACGCTCTCACAGGAGAACTAACTTGGCTAAAAATTCTGTAGGAGTCCAACAATGAGATCTCAAGCTTTCATCTGTTGCTGGAAAGTTCTAGAAAAACCAAAAATGTCAACTTTTTTTGTCCGTTTACATTGTAAAAGCCATTCAACCCATCCGTACCGCACCATTCATTCGGTCGTAGGTCTATAACTCCAACTGGTACAGCGTTTTAACACAACTGCTCAAACATTGCATCAATAATTATAACAACATTACTTAATCTCATGAGACATCATGCACACGCTCAGTCTACACCGAGGAAGATTCACTCACCTATGCATTTTAGAGAGCGACTAAAACTCAATGGCATGACCAGTTTTCGGATTACGTCAGATAATTATTTGAGTACTTGTGGACGCTAAAACGGCTGTTTGATTTTTAAGCCTGAACAGCTAGCTTAAATTGTAAAAGTAAAAAGAAAGTGACGTCACAGTAAAGCAATGTACAAATTCCTGACAGAAGAAAACTGAATTTTAACCCATTGTACGTGTAATATTCAGGAAGGGAGGACACAACACTTCAAAGATGTGACAAGTTTTAAAGTTCCAATAAATCGCCTTTTTTTTTTCATGTTTGGCCCTGTGTAACGTGTTTTTGAATCTGCTAGCATTTAAATGGCAAAATGGTTAAGTGTGTGACAGCAGCTCTATTCTCAACTCTTTCATTTATTTTCTTTTACCTTTCTTACCATCGTCTTGGCATCTGGCAGATTTTTGAAAAGCAAAAGTTCACATTTTTCCTCCAGCTTTTAGAACCTTCTGGACTACTGAATACAAAACATTTAAAAGCTGGGCTTTATTATATGTAGGTTCCGCAAATCACAAGCCACCCAACGCTGAAGCTGGCTTCTGATTAGACAGTGCGCTATGTCACTGAACTCACCATTTTGACATCTGGTACAGTTCAAAATCCACCTCTTTCAAAGGTGGCTTGAATTATGCTACATTGAACACAGACTCTTTAAAAGCTTTGTTTGTGATCTGTGTTTGTAAAATGTAAAAATAAAAACTTCCACTTCTATGTTTGGCCTCTCAACCAGGCCCAGATTAAAAACCCAAGGTCCATCTTGAAAAACCCCCAATCTAAGAGTGAGGAACTCAATGAAATTTGCAATAGCCTATTTTCAATAAAAGCTAGACTCATCTTAAGACCTTTTTCTTTAAACATCCCTCTCTCCATGGGTGTGTGTTATACAACACAAGAAAATCATACCCGTTATGTGTGACCAGACACTGGCGGAGCCCCAGTTTCCTGAAAATATCCACGGTGATGTCCATGGGTGTGTGGTCCGTGACGGTGAAGGGGCTCAGGTCTATGATGCCTCGGAGGCGGAGGGGAGGGGGCGCTTCGGGCGGCTGGGCAGGGCAGTGCTCTGTGAAGACCACTAGGGAGGCGCTGACGATGCCGTCCTGACGCTTCCGGGCGTTATCTGGCAGGAGCCGCAGAGCGGAAGAAAACTAGATGAAGAACTCATCGGCATTCCAGACCAAACGTTTTACAACTCAACCAGCAAAATAAACAGTTTCAGAGGCTAAAAACTACGACAAATATCTGCTAAGGTATACAAGAATTGCTCAGAAGCCTTTTAAACCAGGACTTAATGACAGTAAATGACAATCCTCACAATCACATAAAATGGCACAATTTGAATATTTATGTAAATTAATGTTTGTATTCAGTCGCAATCCGAACCTATTGATATGAGCAGGTCTCTTCTGAGCACAAATCCCACCAGCCTTTGGGATTCCTGCGAGACGACCACAGGGAAGCCGCTGTAGTGAGTGCTCTCTACTAACGTCTACGAAAACAACAAAAAAACACGTTAGGAGTTATTGTGTGGAAAACAAGACATCATTCAAACATACCGTACCTCCACCTCCCCTATAGTCATGGAGTCCTGAGTGAGCACAGCCAGAGCAGGGTCCCCCCTCCTCGGCCTCATCACGTCCACTGCCAGGCTGCTGTGCTCAAACTCTTCCTTCGGCTCCAGGAACGGGTAACCGTTCAGCCGTATGTGAGCCTGCAGATACAAATGAGTGAATCTCTCAGCTGTAGCTGGATTAGACATACAGGAATAGACGTGGCAGGAAAAAGAAATAAATGCAAATGCACCAGAAGAAAAGCAGAACGAGCACAAGCAGAGTCACTCGTTCCACCTTTTGATCAGATCGTTAACTGGAGATGAGGGCTAAAGAAAACACAAAAATCAAGTTTTTGTTTGCAGACACTTCACCTCATAAATTCCCTCTCTTCCAAAGGCGTCTGCCACCCATTTGCTGGTCATGGTTGCGGCCATGAGGGGAACGATGTACTCCAACCCGCCGGTCAGCTCAAACATGATGACCACGAGCGACACCGTCATTCTGGTCACGCCGCCTGCAACGGGACACGGGTCGGAACAACGTTAGACTTCGCCGACACAAAACACCACCAGCCACCTGATTGCTGCAGCTTCAGGAAAAAAACAGAAATGATTGCAGTTGCATCGAGGTAAACGGCTTCAGCCTGAATCCAATTACATGTCTCTTTGTAGCCTCGTCCTTCTGACAACAGCTGGACGGGAGATTTATGCCGAGGGTCCGGCAACCATTTTTGAGAAATGAAAACGAGCTCGTTAAGATGTCAGAAATGCAACAGATAATACGGCTCTCTGAATTGCCTCCTGATGTTTACTCTAGAAATGCTAAAACTCTTTTGGGTTTCCTGTAAGACCAGCCAATAAGTCAACGATGCCTTTTGTCCGGCCTGTCAAACATGAATAGAATTTATTTAATTAAGTTTGTGTGCAAATAAGCTCACACTGGCTCGTGTTTCTTTAGTTTTAAGCTTGATAGAAACTTAAGTAAATACTTAAACGCAACTATGTTAAAAAATGCATGCAGCACAGACGCACAAGAAAAAAGGAAACAGCAGAAGCAGAGCTGATTAACATAACATTCAGTTTCTTTGTGTACCTTGTGATTAAATATTCAGATCCGAGATTATTTACCATTTAAATCACTCTGTTCTGTGAAGGGAAGCAAATATCGGATGTTTTTTTTTTATCTAAATAAGGGTAAACTCTAGCAGGCAGTATTTAAAGGATCAAATTTACATTAAGTAATAAGAATAAAACAAAAATCTGTCTCTGTAACAAGTTTAAATATATAAGAACAATGTTTACCAATATTTATTTTCCATAAAAAGGAGCACACTTAATTTTCTGCTTTTTTCCAGTCCGACAACCCTCAATAAAAGGTCACTAATGTTACAAAGTTTTACAAAAATGAGAAGAAGAAAATAATTTTAGCACATGGAGAATAAACATTTGAAATATTTTAATTTTTTTCAATTACTAACCCTGCCCCCAACTTCTCCAATTTAAAAAACAAAGTTAGGCATCATCCCTCGTTGAAGAAACGTCAGTGGTTAACAATTTATACACACAAACTAAAAATACTTGACATTTGTTCTATCTATATCTATATCATCCCATCGCTGTTTTTTTTTTTTTAAGTTTCTAAAAACATTTCCAGGAAGGACTGAACACACAATCTTAACCAGTTCAGCATGTTCAAGCTCTACATTCTCAGAATACCACCACACAGAGACTAAAGCTGTCTTTATCGAACGGCCAAGCAGCTGCCTGCTTTTCATCAACTCCGAGCTGCTTCCGGACTTTCAGAGGAAACCGCCAAACATGACATTTGTGAAACCCCCCGTCACAAGCTAGATCTCCTGAAGGTCTCATGTAAAGTGCCAGAGATAACGCTGAGCTGCATAAATAGACTGAACTGGGCTGAAACAGCAAAAATCCAGAGAAGACGAAGCCCCACCTAAACAAGCCGCGGCCCCGACCATTGCGTAAAGGCCCGGTGTGATGCAGTCGGCTCCTGGGGAGCACCACCCTCTAAAGATGAGCCAGTCGTGGTTGTAGTAGGCCAGCTGCTCCATGCCCACGCCCAGCAGTCTGCCAGCAATCGCTCCCACAGCCATGCTGGGGATGAAGAGGCCAGAGGGAACCTGGGTGGTGATGGAAGAGAGTCAGGAGGCTTTAAGAATGCAGTTTTCCACCAGAGCAGAGTTTAAAAAAAGCAAAGTGAGAAGGTGCCTAAATTTAGGGTGTTTTCACACTTCATAGTCCGGTGGACTTGGTTTCATTTGGAACCAAAATCGTAACATTTGTGTCAAACGAACCAAAACATTTGATAAACCCGTTTCTTCCCTCGCCTGTGGTGGCGCTGCATCAGGAACCACAGAAGAAAACAACATGAAAACCTCTGAAGAAGACATGAGCAACTTACCACTTCGCAAAAGGTAAACAAAAATAGAGTAGCGTCAGATTTTAATGGTTGTAGGATTTCCCTTTTGTCTTTGGTAAATGACCACGAGCCATTTCTCCAGCTAGCGCTGTGAACACAGATGCATTTGTTCTGGTTGTATTTACACAGGATGTGCTGAGCTATAGAGTCAAGAGTCTCTGGTCCACGTCAACTGAACTGGGACATATATATTTAGATAGACCAGAGCTTGCATTCTTGGTCCTCAACAGATTTTGATTGCACATTCACACCAAACAGGTCTGGTATGAATCCACCCTAAATCTAATTTGTGAAAGTTTAATTTAAAAGTTACATTTAAGGGTGAATTCACACCAGCCATGTTTGGTCCACTTTAACTGAACTTTAGTTCATTTGGCTAGAAAGTCTGGTTCACTTGGGGAGGTGTGAATATGCAGTCGAACTCTGGTCCACCTAAAAACTTTGGTGTTCACTGTTTGGTGGACGTGAACTCAAGTGCGGTTCTAATGCATATATGTGTATGTCAAGTGAACCAGAGACCACTCCAAAAGCAGTAAGCGGACTATAGAGCATGGTATTCTGGGTAAATGCCAACAAAACAAACACAAGAGTCCATCGTTAATAGGAGAAATGGCTTTTGGTCTTTTGCCAAAGACAAAAGACAAATCCTACAACCTCTTAAGATCTGACACTACACCATTTTTGTTTGCACTTTGTGAAGAAGGATTTTGTGCTCATGTCTTATTCAGAGGTTTTATTTGTTGTTTCCTTCAGTGGTTCTTGGTGCAGCGCCACCACAGGCGAGAAGATGATCAGATTTTTCAAAAGATTTGAATAGTTTTGACACAGTGCAGTGTGAAAATGTAACAAATGTTGCAATTTCAGTGTCCAATCAAACCTGACTCAGTTGTGAAAACACTCTAGCACACATAAAACTCTTTTTACAAACATAAAACATTTACAAGGAAAGAAAAGAATCTTGTATTTCAGACATTTTTCCATTTCTACTGAAAAAAGTTCATGATGAATGAAAGGGAAGTACGTCTTTAAAATGTGGCTGCAGTTTCGTATAGTGAACACAGTTGTAGCTGTGGTTTCCTCACATGCTTAGCAATCCCACAGAGTCCACAGCGGGGGAAAAACACCACGAGTTCAAAGCGGAGCGATGACGATTTAACAAGCAGCTAAGTACAAACGGCGATATAAAACGTCTACAAAGCACCTCTCCAGAAAGCGAGAGCTCACGTGTGTCCTGAACTGACCTTCATGCCAAAAGTGATCACAGTGATCAGGATCTTGAAGATGAGGGCCAGGGCCAGCTGCCACAGCGCCGTGTAGAGGCCTGCCCCTGCTGGCCGGTCAGCCAGGTTGTTATCGACGCCCGTTTCTGATGTGTTGACCGGCTGGAAGTGAAAAATGGAAAAAAAAAAAAGATGTATTATCCATAACTTAACTTGTCTTACTGAGACAAAGAGCCACCTGCTGACCTGTTTGTAGCCACACAGCTGAGAGGAGTCCAACAGGGAGCAGTCATTGAAAAGCTCGGATATGAGCTCGGCTCCACTCATTCTGGTGTAACTGTTGGGAAAGGCGATCAGGGCGGTTACCGCAGTGACCAGCAGCACCTCGATGACCGGGTAGTGCCCGAGCCGAGTGGTTTTCCCTGCAGGACGAGCACGGACAAGCCGATTAGTACACACACATATCAACAAAACACAAAGAGTAAAAAGGTCACAACAGGCAGCACTCACGCATCCTGCACCATGCGATGTTGGCCTTGATGAACAGCGCCCCCCAGAGGCCGCCGAATATCCCCAGCAGGATGAAAGGTGCCAGCTCCAACAGGTGCCACGGGGCGTGGAACTCCACGTAAAACAGCACCAGGCGGCTGTTTCCGAACGGGTTGATGGAGCGCAGCGTGAAGGCCGCCACCAGGGCGGCGAAGAACGAACGCCACAGGGTTTTCAGGGGGAAGTAATAACTCACCTGGGGGGGGGGATCAAGAAGTAAGTAAAAGGTTGGGTTTTTTGCCTATATATGCGCAAAGGATTATTAAAAATATTGATTCAATGGGAGAAGCTGTAAAAATACTACAGTGGCTTGAAACTGCATTCAAACCTCCCAATGTTTGTCACATTTTGATGCATTACATTGTATTAAACTTGGATTTTATGTTATAAACCAACTTAAAGCAGTGCTAAATGTCCAGTTTTACTTCTCAATGTCACATAGTACTGTGCATGCTGGTGAAAAATAATTGTTTTTCTCTCTTCTTTACAAGAATATCTTCTTCCACATGTTTTGTATTGTTTTCTTTCTCCTTTACTTCTTAATTACGAACTTTTATGTTGTTTTGTCACATAAAGACTGAAGTTTGTGATTACAAAATGAGACAATGTTAGAGCATATGAATATTTTTGCAAGCCACTGTACACTTATTTTCAGTTTAAATGCCTACTAGTACACAGAAAACATCTTTAGAAAATAAACAAGATTAACAAATGAGTTCAATTTTGAAGCAGATCTGAAATAACGCACTCCCCTCCCTACATCATAATTTGTTCCTGTCATTGAACATTTTGTTCTTTAATAACCAAGAGCTGCCAAGAACACAATGACTCTCCGAACTATTGCAGCAAACGTTTATTCCCGGTTTATCACGTCTTAATTAGCTGCCAGCGTGCGTTCGCTCCAGTACAAAGTCACACGGCTGGGAGAGAACAAACAAGGAGGGAAAGCCAGACGCGACTAATTCAAGTCATCTGTGTCATCTGGTGCCGATAACTCTACTGGCTCCGTAGCAGGACAGAGAAACAGGTATGCACACTGCAGCTCATTGTTTATTTCTCAACTTCCTACCCACCTCCTCCAGACTGAACAGGACTCCCCCTATGGGAGCGCCGAAAGCCACGGACACTCCGACTGCGGCTGCCGCCGACAGAACCTGCAGGAAGAGGGGGAAAAAAAACGGAGAGCGTTTCAGAACAACAGATCCATCCGAACCAGAAGCACTGGGAAAACATCTGCTGACCAGGATCAGATGATGTTTACGACTCGCTGCTCAGAAAGAATGAATCGGCGGAAACGTCACAACCGAGACGCAACGACAACACTCTTCAGTGTGGACGTTGTTACTGAGGGAAGATGTGTGAAACTAGGATATTTCCAGTATCAATAAAGTGTTTAAAATAGAAAGTGAAATGTCTGAAGATTCTGAACTATTGCAAGTCATTGGGGAGATATTTAGCTATACTTAGCCTTCAGCTAATCAAGATAAAGGCTAAATATTACTGTGTGATAGTGACTGTTCTCAGCCTTTAATCCTAATATAAATAATTAATTCCTGATCAGCCACAACAGAAAGGCTTCAGATGCACTTTTATAGTTAAAATAAAGTCTGAAAGTTTAAGAAAAACAAATATACATATATAAATTGCAGATTTTTCTTCACAAATGATCAGAAATACATTTCATATCTTATCTTACGGTGCACAAAAATAAAAATTTGTTTTCTTTTATCTATCTGAAGAAGTAAACAAGATATTCTGTAGTTATGTTCAGCTGGTTTTTATCTAAAATGTTGATGTGATTGCAGATTGATTGCTTTTTAGAGAAAATGATTTGTTTTTACTCTCAAAATGTAGTCTTTACGTTTTAACTTTAAATGTAGTTACATGGTTGGAAGAGCTGCCAAGAATACAGCTTCAGTTTGCTTAAACTTCAGTCTACCTTGAACAATCACTTGGTGATGTCCAACAACAAAAAAAGAAAATAAACCATCATTCCATCAGCAAACACAGCAGCCCACCTCTCGCCGTTTGGCCTCGTTTTTGCGGTATTTGGTGAACAGATGGCAGAGTATGTTGGCACAGCAGCAGGCCACGTGAACCAGAGGTCCCTCCTTCCCCAAGCTGAGGCCGGAGGAGACGGCTAAGACCAGAGTGATGGTCTTTATGATCAAGGTCCACTTCCCCAGGTAGCCACGAATGATGAACCCACTGAGGATTGTTTTAATCTGAAAACGACAGGGAGAGAGAGGAGGAGGGGTGTGAACGGACAGGTTTTCCATTCCAAAGACGACGACATGTTTAGACTTTGGTGAGGAATCGCTTCAGACGTGTGTCTGCTCTCTCTCTCAGAGTTAAAAACCCTAAAAAAAAAAAGGGGGGGGGGGGGGGGGAGGAGAATAAGTTCCCTTTTTTTGTTTTGAGAATATTTTCTTTCAAATAAGACATTAATCTCCTGACCGCGGGCCTCCTGACCAGAGTCTGACCTGCGAGAGATTACAGTCAGAGGAGAAAACGATCCGAGTACGTGAAACTAGCCGCAGCCAGAGGCCGACAGCTTCGTTTGGGTTTTTTATTCCGAGATGGATCAATCAGTGAGACTTTTGGGACCACACAGAACAGTTTAAAAAAAAAGAAAAAGAAAAGCCTTTATCTGTTCACTTCTTTAGAAATAAAAAGTGGAAACAGAAGATTAAGTGCTGGAAGAGGGACGAGGGAGGGTTTAATAAACAGTCTATGCTTTTAATTCTTGGGTTTTACATAACAAGGCATAAGAGAAACAATCTGATCTTTATCAGGTTCTAAAATTATTTGATTACTTTTTAACCATCAGTATGACCACCTCTGTAGAAGTTTACTGGTTTGACACTTAAAATTGTGTAACAACAGAAGCCCAAGAGAGAAAGTCAGAAGCAATGACTTTAGACTTTAGAGAACCAAATTGCCATTTTGGTTTGTGGCCTTTATCTGGGACAATACAAAAGATTATCCGTCATCATCCGATTAATCAATTAATCATCAGAATAATCTCTAGAATAATCACTTACTAAAATAATGGCCTTAAAACACAGCAGCATTTTTAGCTAAATCCTTACACTTACTACTAGGCATGGTGGTGGAGGGGTAATGATGTGGGCTTAAAAGACTCCAGGCATTGCAAAGGTCCAAATCTCAATCTGTAGTTGCCGAAACAAACATCGAGAAAGCAATGCTGCAAAGTAAAGTGAGTCAAACTCCCTTAAAGAGGGAAGACACTAAAAATCATACAGAGTCACCAGAGTGCACTGGATTTAAACACATTTAAAAACTGGTGAAGACTAGATTTTTTTCTAGAACTGAAAGAGAAAAAAGAAAATCAAATTCTGCTATTTAGAATAGAAAAATAATGTTGGTTCTCCCATTTGATCTAAAACAGGAAAAGTTTAGTCTGATTTAATGTCAGACACTGAGAGAAAAAGGGTTTGTTCTTTTTTTGTGATGTATGTAAACATGTGGCTGTAACTGTAGGAGAAATCCAGTCAGTGACGGAAGAAAATATAGACATAAAACAGATTGGTGTAACACAACATGAGGTCCACTTTTACCTCTGGTATTCCTGATCCACAGGCATACGGAGCGAAGGCCCTGACCAGCGTCACGGCCAGGAATGAGAAGAGCAGAGCCCAAAATATGTACATCAGGTAGTTCACTATGTAGGCAAACGGGCCCTGAAAACACAACAAGCACATTTATTAACTTTATGAAGTAAATGTAAATATAAATCCAGTCAGAGAAAGAAAAAAAAAAAAGTCTAACGATGACATGTTGCAGCCAGTAGATGGAACCCAAGCGTCATTATCACTTATGTTGCTGTCCAAGTTGCTGAGATTCTCATTAGGACATAAAAACATGCAGCTTTCGAAGACTGGTTGTGACAATAAGGTAGAAAAAAAGGTTCTCAAGCTCTTTATGTCCTTTTTCAACACAATTAGAATCAAGATGTTCACATCTATGTCCGTTTAGAGCAGAACTCAAAGATGTTCCTAAAAAAAAACCCAAACATATTCAGCTGCTTGATAACAGTTGTTTTACGAACAAACGAGGGAAGTGCTTCAGTTTTTGTCGATTATTGAACTTTTAGAATTTGCAGCAGCTGCAGCGTGCCACACCAAAAGGAAAATAATGGTGATTAACGGGTGTGAAAAACAACTTAAACTCATTTATATTCTGCTTTTTCTCGTTCTTTTTAACTCTACCAGCAGTCCCGTTGCCATGACAACCGACTGACAACAGCTCCACGCACCCACAGAGCAGCGATTATGTTCAAGAGTATCATGAATGGACATCAAAAATACACATTTTCCACACAAAAAAGGGTACGTAAAAACACCAAAACAAAGTATGCAGTCAGTCCGTTACAGTTTCAAGTTTTCAGGCCTGATGTTTTTTTTTTTTCCTTGCAACAGTTAAGAAGTCACAGTCTGAACACAGCGGTCATTGATTGGCTCGTTTAAACACCTGGTCTACTGATGATCTGTCAGAAAATGGGTGTGTGGATCACCTTTTTTTTTTTTTTTTTTAATGAACCAAACAAATTGAATTCCACAGCACATCTACATGTTAAGTTGTCATAGTCAAGCTAGTATAACTAACCACTTCCTCACTTTTTTTTAATTCACACTGATATGTGAAATATGATACTCTGGGAGTGTTATCTTGCTGCTTTAGTGTTGAAAATTAATAGTGAAACATTGTGCCCCTATTTTCAGATTCTTTGTGTGATGGTACCACCATCGATACTCCCTACTCAATGGCACATGTGTGGCGCACAATAAGTCACCTGATGTCCAATCCAGTAATATTTATCAATACGTGTGACCCTTTGGAACTACCTGAGCCGTTCCTGCTATGAGTTCAGCCCAGCTCTTCCACTGCGGACAGCGGTCCCTCTCCTGGAAAGTCGTCTCGTTGGACGTCCAGCAGCAGTGCTCGTGGTTGAACCAGAAGCCGATGAGACACACCCCTTCTTTCAGGTCCGTCATCCAGTGAGCTGCGATGTCGATACCACCAGCGAGAGAACCTGCGGGTCAGAACGCGGCACTCAGGACTAAGGCTATTTGTGGTTGAGCGCACAATATTTTTCCAGGTTGTGTTCTGAGTTGTGTTCCAATTTAAGTGTATGAGCATCCTCAACTGTTTTCCAAGCCAACGTGGTGTGCATTGACAAAGTAATTATACCCCCAGTGAGGACAGCGAGCAAGAAGATGTGCTGAGATGTAGTTTTCCCTCACACACAATGATTTGCATGTAGGGAAAACAGTTACATTTACATAATCAAACTGTCTAATCTGAACAATGAATCTTCCTCGAGGCGACATGGTAGTCCTGGTTTTGACTCCTGGTTATTCTGCCCACAGGTTCTCCCAGCCTGAGTTGATGATCTAATGGCTGCTTCTCTGAATAATACCCTCCTTGCCTGATTTGTCGGTATAGATGGTCGGTGCATCCGGGTTAGGAGTTGTGTTAAATTCAGACATTTAAAAAAAGGAAAAAGAAGTTTGAGCTTTAAGTTTCTCCCCTGCTTTATCCATAAAAATGATGTACTACTTTGTGTAGTTCTTTTATATAATAGCAGAAAAACACTCTTAACTTTGCTGCTGTTATGTTACAAAAAGTGTAAACTCTTCAGCAAAGTGCTTGGCCTGCTTTCCCTGAGACCTAAGCCAAGTTTCCTGCTGGGCTTCCGGTCAATCTGCAGAATAATCATTTTCTTAAAAAAAAAAAAAAAAAAAAGTCACCTTGCCTGTTTTCAGCGCTGTCCCAGTTCTATTTTGTGACTCTACACCTGCAGTTTTTCACCTTGTGGAAAATCAAAACTCAACTGTTGCAGGTTCATTTTCTTTAAAAAAAAAAAAAAAAAAAGTCACCTTGCCTGTTTTCAGCGCTGTCCCAGTTCTATTTTGTGACTCTACACCTGCAGTTTTTCACCTTGTGGAAAATCAAAACTCAACTGTTGCAGGTTCGTTCTGCGGCAATGAACCGAAGAACCACTCTGGATTTAACAGAGCTTTGTCTGGACTATTGACACTGTAAATATGACTCATTTTAACTCTACCTGCTTTCAGAAATGTTGAATCATTGCTGTAATGACTGGTATCAGCTACAACATTTGGGACGAATAAAGTATTTTTGAATATAATTGCACTGAACACCCAGTGTTTGACGATTTAACTGCAAGCTTTAAGCATCCAAGCATCTCATCAGGTGTAATGTACATCGACCCACCCACCATTTAGGTAAGCTTGTAATTACGTAAAGGTTGAGTGTGTGAACTACCTGCCATGAGTCCCACCAGCAGCATGAGCAGCCATCCAGAGAAGGCATCGCTGACGCTGTGCAGCAGGGCCACAGTCGACTCTCGGCTCTTATTGGTGATCTGCAGGGTGACAGAGACAACAAAGTGCTTCTTACTTTATTTAAATGACACAGTAACAGAAATTGATTGAATAAAGAGCAACAAAAATACACTTTTACCAACATATACATAAAGTGCATATGTCACTAAATTTCCTGCAAATAGAACATATTTACAGTAGGGCTGAAACGAATAATCGGATTTATCGTGATGAATCGATTACTAAAATAATTGTCAGTTAACTAACTAAGTATATGGGCTCTAAAAAAGATAATTTGCTGAAAACACAACAAAGCAGTAATCAAACGTGTTACTGCAATTAGGGCTGAAACGATTAACCAACTTAATCGTGATTAAATGATTATTGAAATAATTATCAACTAAATTAATAACTGATTAATCATTAATTGGAGTTTACAGCCTAAAGAAAGTCAATGTTCTTAAAGAACACCACATTCAGAGAAGTAATTAAGCCAAAACTGTGCAAAAAAATATGTACATTTTGCACATGGGATTTAGAAGAAATACCTGTCTGTAAAGACGTAATTTCAAAAGGAATTGAATTGTTAGTCAGCATCTTTTAATGTACTTCAAATACTGTATAAAATAAGTTTAAATGAAAAATATGTAGAATGTGCTAATTTTTTTTATCTGATTAATCGAATAATCGTTTAGATTAAATTGATAACTGAAATAATTGATAGCTCCAGCCCTAATTTACATAACCTTAAAAGAAAACTCTATACATTTTATACTGTTTTGCCTTAATTACAGCTCTTAATACGTAGTTCTTTCTACGTATTAAGACCTATTTAGAGTAGAGTTAATGATTAATCAATTGCTAATTTGATTCATCACAATTGATCAGATTAATCGTTTCAGTTTTGGTTTTTAAATTGTCAACATTTGATGCACGGTTCTTTGATTCCTTTGTAGCAGTGCGTTCACTTTCCTCCAGAGATCTGAACCCGACTCCGTTACGCCTTAGCGACACCTCCATGCTAACACCTTCGACATAACACACATGCCTTCTAATCTCAAAGTAAACACTTCTTTATCCCAGATTCTTGTTTAATCTTGCTCTATTCCTTCAAATGCACTGCGTACCTCTCTGTGTCTGTCGCGGTCCTTGCTCTTCTCCCTGACCCAGTCGATGGTGTTGAAGTCTTCGTAGGTGCCCACCCCAGGCAGCGGGTCTTCCAAAGGGTCCACTAACTTAGTGGGGCCGCTCCCGTTCATACCGGCTGCTCTGCTGCTGCTGCCGGCGCTGTACTCATCATAACCTCCTGAGGGAACAGAGGTGGAAAAAGGTAAAGGGAGGGGGGGGAAGAGAGAGAGAATTAAGATACATGGAAGTCAATGATCAACTCATCGGTTCTGACTTCATTGTTGTGTTTTAAAATAGGTCACTTTCTGTTTTGACCTGCCACGGTTCTTAAAAACAAGGGAGCCGCATGAACTTTATCACTTGCGCTGAGGTACAAGATCTGGTCTCTCACTCACGCACGCACGCACACACACTCACACTCGCACTCACACTCACACTCACGCAGTGTTTCTCAGTGTTTTTCCATTTAGATGGTGCAGTAAAGTG
The DNA here is from genome assembly GCF_000485575.1 of Poecilia formosa. Classification (NCBI taxonomy): domain Eukaryota; kingdom Metazoa; phylum Chordata; class Actinopteri; order Cyprinodontiformes; family Poeciliidae; genus Poecilia; species Poecilia formosa. The sequence continues at coordinate 1,341,674 of NW_006800069.1, forward strand.
CAATTGCATGAGGCACAGGTCTTCCCTGCCAGGAGTGACTAATGCACCTAATGGATGGTGCACTTAAAATCATCACCAGGTTTGACTACAGAAAAAAAATTAAATAAAAAATCAAACATATTTTCAGCATATTCATGATAACTGAGCACAGAGTAGCTTAGTTCTATCAAGACTAGACAGGAAATTAATCTGTAACAGAAAACTTGCACTTAAACATGCTGATGTAATCATAAATCAAGCGCACAGCGGCGCTTTTGTTTACAGAAGTCTTCCACAGAGAAAGCGAGATTGTTTTGGCTGCTTCCACTTCCTGTCACTTTGTCATGTCATGTGCCGTTTGTGACACTTAAATTAAATCACTGAGTTCATGAACCAAGAGACAAGCTTTTTATGTACATTTCGTCTGCAAAAGATTAACTAAGGCTGCATCGATGGATGAAACAAATCAATGAGTCACCGATTTTTAAAAAACCTGACATGCCAATTCTGATTGATACCAATTGTTTTCCTGTGGAAAAAAAATACTAAACATAGTGACAAAGTCTGTGAGTACTGGCTGATCAATCTCCCAAAATTAAGGATATTGGACCAAATTTCCTCATCAGTCGGTTGATTTGCTGCGATAAGCTTAAATTTATGATGTTTTAAAATAAAAGAAAATCTGATTGGGATAGCTTTAGGAAAGTATAAATAAATTCAGTATTTATGTTTCAAAATGGACTGAATGATTGGAATCCATATTGTGCACGATAGTGTAGCCACTTTAGAGCAATATTCTAGTCTCTTACTGAATGCAATTAAAAAGTTAGAGCTGAAAACAAAGTGATGAATTTTTCTCATCACTTTCATTGATAATTTCAGGCCCATATTGTCAACAATGCTGATGTGATGTAATTTGTTTTTTTTTAAGCTATCGAGTCAAAAAAGAAAAATCCACAGCAGTGAAATGTATATTATTTAATAACTCTTATCTGTATAGATGACAACTGATCAGGGATCCATCAGCTGGGGAAAACCTGAAAAGAACGCAAGAAATAAAAAAAGCAGTGCATGTAATGGAAAAGTGTCATAACCATCCTTTTTGACACTATTCTCTTGTTCCGTAACTTAAAAACACTTTACCATAACGTACATCAGAAACTCATTCTGGAAAAAGATCACTTTCTATTTTTTTTGTTTTTGTCCATCATGACAGTTAGGAAAAAAATTCATATATATAAACATATATCCACACAGACGCATAATTACAGGCTTGGTGGTCGGTAATTGTTTAGATTTAACTATATCTGACAGAACCAGCAGATGTTTTAAAATTGCCACATCTGGTTTATTACTAGCTGGAGGCAAATGTCTGAGCTTGATTTTGTTTCATGACACCAACAGCGTACAGTTCACCGTACTTTTCACCAGGGTGACCGTTTCCCCTCACTGTGGTCTTCTCCAGGAATGTGTAACGCAGAGACTTACCCTGGCAGCTTCAACCAAATTAAAGTCAACAACGTTCACAACAAGATTATTCCTGCAAAATGGTTTCAGACTCATGTAGAAGAAAAATGATTTCTTGCCTTCAATGAGGAAAAGAAGCTGAGAGCAGTACATAATGTGGTAAAAATGACATGCAGGAGGTCGACTGTCAGCGTTTCTCCCAATAAATGTTTGGATAAAAAAATGAATTCTGATGGATTCTTTTTGAGGATTTTATTTTTTTAATAAAAATTTTTTTTATATAATCTATTCCTTAAAATGACTAAAAAACAAAACTAAAAAAAAAAAACATCTGGTGCTCTTAGAAGTCCTGCTGAAATTAGAAATTAACCACATGAGTGCACATATGTTAATGTTCAGATATATGCAGATGACGCTGTGGTTTTTAAACAACGAAGAAAACAATATCCAAGAAGCACCTTTGATTGTGGAATTGGGACTTTTTAAAAAAAAAATATTGTTTGTTATTGACTAGTAAAATACTGAGTAGCATGTTCTGTTAAACAAATTAGATGATGTTATTCCACTATATTAACATTATAGATAAATACCTTGATTACTGCAATGGCATTTTAAAATAGATCAAATTTTAAAAGCTTAATATTCAAGTGAGCTACAAAAGCTTTTTAATAGAAAATCTTAACGTTTGATTGCTTCACCACACAGAAGCAGATCCCAATGAAAACAGGAAGTAACACAGGAAGTCAGGCCCTTTTAGCTCGAAGCTCATACAGATGGGTAATTAAGGGGGTAAAACAACAATTTCCGATAAAATATAATTGTGTTTTTATTTCTGTGTTTTACTTGAGAACAAGTTAAAGTTGGAGGAGGCAGGTCCAGCTGTCACTGTGAATACACTGTAAGAGTTACTTCTTGCAACAGGCTCAACCTTGGCCGAAACCTACAATATAAATGCACCTGAGGCGAAGCAATCACTTTAATAATATTTGATTTTGGTGATTTCACGGTGACAGAGTATGAACTACAGCGTATTTCAGAATGTAAATACATTCCCCGACCATCCAGAAACGCAGCTGGAATCCAGAATTCCTTCACACTTTGCCGCTGAAAGAGCTCCTATCTGCACAGTCGTCGGCATGTCGCACCAAATCCAGCTCTGTAGAAAAATGTTGCTGCGCATTAAAAGCAGAAGTAGCTTTTCAGCCGTCACCTGAACTGACAGGTTAAACTGGTCTGTACAGTGGACTAACGAGAGCGAGTAATGGCAGAAGTATGTTCCTCTGAGGCCGCGCTGACCTGAACACCGACAACATTCAGGGCAATTTGCTGTGACAAAACTGTTGTTTCAGAACTGACTTTAAGTTTAAAACTTACAGAAAACTGCAAAGACTGGGGTGAAATCAGAAAGCTGCCCGATAAGAAGCATTAATATAAGCTGATCTGACGGCATAACTGTGGAAGACGAGACACTAATGTAACAAGAAAGAGCTCATTTTTCACCGTGGCGCCTAATGCTGATTTTTTTTTTTTTTTTAGTCAGTTGATAGATACTTCATGCCAGAGTGCTAACAGGTCTTGCTAGCTACAAAAACTTTGGGTGCAGATGTTGTTACTGTTAGACTCAAAGTTAGCCAGGTGGAGCAACAGTGGCGTGTTTGAAAATGAAGCCATAAAAGTTACAAAGGATAAAAGAAGCTGTTGAAAAAGAAAAGGTTTCCAGTTTGGGTCATTACCCAGAATCAGTCGTCCTTCACAGGACATCAACTTGTACCTGCAATCGAGATGTTTGCTTTCAGCGAAATAAGCCTGGAGAAGACAACAGGGAGGCTGAACTGAGCGTCATTTTGTCCTTTTGAGGTGGTTTTGGACGTCTCTGTGGTCTTTTGGAAATCTCAAATGAATACACTCAGAGACTGTGTTTAAGGTCAATAATGCTAACTGTGCTAACGTCTATTCTAATTATTTTACCCTTGATTTAAATAATAAACCCTACATGTTACTGTGACTGCTAGCTTAACCACACAGTGTGACATCGCCCCTGCTGCTAATAAACTCAATTAATGAATGTTCAGAGCAAGAAGGCTAGAAAGAAACATTTAAGGGATTCACCAATATGAAAATTTGGGCCGATATCTGATATTTAAACTTTATGTTAGAGCCAATAACCGACATTTACCAATATTTTATATCAGACATTTTCCTAGTCTTGTGTCTGACTGACACTGTCACATGACCAAACAAATATCATATGATCAACCTCTGACCCTCCAGAAATATCAACAAGACGGAAATAAATATTGGTTGTTACTATCAGCCAAGTTTTATTCATTCTATTTTATTCCTAAAATAAGGACCCGGGTTTTTTTTTTTTTTTTGCCATTTGATTTTTTTGCCCAATTCACCTCTTGGTCAAAGGAAATTACTTAGACCATTATTTCAGGAAGGTTGAAAACATTCATTGCAACATACTCAAGCATTTAGGATACCGTTCATCTCCTGAGGAAAGACACACAAAAAGAGACAACAGTGAACAAGTTTCCTCCGTGTCTGAAGAAGATTTGTGGGAATATTTTTGGGGGCTAAAATAATAAAGGTGTGTTGTGTCCACCTTGCAACAGGATGGATATTCTCTCAGCTTTGAAGTCACAACAGAGTCAGCAGAGCCTTGAGAAATCACAGTCCAAAGACTAGAAAAGGTACACAGAACCACCTCACTCAGATTAAAGATAAAAAGAAAAAAGCTTCACCAAAGTCAGATTTCGTCTGACCCCTTTCACTATTGTGCAACCTGAAGCAGTTACTGGACCCAAATCATATGACGGGTAGTAAATGTACCTAATGATTAAACTCTGCTGTGGAAAAGTTAAAGTCAGCATCTCGTGCACAGCAGAGAGAACCACTTAAACAAGATGAAATGATTAAAACACAGGAAGCAGACGATTAGGCAGATCTAGCAGCTGTACAGAACGGGATGGACAAATACCAACAACTTGTTCTTAATGGCACGAGATCTGCAAGCGGTTCGACGAGAAAAACACGTCGCCTTTTAAGCCACATCGCCGGGACGCAACAGAAATGACTAACTCACCATCCGCCACCAGTTCCTCCTCATCCAGCTGCTTGCTCCAGAACTCCCAGCCCATCTCTCGTTACGCTCCCCCCACCCTCGCTCAGGATCCGCCGTCGAGCCAAACTGGAAGTATCTTCCTTCTCCTCGAGGAACAAGCCCCAGCGCAGGTCCCTCCCCCCTCAGTATGTGGAGCTGACTCGTGACTGGCTGAGCTGTCTGGGAAGTGGATGGTGATTTGCTGAAGTATTTTTACAGGTCTTGAGTAATGAGCTTACTGTACGTTTGGGGAGGCTGAGAGGTAGGTGAGTGTGGAAATAAATTAGATTGCAGAGTTTAAAAAGGTGAAAGACTGCATAAACAGATGAGTTTATGTTGTACACAGAGCTGCTGAATGTCAGGGTGACTCTACCTGGTTTTCACTCAGTTCTGGGAATCTAAATGTTTTTCAAAGGTCTCATCGTTTTTCATGGTTTAATGAATAAACACAATACAAAACATTTCAGCAATCTTGGATGATACACTTTACAACTCAAGTGTCTCCGGGCTTTCAGTGTTCAAACTGAAATAAAAAAGAAGCTACTGTGCTATCAGAAGCAACACTTACAGTCCAGACATCACACTGAAGATTATCTTTCCATTCTGACCTGATTAGACTGCAATATTACACCAGTTATGTAAAAGTGCACCGATCACACTGATTTCTACTTTTATTTTAAGTCTGACCTGCCGATTCAGATTTTAAAGGGAAACATTTTTTGTGAAAGTTTGAATTACAAATTATTCTCCTTAATACAAAAAGGTACATCTTCTTGACTTTTTAAACTGAATTTTATAAAACTCAAGAGAGAAGCACGAGACGACATTACTTTTATTGGTTAATTTATACATGAAAAGCGAGAGTTCTTAGTTTTGATGCAATAATCAGGATTTAGAGGAGAAATAATGTTTTAAAAGTCAATAATTTCAGCTAATCTGGGGGAAATTAGCAGATTCTAATATCTGGCCAATTAATTGGTGGATCTTGAGTACTTCATCGCATTTTGAATTTAGAGGTTTGTATATTAAATTTAACTTTAAGTTTTAAGTTTCACTAAGCTTAAGATATATATATATATGTTTGTGTGTATTTTGTGAGGCATTTCTGCATTTTTTTTGTTAAATTTAATCTCTTATAAACTGAAATAAAACATTTTATCTGTTATCCAATATCCTTTTAGGTAAGGACGCATTAAAAAAACAATAAATAATAAAATAAAGACTGGTGGATGTAACTAACGGTGAAAGTAACATAGCATAAGCAAGTAGTTTGCATCAACAGTCTTCAGTGTGGATGTTGTTACTGAGGAAGGGAGATTAGAAGTACTAAAAGGGGAGTGACATTTCAGCGAACAGGAAGTGGTTCAGCTTCGTCCATTTAAGCTTTCAATGTCTCTCTCATGCATTGTGTGATGTCACCTCTGCTCTCAACGTAAATAATTAATGCTCGCTCACCACAAAAAGGTTCCTCAAAGCCCCAGGAGAACCAGGATAAATAAACAATAGATCACAGCTTTGTCCTCTGAAATACTTGGTTAGACATGAATCTTACTTGTTTTGTTTCAAACATGAAATGTTACTAATAATTTGTAAATTCAGCAACAAATTATTTTCCCCAAAAATTATTCTCCTGTTATTGTTGTTTCATCATCTTTTGATATACGCCGGTCTTATTTCCTTACGGAAACGCCCTTCATCGTTAGTTGAAAATAAGTTTGACTCTAAATCCAAGTTACTCTTTTGCTCAAATATTGTGCAATTATTTGTTAGTCTTCAGTCAGAGGCTTAATCAGATTCGTTGTAAGATTGACTGCTACTGAAAATCCTTCCTGACTCATAAGACACTTGGATGACACAAGTTATGACAACATTTAAAATGTCTCTTTGGGATAAAAAAGATATTTTAGAACTGAAAGCATACGCAAGATTTATTTTCAAAACCATTTTATTTCTAAAATGACCACCTAACTACCAGGAACACAATAGCTTCATATTTAGAGAAAATGTTTTGTTAATTTTTCTAAGTTATGATTTATCATAAATACAGGTAGGATTCTACCAAAGGTGAGAAAAGACCAACTTATTATGATGTCACACAAAAACTGGAACTTTACCAAGAAAGAGCTTCTGAAGATCTGCTCCAGAAAGTTACTGAACAGCTACTGAAAATGGTTTTCCCACCATTTCCTCCACTTGTAAGACTTAAAAGTCCAACATTTGTTGTTCACTGGGAGGTTCCCACACGCTTTCTGCCGCAACCAAACCCTCACGAGTTTCCAGAACAATTCTCCTCTCGGCGTGACGTCAGAGGACATCTTTCCCGTAATGTTCAAAAACATTTAACAATCTGTTCCCAGTGGGAGCGCTTGTGCTTTACTCCATGTCATTTGTTTATGTCAGCGCACCGCGGATGATTTCATGCATTTAAAAATAGGTCTGATCAGAGATCTCTCTTTTTTTTGTTGTTTTTTTTGCCCATTAATTATTTACATACATGCACAGAGGACCGGAGGGTTGAGGGGAAGGAGGGGATATTTTCCTTTGCATCCTGGGAACTTTGTGTACAGAATCTTTTAATATTTCTCTGAAGTTCAGGAAGATTTTTGATGCGATCTCTTGGATCGCATTTCTGCCAAAACACGCACTGCTTCAGCAGAAGTACATAAACGAAGGTGGATAAGACGACGCAGGTTCAAGCTAGAGTTCGAACTTTGAACTCTTAAGGTCTGATAGCCATGGGAACATGCGTTTCATGTGACCTCAATGACGGTGGCTGCATAATGTCTGGATTATTGATTGTAATTACTTTGACACTTTGAATTTTAATCACATTTACAAGGTCAGAGGAAATTGAATGAAGATGGCATCAGTCCAGACCATGTCTCTTAATGTTTTTTCTTGAGCATAAGTTCATTTTCTATTTAGCTAAAGATTTAAAAGAAACGTTCCTCGCCGGATTTAGAGAGACGAAGACACAGTAATGGATATGAAAGTGAGAAAAGAGCCAAAAAATGTACAGTAAATGTCATCGCAATATCCAAAAACAGCATCGGAATCGCGTGTTGTCCTGATGCTATGCCGCCCTAATTCACAGTATTTGCCCAGTTCATGGCTTCTAATCATTACAGTCATTATCACATGTCAAGAGGCTCACGGTGTGACTAAGCCGATCTGCTATTTGAACCACTCAGAGGACCGTAAGCCAATATGCCCAGCAATAAAGTCATTAGAGGCAATAACAACACACTAACTGGTAATAAATCCAACAAATACATTTACACAGTCGAGATTGAGAGCAGTAAAAAGAGCAATGCATGCAAAATGAGAAAGATAAAAGCTAACTGGAAATTCAGCAAATTAAAGAGGAGAAAAAGCCCTCCGCACTACTTAAGGGGTGAAAGCATCCATATGAATGTCTGAATACATTTTTCTTGTTTTACAACCCAAGAATGAAACTCTTAGCAATTCAATCTCTGGTCACTATATAGTAATTAAATTAGCAGAAACCATCTGTTGTTGAATGCTCATATGGAAGCATTTTTTGTATTAAAACCATAGCAGGGTTTACGCAGGTTTCAAGAACTCAAATTTAAGACTTTAAGGCCTTTTTGAGATCATTAGAAGTCAAATTAAAAGTCTATATCATGACAGAGATGTTCAAAAGAAATGCAGGGAACCAAAATGTTGGAATTTTTTGTGGCTCTTGGCAGCAGCTTTTGCTAAAGAGCTATATGCTAGCTGCTAATGGTTTGTTTGCTTGCTTGCTACCAAATGTATATGCCAGCTGCAAATGGCCCATATTCCAGCTGCTAATGACTGGTCTGCTTGCTAGCTAGCTAGAAAGTCATATGTTAGCTGCTAATGAGCCATATTGCTAATGAGCCAATTGAGATAAGGGGGTAGGATTAAATAAGTGTTCACATCTTCCTACTCCGTTTCCAGCAGAAATTATTTTGTTCTTGGTTATGTATGGATTTGTTTTTTCTCTGTCCTTCTGATTGCTTCTTTCCTTGCTTTTAAAAATCTGTTTGAAAAAAGAAATCAAGTCAAAAATATGTTGGCTGCTGGTGGCCAGTTTGTGCATTTGCTAGCTAGATAGCTAGAGAGCCAAATGCTAGCTGCTAATGAACCCTGTGCTAGCTGCTAATAGATTGTTTGCTAACTAGCAAGTAAGTATTAGCAGGTTGTTACTGTAGCCTTAGCTGCTTTGAGTCACAGAACCCAGTGAGTGAAGATGTCTGCGTAAGACTCAATACTTTCGCCTCATAGTAAAGTCCCGCAAGAAAAAAACCCTACAAAGAATACATGATATTTGGGTCCTTAATTTTAGATTAATGAATTAAAGACTTTAAGGATCCGTGGACACTGCAAAAAACAGAATGCTTTGAGTTTGCCAATAGGGCCTCATAATAACTCATGGCAAAGAATCAACAAGAGAAGAAAAAATAAATAAATCAACCCTAGTGAAACATTTCATGCAACATGTGTGGCTAAAACCAGGCCCAGAGCAGCACCTTATTAAAACCATCTCTTGGTTCAGACAGGGTGATGACAGCATCAATCTGTGGGGTTTTATTTCCACAACAGGGCCGTGGCGGAAAGCCAGGGTGGAGGTTAGGAGAGACCCATACTGAGAAATCCGCAGAGAAAAAATTTTCAAGACGCTACGATCTCTGAATTGGTGCAGACTTTTTTTCATCTTGGCAAGACTTGGACCACCCTACCATCAAGAACACAATAGGGGGGAATGTGTGGGCTTTGGAAAAGCCTCAAAGAGTGGGTCCTGGAGTGACCCAGAGAACGTCTGGTGCACTCCAGGAATTTTTGGAAAGTCCTGAAAAGGCTGAAGCGCTGGCGCTGCCCATCAATCTAGTTGAATCTGAGCGTTTACGCCAAAAAGAGCTGGAGAAGGAAGAGAGAGGAAAGAGGAGGATCGCTCCAGAAGAAAACATGATGGTGCCAGAGGTGATGTAAGCAATAACACTTATGTGTACTTAATCCTCACGTACAAGGATTTAGAATTACTTAGGATCACTGTGGGAACAGGAAGTGCACCCTCGTTCACTTCTAAGCAAAAAAATAACTCAAAATCATTTCAATTTATTACTCATCTGTCTCTTACTGATTATGAGGAACATGGGCCATGTCAGCATCGTAATTTATTAAAATATATATTGTGTGGGTGTTTTCTCTGCTCCCTATACATTATATTTTGGGGGGTTGGAGCACAAACGTTAGCCGATTTTGCCTGAAGATATATGGTGTCTTGTCATAGCTTCCTAAATGTGTCAGTAATTCGCCAGTAGGGGTCAGTATCGAAAGCAGAAACAGAGGGAGAAACAGAGTTCATGTCAGGCAGTTGGACTGATTTCTACAATCCTAATTACCAGCATGTGGGCATGTAGACAAAGTCACTGACTCATTTTAACCCTCTGATGCGTGAGTGACTGACTATGCAGTCTTACGTGAGTGGGTCCTTTTTGACCCGGGTTACAATCAATGTGTTTTTATGCTACTTTTGTCATTTTGATTCAAAATAATGTTTTGTATAATACTTTCTACTGTGTTTTATTTCACACAAGAGTTATTTCATGTTTGAAATATTTTCATTTTTCACTATTTTAAACGTTTTTAGAACAATTTGTAGAACATTTCTGACAATTTGTAGAACATTTTTAAAACAAAATGACAACAGCAGCAATTTTACAACAGCAATGATCAAATGTCAATAATGGACAATGTTAACATCCATTATGTGTGTGTGGGCATGTGGGGGGCTGCAAAAGAGCACATTTCTTGGAACTAACTAGCTAACCAAGCTAGCTAACATTATTGTCTCTATTCTATTATGCTATGTCTATCATGCATGTGAGTGTGTGTATGTGTGTGATTTATTTATCCATTTACGTTCCATATACGTTTATCTGGGGTCGGGTCCTGGGGTCAACAGCCTAAGTAAGGAGGCTCAGAGTTTGCTCTCCCCAGCCACTTGTTCCAGCTCCTCTGGGGGAACCCCATGGCATTCCCAGACCAGCTGAGAAACATCGTCAGCGTGTCCTGGGTCTTCCCTGGGTCTCCTCCTGGTGGGACATGCCCTAAACACCTCACCAGAGAGGCATCCAGGTGGTATCCTGACCAGATACCTAGTCACCTCAACTGGCTCCTCTCGACATGAAGGAGCAGCGGCTCTACTCTGAGTCTCTCCTGGATATCTGACCTTCTCACACTATCTCTAAGGGAGAGCCCAGACACCCTATGGGAAAAACTAATTTTGGCCGCTTGTAAACGTGACCTCGTTCTTTCGGACATGACCCAAAGCTCATGACCATAGACGAGGGTAGGAACTTAGATCAACCGGTAAGTCAAGAGCTTCGCTTTTTAGCTCAGCTTTCTCTTCACCATGACAGATCGGTACAACGCCGCTTCACTGCAGACGCTGCACCAATCCGCCTGTCGATCTCCTCCTCCATTTTTCCCTCATTGGTGAACAAGATCCAGAGATACTTTAACTCCTCCACTTGGGGCAGGACATCCTCCCCGACCCGGAGAAGGCACTCTATACTTTTCTGGCTCATTTATTTTTGCATTTATTTCCATAGCTATGAATTTTTATTTTATTTATTGAGATGATAAAAGACTAAACCTTGAACACACTGACCAACAGGTTTTGCATGTCATTCAACACACTCTCTCTCTTGTTTTCTTATGCAGGGTGTCAGACACACACAGAGACACACACAAATAATACACATCCACAATAAAGTATAGGTGGTAATGTTAGCTAGCTGGTTAGATAACTAGTGTTGGCTAACTTTGAAGAAGGCTAATATGTTGATTTGTGACAATAACACTGTCACAGGACTCATGACTGACACACACAAACACATTTGTGAGATAAAAAAATAAAGATAATACTTATATGTAAGAGTTCTTGCTTTGTAAAATATAATTACTCAGGGGTGACACTTAGGTCTCAGTGTGTTTGGTTCACAAAAAAATGTTTTCCTGACAGTAACAATTGGCAAAAAACAAAGACTCCCATTAAATTCCATAGGAAATGAATGCGGGTCATTTTGGACCCACTCACGGAAGAATGGGGTAGTAACATAAAACATGCCATTTCTGAAAATGTATAAAAGGTAAATTAAAAAATTGAATTGCATGACATCAGTAACATGTTTCTTGAGGAATACCTGGAATATGAAGTGATGAAAACTTTTCATTACAAAGATATTGCAAAAAGATGACCTCACCGGGTCAAAAAGGACCCACTAAGGCTTTCTTAAAAGAAGACAACAACAACATCCTACAACTTACTCCAAAACCTCAAGAGGGAAAAAAAAGAAGAAGAAAGAGTTGGACTAAAATCTCAAGAATTTCATAACAAGTTTTGGGTTCATTTGAACGGAGACAAAAACTTGTTCATCGTATAAGGCAATGAAGTCTTCTGAAACTTCTACTCAACTCTGCATGACTGAGGCCCGCATGAGTCACAACTCTTCTGATAATCCCACATTTTGATGCGAAAACAATCTGAGGTCACAAAAGCAAAGAGAAAAAAAAAACAAACTCCTCCGGTTTTCCTCCCACAACTTCGACCGGACACTCTGAGGTCTGACTGTAAATTTGCAGACTCCCTAATTTACGAAGAAAGTTCCGTTTAAAAGTGAAGTGAAGCGTCTTTCCTTTCCTTCAGCTGACACAGCAGGAACAGCTCACTGTTGAGTTAGAACGTTCTCCAGACTTCCTTCCTGCTGACGCGCGTTTTATTCTGTTTGAGTTAGCCGGCACGGTGAGGTCACTAGTAACCAGGCAGCTCAAATGTGCAGGGGAATAAATAGATTCTGCTACCTATTCAGACACACCACATTTGTTTACACCTTTTTGTGAAATGCATCGTACATATATGCATATGCATTTATTGAACTGCTGGTTTATTAATTAGATTAGGGCATTTTAGGCTCTTAAAGGGCCGCAGTTAAACAGAAACCACAGCAGCTCGGGTTTAGAAACAAAGAAGACAGAACTTTCCATCCTGGTCAAACATGCAGTCGTAATTAAATCTCCATAAATCTCATTTTATCTACTCACGTCGCCTTCTTACAACATCACAAGGACGTTGCAACAGGAACTTAATTATCTGATGATGACATCATCAGTAACCGGGCAACAATGGGGAGGAGAGAAAAAAAAGAAGGAAAAAAAAAGAGTATGACTTCTTTACACACTTTCCTACGATTGAAACTAGAATGCGGATCTATGGTGCCTTGCAAGAGTACTCAAACTTTTAACTTTTTCAAGTCTTGTCTCGCTGCAGTAGCAAACTTTAATGAGATTTAATCAGGATCCAGATGCAAATGAGTAGACAAATAAATAAGGCAAAAATGGAGGTGGTGTGGGTGTAGCTAAAACAAAATACAAATGTACTCCATAACTGTGAGCATAAAAGAAACTAAAAAAAACTAAAAAAAACAACAAAGAATAAAAATGGGTCTTTTGAAGAAAGATTAAAAAGTCTCACAGCCTCAGCAGTCTGTACATCAAAAGGTAAACGGTTACAAAGTTTAGGAGCACAAGTTTCAAATCTCTCTTGAGACTCCGTTCAACCGGAGAGAAATGAACACAGTGGAGGAACTTTCCAGACTTAAATCATACTGATTATTTGGGGAAAAGACTTAAACGTTTCCAACCACAGACACTATGGATGCAATCCGACCAAGCTCGATTGAGCTACTTTGGAAACAAAATGGACAGTGACAAAGACAAACTGCAGTGGTTTCAATGAAACATTACCACACAGGGGCCGAGTACAAATGCATGTTGCAACTTTTCAGATTTTATACGATCTATATCAGACTTACCAATATGAACCCAACCCATAGACTTAGGGTTTTAAGACTTTCTGGGGTTACTTCAGGGAACCTGTGCTCAACGTGCATGTTTCATCCAGTAAGATGAAACTTGTTGGCTAAAATGAAAGACTACCACATCTAGAGCTGTCAGTGGACTGAATAATGTCAGGCGTGGGTCAGTCTGAGTCAGCCAGGACCCAAATTAATACCAGACCTCGGTCAACGGTCGACACCTGTACAGTGGTGACTCCACATGCGCGTGCAGGTTACCTGAGCTGAGCGGGGGGACGTCATCTGTGGTCGAAAAGTCCAGGGTGGCTCCCGCGATGTCCACCATCTCGTCATCGTCGTCGTCGCTGGGGTGATGAAGGCCGTCGAAGCCGCTGCTGTAGCCGGGGTTCTCCATAAGTCCAGGGGCTGTTTCACAAACCACACACACACAAAAAAAATTAAAAATGGAGCATTTTACTTCCAGTGTCTGCAAAATGAACCCCTCCTCCTTCTCTAACTTCAGCTAATTACCTCTGTCCACGACCAGAGCATAATTCCGATACAAGCGTGAAAAAAACTGGAACATTGGCTCTGAAAGTCAGCGGGGTGCCAGTGTGTTTATTCCACCCAGAACAGTGTTCAAAATGAGGAGGGTGTTATAAAGACCCGCTGCACATCCGCTCCTCTCATCCAGACATGACTACAGTTTTAGTTAAAGGGAAGTTTTGTAACCACTTCCGCTCACTTTTTTCTGTCGCATCGTTGTGGTTCAGCTGGTTGAACGAGCGTCCAGCTCTCACTAGAAGGAGACCCGGTGGATTATATTAGCTGGGGCTTTAATAAGCGCTTTGCTGCTGACGAGCAAATTCACATACCTTAGTGTGTACCTTAGGCTAACTTGGTGTGTTGTTGCTGTTCTGACTAAATGAGAAAAGTAGAAGAAGGTGAGAAGTTTTGGCCTTACTTTAAGCCTTCGACTGGAAAACAGCGGCGATGAAGAAGTCTTGTGACTCGGATTTGCCCCGCCGCTCTCTTCTTCTCCTTCAGCTGGAACTGCTTATGTCAACAGCAGTAAACTTGAAGATAAAATCCTGCGTCATTCTCCACAGCGGCTAAATCTCGGCTTTTACACGGCGCATAAACACGAAACGAGCGGGTTTAAATATGATTTATCTGTCCGAACACGACACATTGGAACTGACTGTATTTTTCGGTATTTACTCGGATTTTTTTTTTACCACTTAAACTGCAACATGTAAGCTAGTGTCATTTATGTTATACATGGCTACAACTTCCGGTTTTGTCCTTCAAATTTCAAAACTTTCGAATCTGCTTTTCAATCACAACGTAACAAATTTTACCATCATATACTCAACATCAGAGGTGTGTTTTTACAGATCTATTCATGTCTTTGTGATGTGAATCGAAATGTTCTTTTCCTTTCTTTTCTGAAAACGTCAAACTGTGAATTTTATTTTGGAGGCATTAGGATATTTATTTCCGGTCACACTGTTGCACTTGATAAGAAAATGCTAAATAACTAAATACCAGGACAACTAGTCGAGTGAAGAGTCATTGCTTTTCCTATTGATATGTGTATGGCGTTTTCAAATGGGTCAGTGGAGCAGTTTTACTAATCAATCTTCGATGTTTTCGTAAATCTTACAGGTCGGATCGATTATAGTCAGTTTCTAAATTAATCCAGAAAATGCTTTGATCATCAAACGAATTTGAAAAGTGGAATTTTAATCTGAGTACTCAGATTTGGCTGTCTTTTTATGTTTCTCAGAAACTGGAGACCGAAAATATTTATTTAAATAAATAAATATTGTATTGGAATCTTGTATTGCATTTCTTAAAAGCAAAAAGCTAGCCATTTTAATGACAAATAAGGCAACGTGCCACATAATTAACCTATAAATTATGTAAATTATATGTAAATATTAATTTACAAGTATATAAATTAATATTTTAAAAGGTAAAAATAATATTTAAAAGGTACAAAACATCATACAATTTCTTCATTATTTAGTAGTTTTTGCAGGTCAAAAATTATTTAAGAAATGTATGCAGGACAAAAAGAGAAAACTGCATCTGTATGTAAATGGAGACATGTGCATATTAAATGTAGCGTCAAACTGATTGAGGCAGGTCTTAGTTTTCTCATAAAGCCCAAAAGCTCAACTGTACCATAGGAGCTGCAGCCATGCAGTGAATCTTTAGGAATATGCGTCCATGTTCTATTTCACAGTGGTTGGAGGGCGACACCTTGTGGCCACTCACTGAACTATTCAGGTCCTCCGTGTTCGGTTTTATGCAGAAAGTGGCTCCAAGTTTCCAACAGACATCACTGTTTCACTTTTAACGTCTTAAATCATTGATTTAGCCATTGATGTCTTCTTTCTTACTATAAACCCGATCACACACAAAACGGTTCATTCCTAGGAAAACTTTCCTTTTGGCGATAAATCTTCTGAAACGTCTCACCCATCCCTCCAAACAAGGATTATCATGACCACACTGAGAAACAAGGAACACTTCCTCATCGTTTTGTCCCTCTTGTTTCTTGTTTGACAGTGTATGTGAACTAGACACTTTAGATCATAAGTTGTTGAATCATGAATTACCTGAGATTTTGACTTACACTAGTCACAACATGTCTGATTACTGTCAATAAAGAAAGCAAACAGAATCCACCTCATAACATGAATTAGGCTACAAAAAACAGAACGTCACGGCTCATTCTAAAGAAATTTAAATAAATTTGGTGTTAACAATTTGTCAGAAAATGGGTGCAAAGCCATCGAGGAGGTCACACAATAACCCAGAGTCACATCTAGAGCAAAGCAGGCACCATTAACCTCAGCTAAAGGATGTTTTCATCATTAACCAGTAAGAAAGACTGGATGAAAATTTGCCACACAACTTGATAATTATATGGCAATTGTCCCAAAACACTGCCAGTTATTTCTAATGCTTGTTTTCTTCCGTTACTCCCCAAGGCGAAACAACCACCAGTTTAGAAGGTGATTTTGTTTTTGATTTCACTTGCCATTTAATAAATATGATCCTTCGAAGGCTGCTTTGTTCATTCACTCTGTGTAACACAGAGGCAAAATGGGGTGCCTACTATTTCACAGCACTACTTTTTTCCCGCTCCATTTCTGGTCTCGTTTTTCAGCGTTTACAACTTGAAGCAGGAATATTTAACAGCCTTGCTTCCAGGAAACGTAACTTGACAGAGCTATCAGTATTATCAACACATGATTACCGCTCAATGTGCCTCCAGGGTAAATTTCTCCACCTCCCACAGACGTGCTCAACGACTCCCCTCACTCCACTTGTCATTTGTCAACCTCCATATAACCCAAAGCCGTGTTTACTCAACCATCCCACGACTTTAAAATGTAAGCTTCCCCTGAGAAGCATTCACACGTTCACTCAGGACATTAAAGAGGCCCGTTAAAGCGTAAATCACCACAGTACGGCTCGGACGTAGTTTGAAAATCATTATTATTTATGGTACAATTTCCTCACACAAGTGTTTTTGCAGTAACAAAATGTTTTCTTTNTGTGTGTGTGGGCATGTGGGGGGCTGCAAAAGAGCACATTTCTTGGAACTAACTAGCTAACCAAGCTAGCTAACATTATTGTCTCTATTCTATTATGCTATGTGTATCATGCATGTGAGTGTGTGTATGTGTGTGATTTATTTATCCATTTACGTTCCATATACGTTTATCTGGGGTCGGGTCCTGGGGTCAACAGCCTAAGTAAGGAGGCTCAGAGTTTGCTCTCCCCAGCCACTTGTTCCAGCTCCTCTGGGGGAACCCCATGGCATTCCCAGACCAGCTGAGAAACATCGTCAGCGTGTCCTGGGTCTTCCCTGGGTCTCCTCCTGGTGGGACATGCCCTAAACACCTCACCAGAGAGGCATCCAGGTGGTATCCTGACCAGATACCTAGTCACCTCAACTGGCTCCTCTCGACATGAAGGAGCAGCGGCTCTACTCTGAGTCTCTCCTGGATATCTGACCTTCTCACACTATCTCTAAGGGAGAGCCCAGACACCCTATGGGAAAAACTAATTTTGGCCGCTTGTAAACGTGACCTCGTTCTTTCGGACATGACCCAAAGCTCATGACCATAGACGAGGGTAGGAACTTAGATCAACCGGTAAGTCAAGAGCTTCGCTTTTTAGCTCAGCTTTCTCTTCACCATGACAGATCGGTACAACGCCGCTTCACTGCAGACGCTGCACCAATCCGCCTGTCGATCTCCTCCTCCATTTTTCCCTCATTGGTGAACAAGATCCAGAGATACCTGAACTCCTCCACTTGGGGCAAGACTTCCTCCCCGACCCGGAGAAGGCACTCTATACTTTTCTGGCTCATTTATTTTTGCATTTATTTTCATAGCTATGAATTTTTATTTTATTTATTGAGATGATAAAAGACTAAACCTTGAACACACTGACCAACAGGTTTTGCATGTCATTCAACACACTCTCTCTCTTGTTTTCTTATGCAGGGTGTCAGACACACACAGAGACACACACAAATAATACACATCCACAATAAAGTATAGGTGGTAATGTTAGCTAGCTGGTTAGATAACTAGTGTTGGCTAACTTTGAAGAAGGCTAATATGTTGATTTGTGACAATAACACTGTCACAGGACTCATGACTGACACACACAAACACATTTGTGAGATAAAAAAATAAAGATAATACTTATATGTAAGAGTTCTTGCTTTGTAAAATATAATTACTCAGGGGTGACACTTAGGTCTCAGTGTGTTTGGTTCACAAAAAAATGTTTTCCTGACAGTAACAATTGGCAAAAAACAAAGACTCCCATTAAATTCCATAGGAAATGAATGCGGGTCATTTTGGACCCACTCACGGAAGAATGGGGTAGTAACATAAAACATGCCATTTCTGAAAATGTATAAAAGGTAAATTAAAAAATTGAATTGCATGACATCAGTAACATGTTTCTTGAGGAATACCTGGAATATGAAGTGATGAAAACTTTTCATTACAAAGATATTGCAAAAAGATGACCTCACCGGGTCAAAAAGGACCCACTAAGGCTTTCTTAAAAGAAGACAACAACAACATCCTACAACTTACTCCAAAACCTCAAGAGGGAAAAAAAAGAAGAAGAAAGAGTTGGACTAAAATCTCAAGAATTTCATAACAAGTTTTGGGTTCATTTGAACGGAGACAAAAACTTGTTCATCGTATAAGGCAATGAAGTCTTCTGAAACTTCTACTCAACTCTGCATGACTGAGGCCTGCATGAGTCACAACTCTTCTGATAATCCCACATTTTGATGCGAAAACAATCTGAGGTCACAAAAGCAAAGAGAAAAAAAAAACAAAAAACAAACTCCTCCAGTTTTCCTCCCACAACTTTGACCGGACACTCTGAGGTCTGACTGTAAATTTGCAGACTCCCTAATTTACAAAGAAAGTTCCGTTTAAAAGTGAAGTGAAGCGTCTTTCCTTTCCTTCAGCTGACACAGCAGGAACAGCTCACTGTTGAGTTAAAACGTTCTCCAGACTTCCTTCCTGCTGACGCGCGTTTTATTCTGTTTGAGTTAGCCGGCACGGTGAGGTCACCAGTAACCAGGCAGCTCAAATGTGCAGGGGAATAAATAGATTCTGCTACCTATTCAGACACACCACATTTGTTTACACCTTTTTGTGAAATGCATCGTACATATATGCATATGCATTTATTGAACTGCTGGTTTATTAATTAGATTAGGGCATTTTAGGCTCTTAAAGGGCCGCAGTTCAACAAAAACCACAGCAGCTCGGGTTTAGAAACAAAGAAGACAGAACTTTCCATCCTGGTCAAACATGCAGTCGTAATTAAATCTCCATAAATCTCATTTTATCTACTCACGTCGCCTTCTTACAACATCACAAGGACGTTGCAACAGGAACTTAATTATCTGATGATGACATCATCAGTAACCGGGCAACAATGGGGAGGAGAGAAAAAAAAGAAGGAAAAAAAAAGAGTATGACTTCTTTACACACTTTCCTACGATTGAAACTAGAATGCGGATCTATGGTGCCTTGCAAGAGTACTCAAACTTTTAACTTTTTCAAGTTTTGTCTCGCTGCTTTAAAGAGATTTAATCAGAATCCAGATGCAAATGAGTAGACAAATAAATAAGGCAAAAATGGAGGTGGTGTGGGTGTAGCTAAAACAAAATACAAATGTACTCCATAACTGTGAGCATAAAAGAAACTAAAAAAAACTAAAAAAAACAACAAAGAATAAAAATGGGTCTTTTGAAGAAAGATTAAAAAGTCTCGACAGCCTCAGCCGTCCGTACATCAAAAGGTAAACGGTTACAAAGTTTAGGAGCACAAGTTTCAAATCTCTCTTGAGACTCCGTTCAACCGGAGAGAAATGACGAGTATAAACACAGTGGAGGAACTTTCCAGACTTAAATCATACTGATTATTTGGGGAAAAGACTTAAACGTTTCCAACCACAGACACTATGGATGCAATCCGACCAAGCTCGTTTGAGCTACTTTGGAAACAAAATGGACAGTGACAAAGACAAACTGCAGTGGTTTCAATGAAACATTACCACACAGGGGCCGAATACAAATGCATGTTGCAACTTTTCAGATTTTATACGATCTATATCAGACTTACCAATATGAACCCAACCCACAGACTTAGGGTTTTAAGACTTTCTGGGGTTACTTCAGGGAACCTGTGCTCAACGTGCATGTTGAGCACGTTTCATCCAGTAAGATGAAACTTGTTGGCTAAAATGAAAGACTACCACCACATCTAGAGCTGTCAGTGGACTGAATAATGTCAGGCGTGGGTCAGTCTGAGTCAGCCAGGACCCAAATTAATACCAGACCTCGGTCAACGGTCGACACCTGTACAGTGGTGACTCCACATCCGCGTGCAGGTTACCTGAGCTGAGCGGGGGGACGTCATCTGTGGTCGAAAAGTCCAGGGTGGCTCCCGCGATGTCCACCATCTCGTCATCGTCGTCGTCGCTGGGGTGATGGAGGCCGTCGAAGCCGCTGCTGTAGCCGGGGTTCTCCATAAGTCCAGGGGCTGTTTCACAAACCACACACACACAAAAAAAATTAAAAATGGAGCATTTTACTTCCAGTGTCTGCAAAATGAACCCCTCCTCCTTCTCTAACTTCAGCTAATTACCTCTGTCCAAGACCAGAGCATAATTCCGATACAAGCGTGAAAAAAACTGGAACATTGGCTCTGAAAGTCAGCGGGGTGCCAGTGTGTTTATTCCACCCAGAACAGTGTTCAAAATGAGGAGGGTGTTATAAAGACCCGCTGCACATCCGCTCCTCTCATCCAGACATGACTACAGTTTTAGTTAAAGGGAAGTTTTGTAACCACTTCCGCTCACTTTTTTCTGTCGCATCGTTGTGGTTCAGCTGGTTGAACGAGCGTCCAGCTCTCACTAGAAGGAGACCCGGTGGATTATATTAGCTGGGGCTTTAATAAGCGCTTTGCTGCTGACGAGCAAATTCACATACCTTAGTGTGTACCTTAGGCTAACTTGGTGTGTTGTTGGTGTTCTGACCAAATGAGAAAAGTAGAAGAAGGTGAGAAGTTTTGGCCTTACTTTAAGCCTTCGACTGGAAAACAGCGGCGATGAAGAAGTCTTGTGACTCGGATTTGCCCCGCCGCTCTCTTCTTCTCCTTCAGCTGGAACTGCTTATGTCAACAGCAGTAAACTTGAAGATAAAATCCTGCGTCATTCTCCACAGCGGCTAAATCTCGGCTTTTACACGGCGCATAAACACGAAACGAGCGGGTTTTAATATGATTTATCTGTCCGAACACGACACATTGGAACTGACTGTATTTTTCGGTATTTACTCGGATTCTTTTTTTTTTTTTTTACCACTTAAACTGCAACATGTAAGCTAGTGTCATTTATGTTATACATGGCTACAACTTCCGGTTTTGTCCTTCAAATTTCAAAACTTTCGAATCTGCTTTTCAATCACAACGTAACAAATTTTACCATCATATACTCAACATCAGAGGTGTGTTTTTACAGATCTATTCATGTCTTTGTGATGTGAATCGAAATGTTCTTTTCCTTTCTTTTCTGAAAACGTCAAACTGTGAATTTTATTTTGGAGGCATTAGGATATTTATTTCCGGTTACACTGTTGCACTTGATAAGAAAATGCTAAATAACTAAATACCAGGACAACTAGTCGAGTGAAGAGTCATTGCTTTTCCTATTGATATGTGTATGGCGTTTTCAAATGGGTCAGTGGAGCAGTTTTACTAATCAATCTTCGATGTTTTCGTAAATCTTGGAGGTCGGATCGATTATAGTCAGTTTCTAAATTAATCCAGAAAATGCTTTGATCATCAAACGAATTTGAAAAGTGGAATTTTAATCTGAGTACTCAGATTTGACGGTCTTTTTATGTTTCTCAGAAACTGGAGACCGAAAATATTTATTTAAATAAATAAATATTGTATTGGAATCTTGTATTGCATTTCTTAAAAGCAAAAAGCTAGCCATTTTAATGACAAATAAGGCAACGTGCCACATAATTAACCTATAAATTATGTAAATTATATGTAAATATTAATTTACAAGTATATAAATTAATATTTTAAAAGGTAAAAATAATATTTAAAAGGTACAAAACATCATACAATTTCTTCATTATTTAGTAGTTTTTGCAGGTCAAAAATTATTTAAGAAATGTATGCAGGACAAAAAGAGAAAACTGCATCTGTATGTAAATGGAGACATGTGCATATTAAATGTAGCGTCAAACTAATTGAGGCAGGTCTTAGTTTTCTCATAAAGCCCAAAAGCTCAACTGTACCATAGGAGCTGCAGCCATGCAGTGAATCTTTAGGAATATGCGTCCATGTTCTATTTCACAGTGGTTGGAGGGCGACACCTTGTGGCCACTCACTGAACTATTCAGGTCCTCCGTGTTCGGTTTTATGCAGAAAGTGGCTCCAAGTTTCCAACAGACATCACTGTTTCACTTTTAACGTCTTAAATCATTGATTTAGCCATTGATGTCTTCTTTCTTACTATAAACCCAATCACACACAAAACAGTTCATTCCTAGGAAAACTTTCCTTTTGGCGGTAAATCTTCTGAAACGTCTCACCCATCCCTCCAAACAAGGATTATCATGACCACACTGAGAAACAAGGAACACTTCCTCATCGTTTTGTCCCTCTTGTTTCTTGTTTGACAGTGTATGTGAACTAGACACTTTAGATCATAAGTTGTTGAATCATGAATTACCTGAGATTTTGACTTACACTAGTCACAACATGTCTGATTACTGTCAATAAAGAAAGCAAACAGAATCCACCTCATAACATGAATTAGGCTACAAAAAACAGAACGTCACGGCTCATTCTAAAGAAATTTTAAATAAATTTGGTGTTAACAATTTGTCAGAAAATGGGTGCAAAGCCATCGAGGAGGTCACACAATAACCCAGAGTCACATCTAGAGCAAAGCAGGCACCATTAACCTCAGCTAAAGGACGTTTTCATCATTAACCAATAAGAAAGACTGGATGAAAATTTGCCACACAACTTGATAATTATATGGCAATTGTCCCAAAACACTGCCAGTTATTTCTAATGCTTGTTTTCTTCCGTTACTCCCCAAGGCGAAACAACCACCAGTTTAGAAGGTGATTTTGTTTTTGATTTCACTTGCCATTTAATAAATATGATCCTTCGAAGGCTGCTTTGTTCATTCACTCTGTGTAACACAGAGGCAAAATGGGGTGCCTACTATTTCACAGCACTACTTTTTTTCCGCTCCATTTCTGGTCTCGTTTTTCAGCGTTTACAACTTGAAGCAGGAATATTTAACAGCCTTTGCTTTCAGGAAACGTAACTTGACAGAGCTATCAGTATTATCAACACATGATTACCGCTCAATGTGCCTCCAGGGTAAATTTCTCCACCTCCCACAGACGTGCTCAACGACTCCCCTCACTCCACTTGTCATTTGTCAACCTCCATATAACCCAAAGCCGTGTTTACTCAACCATCCCACGACTTTAAAATGTAAGCTTCCCCTGAGAAGCATTCACATGTTCACTCAGGACATTAAGGAGGCCCGTCAAAGCGTAAATCACCACAGTACGGCTCGGACGTAGTTTGAAAATCATTATTATTTATGGTACAATTTCCTCACACAAGTGTTTTTGCAGTAACAAAATGTTTTCTTTAATAAATCAAAAATTTAACCAAAAAAAAAAAAAAAAACAGAAACAAAAGAAACACTCTCTTACAGGTCCATCAGGCAATGTTTGTACTTGAAACATCAATATATTTCCAATGAATTTTCCAATGAGAATTGCTGTTTGCAGCACAGGAAAACATTCACAAATATACACAGTAACAACAATGAACAATGTAATTCTAGGGTCGCTTACAACTAAAAACAACAGGAGTCCTTTGAATAGACTTCAAGCTACTTTGAAATGGAACAGGTTGACTTTTACAACAATTAACGAGTGGCAATGTTTCTTTACTTGACTTCTCAATTTCTTTTGTTTTAAAGTGTTTTAAACTTGTTTTTATCAGAGGCAATACTCGACTCCTTTAAGCATGTCCGTTCTCACTCACGTCATCATACACTAGGAGCTATTTCCCAGTAGGTGGCAGTAAAGTAGCATAAAACTATTATAAAATAAATGAATAACAAGAAGGCTGGTAAAACGTTTCTCTCTCTGTATCTTGTATTCAAATATCGTGGCAAGATCTTAACTGACCGAGGTTGTAGAGTACTTTAGGTGACTGATTTAATGAGATACCAACTTAAAAACAGAACTCAAACTAGGAATGTTCAGCTAGATAAAAACCTACACGTTTTTAAAATTTAAAGATTTCTTGATCAACAACATTCTTACAGCGATTTACGCCCAATTTAGACCTTTGCTCTGTAAGGAAAAATGTGACAGGAGATATGTTCTCTTTTAGCTGCTTGTTAGCTGATTTTGTAGCATATAGTGGGAATGGACAAAGCTACACTTAAACCTGCCTACCTAGATTTTAAACTCACAGCTGTTGAAAAGCTCTTAGATAGCAAAACAAGCTAGCTGATGTAATAAGTAGTTTTCTTTGCTTTTGTTTGATGCTTTGAGCGTGAAGAAAACACTAGCATTTCTTTAATTTTGAGTTTTGCTGGTGGACCAATAAATAAATTGTGACAGTCCCCCCAAAGATTAAGTTTGTATGCTAAGCTAACCTGCTAGCTAGCTTGTCATGGCACAATGGTACAGCCTGAGAAGACTAAAACATAATAAAAAAAAATACACATGACAGCAACAAAAAGAAAAACATGGAAAAAACAAAAACATTTAGAAAAATATTTAGTACTTCCAAAATGTTTTAATTTTTGGTTTTATTTATTGATGTGTATTTTTGTCCTTGAAGTGCTTTTCATTTTTGGCAATATGGTATATCTAATTTTGCAAAACAAGTTCTGCTTAAAAACGGTTTAGAAAAATGTGAATATGTTGGTAAAAGTTAGGTTTTATTGTTGCACTTTGGAACTAAAAGTCATCTAACTGATGTACAGATTTATTTCCATATGAAGGTAAATTAGCATAGTTTTCAAGTCAGCTGAGGTGACAGCTGGGAATAAAAAATGGCCGAAAATAAATTTGCAAACTTCACTTGATGCAATACAAACCGCACTCCACTCCGGATTCATTCATTGTAAACATATACAGTAAACTTCAACTCTTCCAGGTCTTCTCACCCATCTTTTAAAATGAATGTTCTCGAACATCAACACCATAATATACAAACCACATAATAAACACTAGTGCCTCCTGTACATAAAGGTCGTTACGTGACAGTCAGTCCACGGAGTGTCAAACTCCACACAAGTACAGTAATGTGACACAAAATAACACAATAACAGTATATTTATGTCTTGCAGAATCAATGTTTAGCAGTTAATAAAGCTGACAAAGGCACTGTGAAACATTGGCTTTAGTGAGGATATGAAGCACCAGAGAAAACAAAACAAAAAAAAAACCCTCCTCAAGTTCTCTGAACCAGGAGGTTTAAATATAAAAGAAAACAGAAGTGAATGACACAGTCATCTCGCAAAAATGTCTTTGGCAACAAAGTGTGTAACAACAGAAAATACATAGTGTCAGTTTAATAGTACAGTAGATGTTTAAGGCACAAAGTGTTTGATTTCTTTGTCGTAGCCTTGAAAATATGCGACAAACAGGCTTTTCGGACCCTTATTTATCATCTCCTAGCTGGTTTTGGTCTTCGCTGTGATGCTAAGAGTCCGTTCTTGTCTTCATTTTTGTTTTTCCATGCCTTACTGTTTGCCTGTTTAGCTGGAAAATGTCTTATAAGACCGTTTTGGGATGACTTCACTTGCTTCTTGGATAAAATCAAAAGAGTCAGAAGATCATTTGTTAAACAGTTTTTTTTGCCAGTGGTTGAGTGCGAATACTCTTACTATCAGATAGTATCTTCTTAAGCAGTTTTAATTCCTATATTCATGTCTATCTAACCGTCTGCAGCAGCTTAGTGTTTAGTGTCGTCATACAACTGTTAAGATATTGTCCTTAACTGTGCGATTGATAACATGTCTTCCATGTGTTGGACTTGATTTGAACTTAACGGCTTCATCCTTCATTCACTTCTTGTTTATTGCTCAGTAATGTCCGTATCCCATTGATATTCCCATCCCCATTCCCAGGCCCAGGCCCAGACCGAGGCTCTCTCTCAGCCCTCTGAGTTGCTCCTCTCCCAGCCGAATCTTGTCCTCCAGTTGTCTCTGCTCCACCAGCAGGGCAGCCTTCATCTTCACAAAGTGGCTGGAGAGGAAAAACAAAAGTACACAAAGCAATTTAGCACTCAAGGACAGTTCACCGGCCAGGCTGAATGCGAGTTAATTCCCATTCTGATGCGCACCTGTAGTCTCTGTGCTGTTCTGGAGTGAGGCAGCGGGCCAGAACCCGACTGACGGCCTGCTCTCTGCGATCGACATGGTCCTTCAAGTCCTGAGCCTCCGACAGCTGCCTCATGAGCTGACGTTTCTTTTCCAGCAGGGGGAGCTACAGGACAAAAATTACCTTATTTTATTAGGTTTATGCAGGTTTCATCAATTCAAATTTAAGAGCTTTTTAAGAACTTTTTAGATTACTATGAATAAAATGTATTGCCCATATCATGACAGAGACGTACAAAATAAATGCAGGGGACCAAAACTGAAACTTCTTGAGTCTTTATGTGGTTCTTGGCAGCAGCTTTGTGCTTCACACCTTTCTAGCTAGCTACCTAGTTAGTTAGTTAGAGAACCATATGCTAGCTGGTAATGAGCTATATGCTAGCTCCTTATGGCTTGTTTGTTTGCTAGCGAGCAGGTAATGGAACAGAACGCAGTGAGTGAAGATGTCTGCACACATCTCAAACTTTTCTTTGATAGAAAAGGCCCGCTTAAAAAAATCTACATAAAAATTTAAGACCTGTGATTGACTTACTTAAGGATTATTTACATGAATTTAAGATCTTTTAAGACCTTAATTTTAGATCAATTAAATTAATGCTTTTTAAGAGTGTGCAGACAACCTGACTATAAATAATAACTTTGATCTTTAAAATCTGTCCTCCCCTCCCAAATGAAAAGAAAAAAAAAGACTTTCTCTTCTTTAATCAGCATTTAATTTCTGGTTCTTTATGTAAAAGTTTTCTCCTCACCCGGTCCTGGTGCTCTGTCTCGGGGTCCAGTGTGTCCAGTGTGGTCTCCACTCTGAGCAGCCTCCCAGACAGAGACAGCATTAAGCTCACCACCTTGTCAAGGTCGCCAATGAACATGCGGTATTTGTCCACCTCGTTGGGTTTACACACGGATACCACCATGTTCTCCACCTACAGGAAGTAAAATAAATAGACAGAGAGGATGTTTGACTACTTTCATCCTTGGTGGGATGAATATACAGATATCCTCTGGTCTAGAAAAGTCACGTTCTAGAACCTCCTGGATGTAGAGTCTAACTCTAGCATCATTGATGTAAAATGTTGAGCTATTCACTATAGATGGATGAAGAGATGGACGAACAGGGTTTCTGCTGGTGTCACCAACTCAAATTTAAGACTTTTTAAGACCTCTATGAATGGAATTTAAGACCTATATTTCAAAAGAAATGTACGAACTTCGTCTAGCAAACTTGTGATAAATTTGCATTTACTTTTTTGCACTTACTAGCTAGCTTTTCAAAAAGCTGGCTAGTACGTTAGCAGTGAGTTACAGAATGAAAATGTTTGCCTGTAGCTCAAACTTGTGCCTGACAGAAAAGTCCAATGAGAAAAAAAAATACATAGCATATATAAGAATAGAAAAAAATTTAAGACCTGTGATCAACATATTTAAAGCCAACATAATTTTTTTAAATGAATTTAAGACATTTTAAGACCTTAATTTTTTAGAATACCTGATGAATGAATGACTTGCTGGATAAATACATTAATGGATTGTTGGTGGAAGAACGGACAGATAGATGAATGGAGGGACATTAGAGGGATACAGCTTAGAGCGTAGGATCAGAAGTCTTACTCCTTACAAATCCAAACCTGGAAAATACTTCCATCAAATTCAGTATTTTTCCATACTTTTCCCAAACTGTGGAGGAACACTGAAGGTTGTAGAAAAGAAAAACAGTAAAAAGGCCCAGGAGATGCCTCTTTTCCAAGATTTTCATAACTTTTCTAATCCCAACTTTTTTAAAACCACCATCAAATCAAAAAGCATCTTTAAAATAACACAAATTCTTCAGACAACATATCTGATATATGACTTTATAATCTGAAATAAAGTCCAATCCTATTTAGAGAAAGCATTTTTGTAGACGTGCTTGTATAAAATGAGTCGCATCAAGTTTTCAAAGTAAGAGTGGCTGCCAACATGCACAGATGATTTAAAGCACTTAATCTAGTGAGCAGGATTGGACTGGACCTCGTCTCCCAGCTGTGCGTTGGCTCTGATGTCCTCCTGCAGTCCCCTCTGAGCTTCCCTCAGCACTCCCAGCTTCTTACGCAGGCTCTCCATCAGCTGCTTCTGCACAACACGGAAACAACTGTTTCAGCTCGCAGTGAGAAAAACAACAGAACAACAAATTTGGACTGTAACGCGTAGCTGGATTTTTTTTTTTTTTTTTCCCCAGATTGGGCTGATTACACAACAAACCCCTTCAAGGAGATTTAAAATCAAGAATTTATTATGGATTTCCTCTGACCCACAAAGGCTTAAAATTATACATTAAAGTTAAATATATAAACATGTACTTTCAAGAATGTTTGGGTAACTTGAACCTGCATCAACATCAGCCTCCCTGCTCACAGTGACGCTTAGAAGAGATCAAGATTGAGCTTTTTAATTAAAAGTGACAAAACGTACATTTGATGGGTTGGAGTAGGGTAACTTTAAAACCTTAGAACATTGTGTCTACTACCCGGCATGGTGGTGGCAGCATCATACTGTGGGGTTGTTTAAGAGTGATTTATTAATCCCCAAAGGGAAATGAAACTTTGCTGTAACTCATATCAGTTTCTTCAATGAGTTGTTGTAGCTGCTGACAGGATCTCTTGTTGAGTCTGTATGATAGTGAATTTAGAGAAACCAGCCTTGTTTATCAGAATGTTTAGTCACTTTTATGAACCCTGGTCTTGTTTTTGAAATTAATTGAAGTTGTTAAATGTATGATAATTTCTCTCCATAAAAAACTCCTTAAAAGTGGTTCAAAATGAAGCTGTGTCTACCTTGTAGGTGAGCTCGTCGTCCTCGTGCTTCTCTCTGCTGTCGGTGAAGTCCTTCATCTGCGACAGGAGCTGAGCCTTGGCTGCTGACGTGTGATAATAGGACGAACAGCTGGAGCTGGCACCGGACTGCCTGAAGACAGGAGGACCGACGGAGGAGGTGGTTTGTTTATGCGTGTGGTTAGAAACGGCAGCAAACGCGAGGGTTTTTAAAACGGCAGTGAATTCTGAGCATGTCAAAGGAGCAACGACAGCGATATGAAAATCATCTCAACCCCTGGTGAGCAACTAAACTACAGAGGCAGGGAGGAAAGCCAACAAATAACATGGAAGACAGAACGGGTTTTTGCACATGTTTTTGCGGGTTTTTGCACATGTACAGAACTAAATAATTTCTATTTTAACTGTCATTCCTGCACTCTATAGTTTATATTTATATTCATATTTTTATATTGTATTTTATTTTATTTTGGAGTAACCTCACAACATTGAAAGCTCAAAACACTGTCCTGAGCCGTATGCAACGAAATTTCGTTCTGTATACACCTTGTGCATGCAAAATGACAATAAAATCAATAAAGTAAAAGTAAAGTAAAGTAAAGTTTTCTGCAGGTTTAACCAACTCAAATTTAAGACCTTTTTAAGACCGTTATGAATGATATATCACAACAGAAATGTGGAAAATAAAACTGCTTATTTTATATTGCAGTGCCAGCAGAGAATGCACCTAGAATTTTAAGGCCTTAATTTTATATGCTCAAATTTGAGATTGCCTAAGGATATGCAGACACCCTGTTAAAGGATGAAGTATTAGTGACGACAACAGGTGTTGGTCAGGTTAAACTACCTGTCCAGGCTGTTGGTGCTGTGCTCCACAGACTGACTGGCTTCTCTCCAGCTTTCTATCCCAGACTCTCCTTCGCCACTCGGAGGGAAAAGCTCCAATTCCTCCTCGTCCAGCGAGCCGCTCCCATCGAGAGTCTCAGCCGACGGCGAGGCCTCGGGATCCGGCAGCGTGTCGATGTCCGTCTCCAGCACTGTGACGGGTTGCGCGAAGCACGGCAGCTCGCTGGTGATGGGCATGTCCTCCACGGACAGCTCCTGGAAATCGTCGATGTCCGTCTCTAAGGGAACCTCCAGCTCGGCCTCCAGGCTGTGGACGGGGCTCGGGCTCAGAGTTTTTTCTGACTCTGCGTGTTTCTGCTGACCTTCAACCTGGAAGTCTTTGTTTGTGAAAGCCTGCTGATGCTCGAGCTCAACTTGACTGAAGTATGCTTCTGTAGGATAACCCTCTCTCAGTCTGCCAACTTCTAAACCCGGAGAGGGACTATGAGCTCCAGGAGATGGGGGTCTCTCCCGCTCGGCTCCAGGTCTGATGCTGGGTAGTGGTTTGAGATCTGGACTAAGGCCCACATTCAACCCAGATGGACTGGAACAGAGATAGCATTTCAGAAACATCAGTTTAAACTTCATAAGTCCTCCTAATACAATGATGTGACAATAAAGACCTTGAACACCTGGTTTCTGCTGCGCAGGTGTTTCTGCGCAGAAACCAGGTGTTCAACCTTTACGGTTGCAGCGTTTGTTACATTTTCAGCTGCTGCAGTTTCATTTCTTACTGCTCAGTGTCAAATGATACAAACTCTTTGAAAAACCTGTTCTCTCTCTCTCGCCAGTAGTGGCAGTGTACCAAGAACTATGAAGGAAACAACATGAAAACCTCAGAAGAAGACATAGAGGGCAACTTCCTTCTTCATAAAATGTAAACAAAAACAGTACATTTTAGCAGTTGTTGGATTTCTTTATTGTCTTTGGTAAAAGACAACCAGTTATTTTTCCTGATAATGTCTAATGTTTTTGTTTTGGTTGTATTTACCCAGAATGCCCTACGCTATAATCCACTTCCTGCATTTTGAACGGCCTCTGGTTCGCTTGATGTTCACATACGTATTTGGACCACGCCAGAGTTCACTTAAACCAAACCAAGATGTAGGTTTTCAAGCGGACCAGAGTTCGCTTTTTGGGTTCACAGAGTTCAATTGCGCATTCATACCTTTCCAAACCAACTGGACTTTCTAAGCAAACGACCTAGAGTTTGACTAAAACAGAACAAACATGGCTGCTTTGAAAGTGTCAGTATTTCATCTCACCTTCTCAGTCTGGTCTTGGCAGGTAGAGGTGGAGGTAGAGGTGCTACAGGCTCCGCCACAAAGTCATCCTCCCTCTCCACATGGCGTGGCGCCACCGGCCTGAAGGCCTTCCTGGAGAACATCGGGCTGGACTGGGCAACAGCGAAAGCGTGCTCCTGAAACGGAGCTGGACTTTGGGAGAAGGCGTGCTCCTGAGTTTGAGTCTGACTGCAGCTGCATCGAGAGCAGGTCTCTGATGCTTCCTGCCTCTCTGGGGGCAGGCTGTAGGACCTCTGCCGGGACTCATCGGGCGGCGGGACGTAGGACGATGAGTGATCCGAGTAGCGTCCCTCTGCGCTGTCGAAGGCGGATGGGACGGGCTGCGGAGCAGCAAATGCGGAGGACGCGAGCAGGGCGTGGTGAGACGCCCGTCGCCGGTGGAACTGCTCCCACTTCGGGGGTGGTGGTCTCGGCGGAGGTGGGGTTTTCTTCTTCCTTTGCCGCGCTGAGCTCGATGAGTCTCCGCCCTCCTCCATCTCACTCAGGGTCTGGCTCGAGGCGGCGTAGATAGAGGGCGACCAGCGTTGGCTGGTCTCAAAGCGCAGATCGTTTTCAGACATGGCTCGTCCTCGAAGGTAAAGGGGAGCCGGCGGGGGGGCGGCGTTGTAGACATCTCGCTCATCACCGCGACTGACAGGCCGTCTGGAGTCCCAGTGCACCTGATGATGGTGATGATGCTGCTGCTGATGGACAGCTGGCGGTGGCCTGGACTCCCGTCTCCAGCTGGAGTAGTCTCTGATGGGGAAGGAAAGTTACTTAGATTAATTAATCTTCTTATGTAATGTTACATTTTGGTCTCATGTGATATGAGCATAAATTCACATTAAAAGCCTTTTTATTTTTCTTGAAAAGTTCCAGATGTTTCCTTTCTGCGTTCCCTGCTCACTGAGTCAGGTCATCTTAGGCCACACATACCCTACATGCCTTTCTCCCTCTCCTACATGTTTACATACATCCAAAAACATATCACTGTGGTCACATCTTGAGCATGGATGATTGCCCCACACACTTAGAGCTCATTAGAGCTAAATCAGAGTCAGCCGTGACTAAGTAGGCTTTCCGCCTGCCGGTGCACAATGACCAAACCAGACCTGACGTCTCTGGAGGCTGGTTGGAGCAGAGACGGAGCAGGTGAGCGTCTCAGAAAGACTCCCATCAAAGAGCGAAATGTGAAGAAGTAATGTTTTATGCTCGATTGACAAATGATGCAAGTTGTTTCCAAAATGAGGTGCTCACCTCTCCGTCAGGCTGTACTTCCTGTTGAGTTTGGCCGTTTCCTGTTGCGGGGCGTGAAAAGTCTGGGAAGAGATTTAAAGAAGGTTAATAACACCTAGGCTGAAAAGCGTTGGGAAGAGGGTGTGTTACTCCACCCTGCAGTGCACTTGAGTGGAAACAAAGCCTATTAGGGTGGAGGCTGTTTCTGCTACATTAAGAACACTTTCTTCCTTCTATTGTTGTTTAACGCATTCTTTTGTTATCTCTATCTTTTTTATCAGGTACAGTTTAGTTCAAACACTTGCTTGTTCAGTACTTAGCTGAAATGTTTGTTAGATATGTTAGTCCAAAGATATTTAATTTCAGTCCAATTTCAGTTTCATTTAAATTGTCAGGATTTCACCAACTCAAATGTAAGACTTTTTAAGACCAATATGAATCAAATTTAACACCTACACAACAGAGATATACAAAATAAATGCAGGGAACCAAAACTGTGAAAATTCTGGGTTCTTTTTGTGACTCTAGCTAGCGAGCCACATGCTAGCTGCAAATGTCTTGTTTGTTTTCTTGCTGGCTAACTAGCAAGCATGCATTAGCAAATTACAGACCAAGATGGATTTGGTTATGTTGGCTGCCATTTTGGAAAATAGAGGATCTGTTTTCCGTCAAGAAATGCCACAAAAACTGTTGTTCACAGTTAGTCATGGTAGTCGCTTAAGTTTACTTTTTCTCTGTGCACTAAAATTTAGTATTTCTATAGTAGATCAATACTTTCTTACTAATTTACCATCTAGCTGATCCGCTCAAAACTAAAAGAAAAAGTAAAGTTTTGACAGCAAGAACAAACCTACAGATAATTCTTTGTAACTTCACAATTTTGAAGTTTTCCTTCACTGCTAACTACGTCAAACTCTTTAATGCTTATTTGAGTCTTACAAAAATCAAAGACAGTCACAATACCTCCAATAGTAATTATATATAATCCTACAAGACACTACTTTATGCTGGCAGATGAAGAGTTTAGGAGTGCTTAACATATTAAAGTCGAGTAGAGGAAGTGGTGAATGAACTTATTGCACTCTCTTGGTTTAGAGGTGAGCCAGCAGGTCCCCCACAGGGTGGACAGGCTACATAATTATAATATGAAGGAAAAAGAACCTGCCTTACTGTCTGTGATGCAAATCAGAACATCCAGATGGTATTTTTGTTGACTTAACTGGGGGCGTATTTTACACATTCGGCCGACACCTGCTTTCAGCAGCGGGTAATATTCATGAAATAGTGTGAAGTAACTACTAAAAGATAATGTGTTCTGTTTCATGAGTGGCTAATTTACATTTAAAGGTCTGTTGACATTTAAGGAGGCACCAAATGTTTTGATGACAGATTTTTTTTTGGCCACTGCTGGGATAATTAAAGCTGGATGCCCATTTTTGCAGAATAAAGCTAATAAAAGTGGCTTTCTAGAATAATATATTTGCCAGGAAGTCTGCAATGTTTTAAATTGAAAAATCTAAGCACTAGAAAAAAATAGTTAAGAAATAAAAATGATAATTAATAAGATAAGTTTAGCTTGATTAAGCTAATAATAATGCAAATGATGTTTTACTTGGGGCCAAATTTGGCCCTAAAAGCGATTTAAAAATGCAGTTCACATGAAGGGACACATCATTTTAACCCTGAGAAATAAAAGATAAAAGCTCACACCTTAATTGATAACGCATTAATGTCCAGTCGGACTGAACATCTGTTGATACTTTGCTAATAGAGGGGTTTTCACAGGCATGAGTTTGTGTCTGCAAAAGCACAAGTTCAGCACATCTGTTCCCGTTAAAAATAGTTAGAGGTAGATTTCGACACTTGAGGTTATCGCCGTGGCATCAGAGCCGCAAGCTTTGATTTGAGAAGGACCACGGCATGGAGGGGGGCAGGGTTCAAGACTCGCCCCTGCCAAGTTTCAGTATAGCAAAAATCACACTGAACAACAAAAACCTGAGTCCGCTTGGCTCAAATATTTGCTGATCTTACAAATGTGTTTAGTCCCAAAACAAATGTCAGTTTTGATTACTTGGTGTCAGATGATAAGGATACTTAAGGGATGCATTTCAGGGGAGTCCCCAGAGTCTAGAATCAATTTGCGGTGAAGCTGTAACCCAACACTGCTATTAGCAACAGAACCATAGAGCACTGCCGTTGCCCAATCTCCCCCTCAATTCCACGAACTATTTCAATGATCTGCCGAATTTTCTATGTGAACTTCAGACT
This sequence comes from Poecilia formosa, assembly GCF_000485575.1. Taxonomy (NCBI): domain Eukaryota; kingdom Metazoa; phylum Chordata; class Actinopteri; order Cyprinodontiformes; family Poeciliidae; genus Poecilia; species Poecilia formosa. Next base: position 1,376,562 of record NW_006800069.1, read on the forward strand.
TTGACCACAGGCAGGATGTGAGGTTCAGTTCAGACCAACCATTTAACCGCGGAGCACTTGGACAGAGCAGCAGCTTGACTACAAATCCAAGAGTGACCACTAGATCCTTTTAGGTGCAAGTTGACAAAGCAGAGTTAGTTTTTAGTCTTTCAGTGGTCAGTTGGGTTAAATCTAAAAGAGCAGTCTGTTTTCAGGGAGCTTGAAAGTTTATTTTTCACCCTGAAAGACTTTACTTAGACTCAGGACTGAAAATATACTGGATGTTTGGTCTGAGTCGGCAAGTTTGTGAACTTACTGAAAATGTATGCACCCAGAGCCAGAAATATAAACCTGAAATTAGATTATCTCTACTATTGCTACTTAACAGCAGAAAACTATTCCTTCATTAGTGAAGAACGTCAAACGTTAGCAGGAATAGTGAGATGTTTGAACTATTTTCTACTGAGGCAAGTCGATGTTTCAGTTAGGCAAAGGAACAAAAATGGATATTTTGTACCCAGGTTGGGGTTACGTTCTCAAACTGATGAATGTGTAAAGTACAGTAAATAAGAAGAAGGCTTAGCAAAGCCTCTCTGTTTGATCTTATTTGGCTTTCAAACTTTGCCAAATTTGAAATGTTTGCACCATTTTCGAGTTAGAACAGTTTAGGATCTACACAGTCTCGGGAACATACACTGTTTAGTTAATAATGCTAATCCCTTATTTAAGACTCCGTAATTATTTTGTGCTATTTTTATGAGAAAGGTTTTGTTTCACAACTGTTGTCTCAAACACACAGTGTGACATCACCTCTTTTTCCCAACATAAAGTATCTACTGCCTGCAAAACAAAGGTTCAAAGTCTGTTCTTAAAGACAAATTAGAATCAACTAAAATTGTTATTAGCAGGTCAAATAATTTTATATGAAAACTGGAAATTCGTGAAGAATCTCTGACTGGTGGAACTCTATTCAAAATCCTACAAACACACTCATTTTGAACTCTGAACTGTAAATCCAGTTATGTGTCTAATGATGAACCCAAGCAAGAAGTCCTCCTACCTCTGTGGGTGTGTAGCTCCTTGCATTGTAACCCTGATGCAAAGACTCTTGTTGCTCTGGCTGCAGATGATGACTGATGGGATAAAAAGCTGATCCCTGGACTTGGTTTTGACAGTGAGAAAATGTCTGAGGTTTGGGCTGCCAGTTGTGGAATTGGTCCTTAAGCTGGATTTCTCGCTCTTGTTCTCTGATGCCAGAATGACTGTAACAGTCCTGAGGTGAGGCATGCTGAAAATGTTCAACTCTTTCCTTCTCAGCCTCTTTTTTTCTTTGCAGTTCCCTCTCTCGTTCCCTCTCTCTCTGCCTCATCTTCTCTTCTCGCTGAATCTCTTTCAGCCTTGCCCGTTCCATTTCTAGTTCTATCTCCTGTCTTTCTAACTGTTGCTGCCTCTCCATCTCTCTCAACCTTTCCTCCCTTTCTCTCAGCTGTTCCCTTTCCATCTCTTTCTGTCTCTCCCTAATGGCACTGACAGACTGCCTCCTAGGTTCGACATTGTTTGGAGGATGGGCACTTTCTTCTTGTACTCCTTGGTAGGAGTATCTTCTTTGGGTGGAATTTTGCCCTGAATCTCCCGTCTGTTGCTCTTGATGCCGGTCTGGTTGGTTCTGCCTGTGGTTGGACCTTTTTGAGGTGTTGGACACAGGTATGCCTTTGGAAGTCTCCTCAAAAAACTTCATTCTATCCGCAAATGGAAGAATATCTGACTCCTCTATTCGAGAGCTCAAAGAGGAGCGACTGTAGGAGGAGCTGGATGAGGAAGTGAAGGCACAAACTCCATGACGAGACCCTGTTACACCCAATACCCTTTCACCCGAGACTCCACACCGTCGATCTCCATCTGGTTCTGGTTGGAGCTTGTGTTCAGGCGTCCATCGCCAACGACGAGCCTTGCCAGCAGGAGCCGGTTCTTCAACAACTCTGATGCCGACACCAAAGCTGGGGACACCTGGGTCCAGAATCTGAACAGACCTGGATTGATTATTGCCCTGAGGGATGGATGTGGTCCGAGTCTGGGAGATGCCACGGTCTGGCTCTCTGGAGGTTTGTGATGTCTTGACCTGTGAAGAGGTTTGGGAATCTTGAGGGATTCCTGGTGTAGCAAAGGCAACTTTGGCAGATTTGTTCTGGACAGGCCTGTTTGGGTCTGTTCCATCTTCACAAAGGTCTGAACATTCCTCTTCCTGGACAGTTTCTCTGCTGCACAGCAGCCCTCCTGGACCATGACCCCTCTGAAGTTGCGCCTTTTTCCTCTGGATTTCGTTGCGGAGGTTGGTGGCAAATCGTTCACTGCGTCGACGGTTCCGCCGAATGTTTTTGGATGAGCTTGACTTCTTCGTGCTTTCCTCTCTTTCTGCCACTTCCTCATTTTTATCCCCAGTCATCCGCTTTTCTACAAGCATTTGCTCGTCCAGCAAGGTGTCCACACTGGCAGCTGCACTGAGTGGCTGAAAATCACTCTCTGCCATCTGATCAGAGTTCAGCCGTTCCCGGGTTGTTGATCCAGTGGGTTCACCTGGTACGCTTACAGAACGACCCCAAGGTGTATGATGATGAACTGGTGACAGAGACCTCCCATTTACACCCACAGCTTCCAGCCTCTCAACTGAAGCACCATCCTCACCTTTTCCCTCCAGGAAGACAGATCCTGGGGTCGAGCATCGACTACCTTCCAGCTTACGTGATGTGGGAAGGGTTGAGTCTTCCGTTGTGTGCTGAAGTGATGAAGCATGGGACCACTGGCTGCTGCAGGGCGATACAGAGCGATCAGAAGGGTGTGATGGGTTGAAAGGCTCCAGAGAAGAGTCATTGCTGTTGAACTGCAGTAGCTGAAGCTGAGTGGCGAGCAGCTTCTCGGGTGCACTGTGCCGGTGAAGGCTTGCTGAAGAGCAATTGGTCCGACAGTGCTCAACATAGGATTGCCCTTGAATCTCTGTGGAGGATTCAGAGGGTAAGGAAGCAGAAGCAGAGGGGGTGATGGGAACTATTGAGGTTGGAATCGAGTCAGAGAGGTGCTCTGATGGCGCCTCGGACTTAGAATAATTTTCAGAACTGCCATCACATTTAATATGTCTAAATTCATCAATTTGTCTTTGACTGAAGTGTGAGTGTGTTGAATCTGTTTTTAAGTTCTCGGTTTGGTCACCCTCTTCTGGTGCAGGGAAACCATTTTGAATTCCAGAATCGGCATTCAGACAGGGCAGGTTTTCTTTACAACAAGAAGCATCTTCAACCGCAGATGATATGCAATGTTTGTTGACGTCATTAGTACGACTCCGGGTGGCCCTAAAGCTGTCCTTTCTTGTTGGAGGCTGAGGGGGGTTGTTCTCTCTCCCCACTTGAGATTCTCCATTTCTAACAATGTCCAAACCTCCTTCCCTCTGGTCGTGCTCGTAACAACACGATGACGGCCGCCCTTTTACCTCGGCGGGCCTCGTTTTAGGCCTGGTCAACGATCTGGACTTGTGCATAATTAGATGTGCCTCATGTGGGGCCTCACCCGGCGACCTCCCTAGAGTGGAAGCCTCACCAGGGTAACCTTGATATGCTGGACCGAGGCTCTGGAGGAGGTTATCCATGGAAGAGGCCTCACCGGGCCTTAGAGGCACAGCAGCGTAGTCAGATGTGTTCGAACTGGCAGAGAAAGAGCTGTAGGCGGAGTCTCGCTTGTTGTTGAAGAGGGTGGGGTCGACGGGGGAATTGTGGGAGTCGGAATATGGCTGTGTGGTGGGAGTTGGTGTGTCCAAGCTCTCCATAGATCCCAAGGAGCTGCTTCGGTCAGTGGAGGAGTACGGTCTGGGTAACTGAGACCACTGCATGGACAAGTCACTGCAGAGACAGGAAGATAAATGTCTTACTGATACATAAGAAAATTCAACATGAGAAACAGGTCACGCAGCTTCAATTTATCTAAAGCTTTGAGTAGTTCTAACTGCTTTAAAATATTTCAAATATTCACTAATATTTTTGCTAAACGCAGTGGCCTTGCAAAAGTATTCCCAACACTTGGTCACCGTTTCCAATTTTATATATATATATATATAAAAAAAGTGAAAACATGAATTCCTGCAATTGAATTTAACAATCATTCAATATTTTTTTATAATGAATAATAAACATTGACGTTTGTTGTGACATACCACATTGTGACAAAGGGGTATGAATAGTTCTGCTAGGCACTGTTTTCCCTAAAGGCAGGATTTATATGGTTTCTTCAGGAACACTATGGTGTCAGTTCAGGACAAAAAAGTAATAATGCTTTCATGAACTACACTGAAGGAGTTATCCTTAAATTTCAAACATGCAGGGCATATTTTCCTTGCATATACCGTTTCAACTCTGCATCTGGAGAATGTGTTTCCTATTAGAGCGGGGCTGAAGATCCACGGCAGCCCCATGTGTTTTTAAAGCCCCTATGAGAAAGACTCTTTAGGCGAAGAAGGATTTCCTCCTCATCAACTCCCAACACCACAAGTACCAATCTTGAAGCAATCTCTTGATTCCTCCCATCTTCTTTCCACCTTTCTCTGTCATTCTTTTCTTCCGCCATTAGATTGTTCCCATCTCATCTCCTTTATATCACAGGTTAAATGGCACTGAAACATCGGCTTAACAAACAGCTTCCTTTTACTCTTTTGATGATTACTGACTGCAATGCAAACATTTTATAAGGGAACTTCTTCATGGTTTAACTCTCAAAAAAGATTCTGTAAAGGCAACAAACGGCTCAGTTGTACAGCCTGTACAAGCACTTCTCAGACTTACAAGTGTGATGCAGTGAAAGATTTTCCCTCATGCTTGCCAAGGTAGCTTAAATGGATTGGGTCTGCAATGGCCAAAATCCATTTGGCCAGAAATAAGTGTGACCAAGCGAGGGATGAAAATGCTCCAGAAGTTCCCTGTAAACGCAAGACTAAGTCGAGTTGCTGGAACCAAACCAAGATTCAGCCATCACCCTTACAAAATATGAGTCATTGTTTATGGTCTGTTGATCTGAATAAATTTGAATATTTTTATTCTTAACTAGCTACATACTGGGAAGAAAAGATTATATTTGACCACTAGAGCAATGCAGACAAGTGCTGAAAAATAGCCTCCAATGTTCAAGTTTAACTTAACCTGGACCATTTCCCAATGATGGATACGTGTTGAGGGAAAACAGCTAACAGATCTTTTCCAGGGCAAACAGCAATGCAATAAATGTCACTTATACTTAATAATCAATGTAATTCTCAGCGGAGCTGTCTTTCACTCAATTTTAACCTCATGGAATTGACTTGTGACATCAATAAACCTTCAACCAAACATGTTTTTCTCAACCCACTGTGCAATTGTAGTTTCACATCTTTGTGAGGAGATTATTTCCTGACGAAATCCATAAAAGACATTTTGGCAAAAGGAGTTTGTATTGGCTCTTAAAGTTAGCTGGGGCAGGTGGGAGGCATGCAGTTTTCCCCAGCCTTGGTTCAAATGGTTTGAATTGATTTTGTGAAAAACCCCCACAAGGCCTAGATACATTTTATTGTGGTGTTTCTTTTTTTTTTCCAGTAAAGAAGAACAGAGTGATCCCTCACCCTTTTGTAATTCTTTGGTGTCTTATTCAAACAATGGCCAAAGTTTCCAGGGAGAAAGAGGAGGGGAAAGCGGAGACAGAAAGCTCTAACGAGCTTTGATCTCAAACAAGTATTGAGGTCTAACCAGTAGATGACCTCTAAGCAGTCTCTGTGGTATTTATGATTCACATTTCATGGTTGAAAAATCTCACCAGCTGCAAAATACACCAACCTGGTAGAACTTTGTGTGAACACAGTCTTGTGTTTTATTGTGTTATGAAGGTTACTAAAGGAATTCCCCATTTGTCTTTAGGGAGGATCAGTTGTTTCTTTTTGTTTTTTAGATTCTAATCATGCACTTTTTGCTACCAGATGATGTCCCAGTGAGTTTTTGGCTTCTCTGGTGATACACATGGCTGGATTTAAAAAAAAATTCAAACAGCTGACTTTTCTTAAAGAAAAATGGGGAAATTCCATTATTGTACCATTACACACAGCTGTTTGAGAGTTCACAGCAGTCGGTGGGGGAAGGGAACCCAGCATCATCGCTGGGACCTTCTAAAACATATCAAAATTGTACAAATGCCAAATTATTTGTCTGTTTTGAAAGTAACTTTCTAAAGCATTGATACATTGATAAATTTGCCGATGTCTTGTAACAACACCTTTAATTTGGGACCATTTATTTCAACCTATTTCTGTCCAAAATTTAAAAATTAAACAGTAATAATCTGATAACTTATACCCGATGAACCCAAGTGCAAAACTGTAAATGTAAAAAAAAAAAAAAAAAAAAACCTTTCTGAAAAGTTAACTGCATCCCAAGCTACTGACCACATGGCTTCAAAACATTTTAATAGTTGTGACCTGATTAACTGCTCATATATACCAAAGTGCTACTTTTTGGATGGTTGTCCAAAAAGTTGACAAAGTTGATTTTAATTTGTGTTAAATAATTTTTTTTTTTAAAAACTAAAGCAAGCTGAAGTAGAGAAAACCTTGAGGCTGGACCAGCAGTCAGCAACACTCAACAACCTTTACAATCTAAAAAAAATTGGTCTTGAACAGCAATATATATTTGAGTCTTAGGAAAAGAGAAACATATCAATTATCAATATATGTCATATATATGTTTATCATACAAATATTCATCAGTAAAACAATGCAAGTTGAGACATTTTAACAAAGATGACAAACATAATTTGCAGCCTACTATAAAATCATTTCAGCAAGTACGTTTCTCAAAACGTGCTTCAAACATATTCCTTGTTAGATCACTTAAGTTTCATTTCATCTTCAATTCACTGACATTCTGATAAATGACGAGCTAAAAATAGCCTTTCATGTTGTCATTTGGCTCATTTCTGCAAAATCATTTCTGCTCAGTCACTGCAATCCTTGGAGAAGGGCTGAATAGCTTCATTTGGTTCTGGAGCTGCAGACTGCTTGACCCATTACTATTTCAGTAAATGTTAGTGTCTCTGGGGGAGTAACAAAACCAAACAAAAGGTGGCATATACAATAGGTGGAAGAGAGGCGCCATGGACAATAACTAGTATGAAGGTATGCCGAGACTTTAAAATTCAAGTTTAAAAACTACAGACATTTTTGTCCTACCGTTCCTGCAGCTTAAGGTCTTTTTCATGAAACACCAGAGAACATATTAGAGTTTTCTCTTCATAGAGTAATGCAGAGCTGCCCCTCGCCTACCTGTTGCTGCTCTTCCTCATAAATCCAGAAACGACCAACTTGTCACTCTTGATGTAACCCTGTTTTAAAACTACAATTGGTGAAGACGAAGAACACGAAACCTTTTCTTAAATTTGTAAAGGACTATGGACGAAAAATACTGAGTGTGGGAAAGAAAGCTACATTATCTGCATGGGAAAACATTTCTTGGGAAGGAAGTGAGCAATGAATGAGTGGAGAGGAGGCGGCTGTATAGATTTGACCTGGTTGACAGAGAGAGGAAACTAGAATATAAGGTCAGAACTGGACAGGAAATGACAGTCACTTCTGCCCAATCAGAGACCAATCTGGGACATGTGAGGGCTGTCGCAGAGATACACCCAGGGATCGTGTAAGGTCGCTGGATTAATCCTCAGTGTGTCAGCTAAACACACCAACAGCAATTTTTATTAGCTGATCAGAATGGTGAGAACAGATAAACTTCCTTCCTTCAGACCTCATATTGTGTCGGTGCTTGGATAAAAACACAAGTTGCACATTACAAACCCATTCACACTGTACAGATTGTCCTCTCTCTTCAGACAAACAGAGTTTACTGGATGTCTTCCTCTCTTTGTCCATGTGTTCCGGGAGTCACATGCCATTGTCCAGAGTTATGCCAGGAGCTGCCTCCTCATGTGTGTGTGTACTTGTCTAGCTATCCTATTTAGGACAGTTTCTGGCATATTTACTAACCTTCTAAGAACCGCTGGTTCTTATGGGGACAATCAGACCTGATATGGTGCACCCCCTTGATTAGACTTAGGGGTTAAGTCTAGAGGCATGGTGTGAATTAGATTTTGGTTAAGGGAAGGGTTAGAAATATATTAATAATGGTTTGGGTTACACATAAATGTAGATTCTTAAATAAATGGTAGTTAATACGCCACCCTGGGTGAGGGGCCTTAATAAAAAGTTGAATTTGGATCAAAGTAAGGAGTTAAATTCTAGCCACTGTGGTGGTTCTGGTACTAAAATTGTTCTGAATCTTTTTCAACTCAATGGAATCTGTTTCCTTAGATAAACACTTTTAAAAGTACTTTAAATAATTAACTGAGGTAAATGTGCTGTTTGATCATAAGGATCAGTTGGAATGTATGACTAAATTGAATAAATTTCTTTTGAAAAGTACATCGAGACGAAATTTTTTTATTGGCAGTATATAAATAGAACTGAATTGAATTAATACCAGGTCCTATTGTGGACAGAAATACAAACGTGTGTGTGTGTTCTTGTTTATGTAGCATAATCAGGACCTGACATTTACCGACTTTATGAAGACCTATAGGCATTATGGGGACCAAAGCCGAAATCAAATATGACAGACCCTTTTTAAGGATTTGTGTTAGTTTTAGAGGCTTGGTGTGAATTATATTTTTGTTAAGAGTGATTTAGGAATATATTGGCAAAGGTTAGTGTAAGTCTTATGATTAGGCAGCCATTACTTAACTTAATGGAAATCAATGCAAAGTCCGAATATGGGTAAAAATCCAAACCTGTGTGTGTGCGTACAGAAACTGTAGGAATGAAAGGCCAACACAGACACACAAACACACACACACAGATGTACTGGTTCTAATCCTCGTGGGACTATTAAATCTAATAGCAGTGCATTATATCACTGATTCTTATCATAAGGAGAACAGAACAAACCTCTTACATAGCATGCAGCTGACAAACAAGGACAGTGCAGCTATTTTTATTGTGAGTAAATATGCAGACGCCGCAGACTTCCTCTTTCTTTCTAACAGATTACAGTTTACCTCGGTGAGATCATACAGACACACAAAGGGTCTTGTATCTACATCACATGGTTGATTTTAGTTCAACCTGAACGGACAATACAGTCCTCCAACCCTGCTGTGTTACAGGAACAAAAATATATCCATTATACTCGACACTGAGGTCATGAAGGTTGTCAGCTGCCTAGCTTCTCAATTATTTAACAATGTTATTGTTTTAGTTAAAAATGTCAGATGTTTCTAAGCTGTAGCCAGTTTGTTTCTTGCGTCAGTTCAAAAAGTAGCTAAATCTTATTGACTTTTGGGTAAAACATAAGCTACAGACACAACATTTGGCTAATTTCACAACTTTATTAAAGGCATAAATATGTCCAGCATATAACAAATAACTGATATGCTTGTTCATGACTTGGCTTCTTAATGATGTTTTCCTGTTGTGCTACTTGTTATTTAGCTACTTAAAGCAAACTACTCTCCTGGGGATGAATACAGAAACTGAAACGTGTGTGTAACCTCCACAAACAATGCAAGAAGGGCTTTGGATGGATCCATAAGTTTCAATTTCATATAAAGTCAAAACTTTATATGAAGTCCCAACTTCATATGAAGTCTTCTGAGAGCGATGTGATTGGCTATCACTTTAGGATGTTTGAATAGGAGCCGAAAATAGATCAATGCTTCCTGTGTGGGCTGTGTTGACTATAAAATGCAGTGATGTCACCGGTTTCCTGACAATTGTTGGTTTTTCGAGATTGAACCAGTCACAGAGAACAAAAAAATCCCCGACACTGCCTTGCAGCATGAAAAAAAATCTGATGGGAGTCACAGGAAGGCAAAGAGTGACTCAAGTGGACAGGATGACACACTGTTTAAATAAAAACTGCTAACAAGCGTAATACATTAGACTATTTGAGAAATCTAAGTTTATCAATTCAAGCTTATTTAAGAAATGCCACAAAAGAGCACAATTTTGTGTTTGTAGCCTTTTTTAACAGAAAATATCAAACGACACCTGGAATAAAAGCCTTAATATGTCACCAGTTGCATCAAACAAAATATCAGACACTTCTTAGCTTGATCTGAATGTACAATAAGCACAGAATAGAATTTAATCCCATATCAATATAAATAAAAATAAATAAATACTACTGGTGTGGTCCTGCCCGTCTCTATGTAATGAAATGCTGCTATCACATACTGCTAAATGTTCTCAAGTCAGTATCAAATTATTAGGTATAACACAAAGTATCTGTGTTTTGTTCACCATTTTTTCCCGCTTTTATTTCCATTTCATAGTAAAAAGAACCACAAAGATCTTTGCTTAAAACAGACATTGGAGTCCTCTTTCTTTAACTTAGAACAAATGTTTTCAGAGAAAGACTGAAGCATCTCTAGTTGCTTTTCAGCTACAAGAACCCAAACGTTTCTCCTCTATTCGTTATAGAGCTCTGATATACAGAACTTTTCAGATTTCTGTACTGAAAAGCTCCAAAAGGCTTCAGTCAAATGTTGCTCTAAAAGTTACTGTATCAAGTAAAACCTAGAATTCAATCATTTTATATTTCACATTTACCAATCATTATTGGTAAATGTGAGGTCAGTCCATCTGTTGTGTCTCACCTGTTGTCGGTTGTGTGCCAGGGTAGGGTGTAGGAGCCGGAGTGGAGCTGCATGGCAGACGGAGGCGGAGGAGGGGGGAGCGGAGGGGAGTTGGTAGGAGGGGGCCGGGGGGTCAGGAGCGGAGGAGACGGAGGAGGGGGCAGGGGCAGTGGCTCCGACAGCTTGGCCAAGTGCCAGGAGTGAGGCCTGATGAGAGGAACGCTGCGTCTGCGTGAACGAGAGAGGAAGACCCAGGTCAGGATTTATTGCCAAAAGAATATTCACAGTTTAAGATTTCAAATTAAGCCAGTAAATTACAATTAACACAAGCTGAGGAATTCGGCAAAATGTGTTTTTGGACGTGGTTTCCCTAGAAGCTGTTTAGACTTTCCCCCCGCGCTGCCATAAAACGCTCATCTCACATGAGCAGTAAGTTCTCCAGTTAGAGCCGAGGCCAGGCATTCCACCGTATCCCAAAATATTCCCTAATTCCTTTATACAGACTTCCGATCTCACATGCTGGCCAGATTCAACTGAACCCCCCACAGAGAAAGTGTGAATTTAAGAAAAAAGAAACAAAGAACAAAAAAATAGTAAAAGAAAAAAAAGGGGGTCCGGGAATGGGACCAGAACAGTATCGATGTATGACCGCTGGAGTCTGAAATAAAGCTCATATCTTTTAAACCAACACACTGTCAGGAATGCTGCTGCTGGATGGAAGGAGCTAGAAAACCTGCTGAGTTGACAGCTAAGGTTGGATAAGGTTTAGCTTTGGAAACATGAGGTCTGTCTGTAAATACAGCTGCTGCAAAGCACAACGGATTTGAAAGGTAAAATCATTACTCTTCTAGCTGAAAATGAGTAAAATTGATAGGCAAGAAATCAAGAAAAATCTCCCTTTATTCTGTTAGAAAAGGCGAAATGTAAAGACTTGATATATAGATGGATGGACGGGTTGATGGATACGACTTTTGGGGAAAGAGACAGAAAATGAAGTCTAGGAATATAAAATATAAAATTAAGTTAACACTATTATTTGGACATATGTCAAGAAGATTTGTACTTTGAAAAAAATAGAGCTGGGTGACCTAAAGTTGAATTCCCAGCACCAGCCCAGAATGAGATATATGGTTCCTAAACCAGAAAGTGCAAAATCCGTAAAATGACACTATTCTGGGTATTTCACAGAAGCACTTGGAGGTACAATTAAGGAAGAAGAATGCAGACCCTGGCACCATGAGGGAGAGGAAAAGACCGTTTTTGAGTATTATTGTTTATGATAAAGCAAGAGCAGGAGACCCACTTCCAAAATAAACACTGTAGTTTCCTGGTTCTGGCTCCTTAGATGGATTTCTATCTGATTGTTCAACTTTGCTGACAATGTCCTTGAGTTATCCCCTGAGAAAGTTTATGTCAAGCCTGCATATGTGCTTCTATCCGTTTGTTTGTGTGGGAACTATCTGAAGTCCAGCTAGACAAAATGCCATTATTAAGCGCACCACAAGTATTAACGAAATGCCACTTCAGTGCCACTTCCTGTTTCATTAAGTTTAACTTTCAGAGATTTACGACCAAGAAAAAAACAAAACAAGCGACGTTTAACAGAGAATTTGATAACTGAGGGGGTGGGAATAGAAAAATGACAGACAAATATCCCAAAATGCAAGTTGTGTTTTACTGTGTTGCCAGGGAGAAATAATGTGTTTATTTTAAAACCAGATAACTTATCCTTTTCTCCAAAAGCAAAGTGATCCCGAGGCTGGATCAGAGATGATGTGAAGATTAAAACTCTGAAATCTACAACAGAGGGTTGTATTTTTTTTTTCTCGTTTTTACCGTGTTAACTTAGTAATTTCAGACTATCAGTAAAACATTTTAGCAGAAGAATGTGTGGGAAAAGCCTTGCAGCATGTATGCATCTATTCTGTCCGGAAACATGATTTGTAACATGTCAGAGCGAAGTGAGACTCTTAGAAATTCTAACCACACTAAAGTTTTTTTTTTGGGGTTTCTTGACAGTTTAATGGCTTTGAATACATCAAGAAATACGCAGCTATTAAAATATTTTAAAACTGCTTCAGATAAAAGTACAAGTTAATAATTACAAGTAAATCACACATACCAGAATTGCCATAACACTCCACATAGATAGTGAGTTGCTGGACAAGAAGAATAATATGGCGGACAAGAGGAACTTCCAGAACTTACAAAGGGGAACCTTCTCACGAAAGTCTGTGAAATGCTGAGCAGCTATGTGCACTTCTTTTATGTTTTAGCTATGTTGTATTTTATAAAGTTGGGTCTTATGTATGTAATCAAGTTTTTCTTCCATCAATTTTCTAAGTATATCAGTAGACATGTATGAATGTAGCCAACAGGAGAGCTAGCTAGATAGCATTTTCCATTTCTGAAGTGGTGATACTGCTTCTGAGTAACAGAGTTAGAAAAACTAACTCTAGGACTAAACCCTGACCTATCTCAACCTAAGTTCGCAGCCTCACTAAAAGGGAAGAACCACTTTTGTCAGGTGCTGTGGGGTGAGGTCGAGGGACACTGCAGCAAATCAAAACATTGTGAGCACTACGCTTAAGGACCGTTTAATGGCTATTTAAAAATGCGGTTCTCCATTAGTCAAATTTAAATACAAAATCAGTTTCCATTGAATCCATAATTGTTATTTCTGACAGGTGATGTGCCAGTCTGAAACTCAAAAATCCACTCCCCAGAGTAAATTTTGTGACTGTGTGTAGAAGAGTCAAAGTTAGTTAGTTTTCAGGTATTTAGAGGTACTTAAAAATGTAAGTTAGTGGGATCACAAAAGATGTAAAGTAGCAAACAGAAAAGTTTATTTCAGTGGATGCTGGTCATTTTGTAGATTTGCAGTTTTGATCTTCCACAACAGATCTTTTCAGTTATGAACTGGAGATGACTCCAACATCAGTTTATAAGATGTCTCGGCAGACTGGCAAATGTGAGTGTATTAAAGCGAAGTTGCTCCAAAGTTATTGTTTTGAGTCTTTAACCTCTCTGTCCTGGAAATGTAGGAAATGTTTTGGAAATCTCAGTGTGACCGTATCTGGCTCCAATCTCTTGGGAGATAAATGACAGGTCAAAACTTTACAAAAACCAAAGATCAAAAATCTCAAATCTCCAATGCTGCCTCTCTATTTTTGTTTTTTATAAATATAAATACACATACAGGTCTCGAGGTCTGAGGGAATCTTGAATTTAACCAAATAAAGTTTTAGAATGACTTCTGCTTTCTTCTCTCTGACACTTTAACCTACTGGGTAACCTGTTGCTGCTTGAAACAACAACCAAAGAGGAATCACATGAAGTCTATTTTGAGTCCACTAAGCTACAGTTTGTCAGATAAGAGTAAATCCTTAACCTGAACATAGAGATAGTGACTTATCCCACCACTTCTGTTGGTGTCTTTTTGTAAAGAAACCAAGAAATTCGTCAAAGTTAACAGAACTTTCGTTTTCTAAATATTCTTTCAGGATTCTTGCGCAGCATTTGAGCATCTTGAACTGAAAATCTAGTTAAAGAGGGAGATACTGACAACTAACATCAAAATCAGTGAACAACAAAGATCAGAATTCAAGAGGGGGGAAAAGCTCTGACTCTGAATGGGCCTTTATGAAAAGATTTGGAATGTGGCATTTAATGGCCAGAAACAGCAACAGCTGACTGAAACCACAAAGGTCACAGCGCATAATCAGAGTCACACATGAAGCCTCACCAAAGCACTGAGCAAATGCCAGACAGTCGGGAAGATCTGAGCTCTGACAGAAGCTGCTGCAAAGCGAGACGAAACGCGGACTTTGGCTAAGGTGAGTTTGTCTATGAGAATGAGGCAAACCTCAAATGCACACCTTCATTTTCTGTGTTCAGATCCTTCACAGATTGAGTTGTAGAGCAGATGTAAAGTTTTCAAAACCTACCTGACAGCACAGGTATCCACTGCTAAAATGATCCAAGCTCAGCCCTCGGGATCCCAGACAAGCCGAGTTCAAGTTCAGATTGTGCGCCGTCTGCTCTAACGTCTCAAACTTCTTCCACTCAGAAGGACTCTGCTCAGATTCATCAACCGGAATCCTCTTCCCTGTCCCTCAAGCCAGTTGAGGTCTGATGAGAATTGGGATGTCATGCAAACGAGTGACACCTCAACGCCTAAGAGCTGACGTGAAGTAGTCAGCTTCTGACCAAGAGGGAAAAACCAACTGATGATCCTCACATCCCCTCTCCCTCCTTCTCCTCTTTTCCTCCTCTGCTCCTGTCGCTGGAAGACAAAACATGGCTATGTCTCCCAACTGGACTCGGCATATCTCTCTCTCTCTCTCTCTCTCCCATCCCATTCCTTCCCTGCCTCTCTCTCGCTCCCCCCCCCCTCCTCTACACCAGGATGTGCGAGTCCGTCAGAGAGGAAGCCTTGTGGCGGACAGATAAAGCGCTGGACAGCCCGCTAAAATAATACCAACAGTTCCACACTGTTATTGTTTGACAGGAGGGGAAAAAATGCAGAGGTACTTCCTCCTTGGACGTGAGTGCGTCGGCGTCCGCGTGTGTTTGTGGAGCATGAAAAAGAGGTCTGAAAGAAATAAAGAAAGCAGAGATTTTCTCCAACCCCCCGCTTTGGCAGAAACACGAGAAAACAAAATGTGGTGAAAGACGGGGAATGTAAGAGAGGATGGGAGGTCTGCAGGGGAGTATGAAAAAAAAAACTGCTCAATAGGCCAACACAATGAGTGGGGGTGATGGATGAACAGAAGATCGTATCCCTGTTTTTATCGCTCGGACGCATTTCTTTTACATACAGCAATATAATGAAAGCTGTATGACTTAGACTGCTGCGTTTTGTGCTACTGATAAGTAGCCAGTTAGACTTTGTGCAACAGCGTCAGTCTTAAAAGGCAACACAGCTGCAGTTTAGGGAGTTGCCATGCCAAAGAGTAGACAAAGGACAATTTGGAGAAACACCAATCTACAACAATCTATGGAAAGTGCTACAGCATTCGCTAACTGCACCGGGTTCATCTGGATAAAACCTTGATGTCATTGGCATACATTTGTATCTAGACGGCTTGACTACAATCTGACCAGCTTCCCTAACTTAGCTGGAGAAAAGCTTAACCCATAGTGGGAACAAGTTGTTATGGCTTCTTGGAACAACAGCTTTTCAATGAAGACAAGATTAAAGGAATACATTCCTAATTGCTGTCCCATCTCCCGAATTAGGGTCATAATTCATAGAAGAAACTGAGATTTGTTATTTTTTCTTGCCTACCTGGTGTGAGGGTTCTTACATCTTGCACTTGACACACCACTCAAGTCCAACTTTTATCCTGATTGCTGACCAAGAACTGCAGTAACTGGTCAAAATATGAAGTGGGCGTGGCTACTGTGCTGACATACGCTGCAGCTAGAGGGATCTTCTAAGGTAGTGCAGGTTCAGGTCTAATTTCTGGCACATATGTACAGCAATCAGCCGGAGGATTAGACCTAACCTCCTCCAATTTGCTGTATGTCGTCATGCCAGCTAAACAACACTGATTAATCAAAGCGTCCATGGTCTCTGAAGCTGACCTGTGGCATCAAGGACAAGGACAAAAACATACACTGGAAAATGGGGCCAGTGGTAATAAAAGTTTATTTTACAGGCCCATCTTGAGGCACCAAGCAAACAAAACTTTTTACAGGTTTTCTGCAAGTTTCACCAACTCAAATTTGATACTTTTTAGGACCGTTTTCGATTAAATGTAAGACCTATATTTCTATAGAAATGTACAAACTTCGTTCAGCCAACTGGCGATAGATTTACACTTTGTCATGATCAATACAAAAGAGCTGGCTGGAAAAGGTATGTTAAAAGCTAGTTAGCGGCAGCCACAACTAACTTGATTGCAATGAAGATGTTGGCATGTGACTCAAACTTTAGCCTTAAAGAAAAATAATGCAAGAAAAAAAAAACTGAATATGCGAGATGTAATTGTCCTGCCAAGACCTGTGATTAAAATATTTAATATTTAAACCTTAGTTTTCAAATAACTCAAGACATTTTATGGCCTTAAATTTAGATACATAAATTTAAGACTTTTTCAGGATGGATGGACATAAATATAATTGGGTACTTTGGGAAAATGTACAGATTGGCAGTGCTGCAAGTCTATATGACAATTGCAATACATATTCTTTAGTAAAAGCTAATGCCAGATTCTTCACATAATGTTTAAGTAAATAAAAAAACAACAAAGAGCACCATGTAAATATTGTCTAAATTCATGGGACTATGTCATGCTATGTAAAGATTGAAATTAAATGTCTATTTGTGTGAAACCTATTCACACGTACAGAAAAGGAGGATTATAACTACATAGTTATCCAATTTTTGGTTATTTTCTCAGTTGAGTATTCACGGTTTAACTCAGAATTAGGGAAGAAAATTCATGGCTCTTTAAAGCCTGACTTCTAAGATGAGCCCAGTATGTTATCTTCTGCTGTCACTTGTGTAACAACAGAAACAGCTTGTTAGACCACCATTCTCACGTCTAAGAGACTCCCAAGAGGGTGGTCACAAAGTCCACAAAGTCAGGTTAGCATGTAGGTATGAAGTGGTAATTTCACAAAGGTCTAAAGGCAACATCTCATTGCTAGTTACCACAGCTCACAATAATTTGATCCAAGTATTTCCTGTGTTCATCCATCAAAGTTTCAGGATAAACGGTGTTGACACATCTTCCAAGAATGATGATGTTAACAGAGAAGCCTGAGAAATCAGCCACCACCCCTGACACAAAAACTTTTGTAAGGGCCGCAACTGATTTGATCTCCGTGTGTGAAGCTTTTCAGGTTTCAACTCTTTGCCCGGACTGGAACCATGTTGAACAAACATCAGCAGGTGTGAGTCGCTGATATCGACGGTGTTAAAGTTTAACCAACCCCTTAACAGCAGACACTTCCAAACACAAGTCCCTCAGTGGTCTTCAAAGATTTCCGGGACACATTCCATAGACGTGTGTCCATGTTGTGCACATGGATGTGAGGAGATTCTTGGAATTCCAAGTCTTCTCCCTAAAAAGGTGAAAGGTTAACTATGCCAGAGAGCCCAAAGAACCTAACCTCCTCCCCTCTACCCCCCCTGGCCACCTGATTAGAATCTATTTGTTTGCTTTATGGGTCTCCCATTCGTATATGTGCACATATCAGCATGCAATCAGACCTCCTTCTGTTTGCCTTGTAGCCCCTTGAACTCCTAATGATGGATGTCTGGATGACAAACGTACTTGAGGACATATCTTTACTACACAGAGGACCTCATACAATCCTGTTTGCTACAACCAAGGGTCAAATACACACAGACATCTTACATACCAGGTAATCAGTACAGTGAGACTAGGCCCATAGAGGGGGTCGATGGCAGGAAGGGTGAAGTCCAGTTTAGCCTCTGCAGCACAATGAGCTGTTTGTTACTGCTAAGTCCCCAGACTATCAGAGAGTGTGTATGTGTATGTGTGTGTGTCTCTAATCAGCGGTCCCTCCCTACTTATGAAAGGAAAGACATTTTCAAGTGATTTTTTTTTCCAGCATCAGTTTGGTTCGCATCAGCTGCATAGATGTAGGAAGGTAACAGATGCAGTGACAATGCAAATTCTGCATGCTAATGATATATAGAGCCCGTTTCTGAAGGTTATGACGGCTCTAAAGTTTTCTAGATATTGGCATATTCTAGTTTCTGAGAGGAACATCAAATGGTAAACACCTACAATAAACTGCATTATTACTTTCTCACTCAACATACAGTACACTCACAAAGCCACTTTATGCATGTGTGATTTATGAAGAGCTTTATTTATTCTCAGCCTTATAAAATGGTCAATGTGAGTTAAATGAATTTAAATGGTGCAATTCAAGTAAGTAATTGCTGAAGCAGGTGAAGGTCCTGAATTCAAATTTACTCAGATAAATACAAGTAAAACCATAACATTTATTGCAAAATGTATTCGTCTACCTTCGCATGCATTTAAGCTGACATGATATCCAGTTTTCAATCCACAGCACACCCTTAAGTTTTTTCTCAATAGACTTTCTACAAGATTCAGCAGTGTGTTCAAAGGATTTTCTTTTTACCAGTTTTTCCTGGAGTGTATTTGTGAGCTTGGACAGTGATGTTGATCAACTCTGTTAATTCACCTTAAAAATATTGAGGTAAGGAGTCTTTGCAGGATAGTCAAGCTTTTTCAAACCAAACTTTTTAATTTATGTTTTTATGGACATTGCTTTGTGAACTGGTTAACACTAATGTCAGAGTCGGAAGGGAACCATCATTCCCTTTTAGACGAGTCTGACGAATCAGCATCAGTCCTGTTCAGATCCATTTGTCAGGTGTTCAAACCCTCAAAACACCAGACATCCCTGGATGTCTTTTACCAGTAGGACAATCACCATGATCATCATCATCATCATCATCATCATCATCATCATCATCATTTCGCTGAAAAAAAAATATTTAGAATTAGATTTTCTTTGGTTGGTATATCTTGTTGAGATGTACCCTTTAAAAATACATTGATAAGCACATTTTATACTCACTAACTTTTCATTGGATTAAGTGTACACTTCAACTTTGAAAGAAGTAGTAAAACTATAAGAAATACATTTTCAAGCAACAGAAAAAGAGTTGAAACAAGTATACATTAAAATAAGTAAAAAAAAAAAACAATGTTTCTGTTATTGATGTAGACTCGTCATATGAACATTTTGGCATTTTCGTAACTTGTCAAGACATGTTTAGTTTGTTTAACAAAACCAGGAACATACAAGAATTGCACCAAGATCCACTTGAAAGTTATTTTAAAGGGGGTGGTAAATCACATTTTGTAAAGTGTTTCTTATTTTAATAGTTTTCTCATTTCTATACCTCTCGTTTAGTATACTTCAGGTTCTTTTCTAAATCAGCCATGGAAATACAATCATCACTAACCAAACCAGGGTTACCCCCAGAAAACTTGCTAAGCCCGGTGGTCGAGGCGGTCCACCGTGTTTTGTATTAAAAGATGAGTTGACAGGAAATGTAAAAGTATGACTGTGTAATTTATATGTTACGGGAAAAGATCTCGAGTGAAATGCTATTTAAACCCACAACTAGTCTAAAAACAACAAATTTGCACTTCTGTTTAATCCAAATTAAGTCAGCAGCTCCATCAGGCCCCCAAGAGTTTCAGGGGCCCCATAAACACTAATATCTTAAAACAGACCACAGATACATAAATGTAACACTTGTTTATTGAGATTATCAATGCTGTTAAATTTGATTCAATTGTTTAGGAATACATAAATTAAATTATTTTAAATTAACATTTAAATACAAGATTTTAAGAAGCTGGCAAGTTTACTTTGTAAAACTTCAAAGAACAATATTCATAGTTAATTGTTTTGTTACCATAACAATTTAATGCTGTGAGTTTAATCTTTGAATTTACAAATCCAATTTAGTAAACTGCGATTATAACTTATTGCTTTTTAGGGTGGCCAATTAAACTACTCCCTTCTCCCATATTTCGCCAAATCTAACAGAGAAGCTGTTAGAGGTGCTGATGATTTTTAGGAACAAAAGGGGCCCCTAAGTCAGATTCTGCTCCAGGCCTCATACAGCCTTGGACCCGCACAGCATGATGAGGTAATCTGCTGCACTACGCAGAAATGCGCAACAAACGGGAGATTTAATTCAGTGCTGCTAATGTGGCTTTAGCAGCTCTTCCATTTCGTGTCTGTTGAGTTTTTAATAAGCGTCACAGAAACTATTCTGGTTTGTCGAGTTTATGGGACGAGTTTCTCAGATCTCCGTGCGGCCGCGCGCATTATCTCTAAGTAGACAACACATTTGATATGGTTTGATGCATCGTGTAACCGGAAAAATAATAATAAAAATAATATAAAACCTGCATGATGCGTGACTCCGAGGAGAGCATTAAAGCTCCTCACCAGGCTGAACCTGCATGATCAGGTTAGCGCTGCTCGTTATCCATAAATGCTCCGGCCAACCGGGACCACAGACATAAACTTTACAGGGAGGCAGACACAGAGCCACACGCTGGGCAGCGTGTTGAGATGTAAACGCCGCATATAATTGTTCGTTCATAAAGATAAATCATTCTCACCGCTCCACAACGCGCCTCTGAATTCGCTACAAGTTATTCCTGCGGTTCACATTGAGATACGCAACCAGAGCTAACGCGGCGGGTTTTAAACTCTTACCTAGAGTTCTCCAAAGGATCATAATTCCTCACAGTAGGTTTATGTAAATATCCATACAGGTCAGCCTGAGTCCAGTTTGAGTGAAAGGAGGCGGCAGCGAGCGATCCCGCTGAGGTAAAGCAGCGGCAGCGCGCGAGGCAAAGCGCAGAGGCGCCAGCAGTGTGATTGGTTCACGAGCTGTCGGGTTTAAATGCATAAACTATAAACCTATCATTTAGGAATCAATCTGCTCTGCTAGTGAAATGCTAAGAGCAAAGGAGGCGCTTGCAGCCCGGCTTTTAAAGACAAACAAACAAACAAACAAAAAAAAAAACGATTTCTTTTTTTCCCCTTTCCTAGACACGTAAACAAGCAACGCTTAGCCTGGCGGCGGGGCTAGTAAAGCATGGCGGGCTGCCAGGCTTATAATACACTGGGGGAAACCCTGCAAACATGCTCTATGAACAGTGGCTAAAATGAACACAATAAATGTAAATGGAGTTTATTTGTAATATTCCCGTTCTGGAGTTTTGATTTAAAATCCAATTAAGAGGCTAAACTCCATCACTGCCTCCTCATACACTTCAGCTGAAGTTTTAAGAGAGCCAGGTCTTGAAACATCCCATGACAATTGTTTGAGCTCAGCTTTCAAACAAACTCCTGTAGCTGCTGGTGGACTGAGCCTTAAACCTTAAAGAACTGGAGGAAACGACCAACACGAATGTTACGATCTCAGCTGACGGCAGCCAACATTTTGATTCATGTCTTCACCTCCAAACGGAGTTTTAGGAATTTATTTTGGGGCGTGAGACGGCACTGTCTGCTTGTTAATGCCTCTGCTCTGTTCGTGTGTGTGTGTTGGGGGGACAGCGGTGTCATGTATCTCGGAGTCGCAGCTTAATGGGCCAGTTAATAAAAACCAGGCCTCAGGAGACAGCTCAACTGTAGGAGACCACACGCAAACGAAGAGGAGACACTCACTCCATTACTTCAACTGCAGAAGTAACAATCATTGTTAATGCCAATTTAAGCTGTGAAATACATGCAGCTTAAATATAAAAGTGTCTATTTGCTAACAGAAATACCAAAGTAATCTGTAAATATTTGATAAATGATTAATGAAACGGTTCCTGTAGGTTTAACGATCAGTGGCCGGTTTTGACATGAACCATACAGGCAGATGCACAGGGCAGCAACAGAAGAGGGAGGGACACTAGCACAACCTTTTAAAACATAACTCGTCTACACCCTGAATAAGTTTTATGTTGCTTTTTATGAATATGTAGACACCCCAAAGCTCAGATTATACTGATGAAAGGACCATGTGAAAGCTAGTTGTTGAATTGAATTAAATTTAATAAAAAATTATCATCCAAGAATGTTCAAAGAGTCGTCGTGTGATGCTGTGGGCAGAAAGGATTTTGAGTAGCGGTCGGTTTTTCAATGAATCTTCAGAGGCCTTTTGACTGATGACACTGTGAAACGGTCTCATGGCTATCAAGACATGCTAACAGCTCAATATTCAGGCAGCAGAGACGACACTGTGCAGTAAACATGGATCTGCAGTCGTAGTCCAGGTATTATTTGGGATTTTTTTTCAGTTGTTCCTGGTTCTAAAAATAACCCACATTGTTCCTACAGTAACAGATCCTTAAAACTGTCTGACTATAAAAACGTAAGAGCAAAAATGACTTTAGGCGACCATCAGAATACCAATATGTTAGCTTAGCTTTCCTTTTCTGTATTTTAACATAAACTAATTTTCTCACCAGAAATCAATTGGAAGACATTTTGTCATTTTTCATATAATGATGAGAATGAAGTTCAGATACACATTTTTCAATTAAAAAAAAAAAAAAAATCGTTCCATATCTATATTGGATGATTTTTCCCCCCCCAAACCAAAAATAAATAAATAAAATAAAATAGAAAGCAGCTCCAACAGACCAGTTACTGGAGCCAAAATGTTTTTAATTCAGTATTGTTGACGGCCCTGAGTTATTCAGTCTGATGTAGCTGGTGTGCGTTACCCTTTCATGGGTTCCCTCAGTGTATTATTGGCTTTTTTATTGTAGATTTTTTCAATCACCAGTAACGGTGAGAGCAAAGACAGAGTACAAAGTCTTTTTGGTGAAACAGTTGGAAACATAATGGTAACGTAGTATGGTCAGTATGTGACCACAGGAGGTCTGGTGTCACTTTTTTATTCACCGCAACTCTGTAACCTCTGCCCGCCTTTATCAGTCTACATGCTGACAACTTCAGTGAATAAAATGACAAGTTATTTATTTTAAATCTGTATTTTTTAAAGACTTTATAGATGGTGTTAACGTCTTCCAAAAAAACATAATTTTCAAATTTTCTGTCAACTTTAAACTTTCTTTTTAAAGTCAAAAACATGATGGGCTGCTGGATGACAACCCTAGCGCCCCCTACCAACGAACTTAGGAAGTTTTCTGGGGAAATCCCGTCTATAGTCTCTACTTGAAGGTTTTTGTTAAACAACAACTCACACACTGCAAAACACCTAAAAAGATTTAAGATTTGACCAAGCAGCTGCAACAAGTGAAAGACAGAAAGGGTATTGTGATGTTACAGACGAGATGCATTTTTAATAAAAAACAATTTGTTATGCCGCTTACATGGCACCTTCCTGAATAAAAACGGAGTTAAAGTAAGCCCAAACTAAGCTCTGCAATACAGTGGACTTAAACGCTAACTCCTGATTAGTAATTCTTTTGCCCCAGGCCAATAGGTATCTTGATGCATACCCCCTTTTTCTTCTCATCGCTTTAATTTGGCCGCAGCTTTGATCAAGACGATCTCAAGTGCCGGACAGGCTGCATAAGGTTCGAGTTAAGCCAGGCTCCCTCCAACTCAGTAGTCCCATCTTTGCCTGTTTGCTAACAAATCAGAATGTGAGCAGAAATAGATTTAAATGAAGGGGGGAAAAAAAAGACCTTTATCAGATCTTTTTTTTAATGAACTAATGCAGCAAAGATGATTGAAAGCAGAGAGACGCTCTTGTCCGTTCAGTGTCCACTTTACTTCTGATGTACTGCGCGGCCCAAATTGTTTACGGATGGGCCTCTAATCGGATCCAGAAAGGTATATGTGTGTGTGTTTGTGAGTGTGTGAGGAAGAGGTCCTGGGGAATGCCAAGAATGTCTATTGTTCAGCTTGGGAAGGAGTGATGGGGGGGCAGACTATTGTGCTTCATGGTTCTTGGCACCGCAGACCTCAGCATGCCCCGTTCTCCAGGGAGCATGTGGTTCAAAAATCCCAAACAACGGATGTGTGTGTGTGCGTGTGTGTGTGTATGAGAGCTTTTTTTTACCCATCCATCTCTCTGCAATAACATTCCAAGCAATTAGATGAATGTTTGTGTGTGTGTTGGAGAGTGAGTGTGTGTTGTGTCTACTGCCAAAAAAGCTCCTGACAGTCCCAAGCAACTTACTAATGAGAAAAACAAACCAAAACAAACAAACAAAGAAGAAGAAGAAGAAAAGAGTGAGTCAGCGTTCAGAGGCAGAAGCACTGGACAATCAGAGATCGAAGCTTTGGAGGAACAGATGAAAACAAGCGTTTCAAATGAGCACAAACAAACTGTGAAGCCGAGCGGCGGATGGGATCAGAGCCGAGAGGGCTTATCTTTCAAGGAGCGATTCAGGAGTTTGATGTTCTGATCAGACTTCACTGTTACCGATTACGCTGATTAGATGGACCCCGGCTACATCCTTTTTTCGCTTCTCATGGGTTCAATTACTAAGATTTAAAGTGAAAGGCCAGCCGTAGGGAAGCCAGCAGATGGCAGCCTGGTATCAGCTGGATCCCACTCGCTGAAATCCTGACTTTCTGAACATGTGGGAGGTAAAGTGAGGCCAAGGTTGTTTGCGGGGAACATTTTCAGCAACGAGGGCTGTTCAAAATGTTATACACCGTAAAATCATCACGCAGTCACCAAACACTGCATTTCGTTAAATGCCACCATTCAAAATCATCAAGCAAAAATGTTGACTAGTTTTCCATTTACCAGTAATCAAAGGCCAGAAGACTTGAGAGGTCTGGAAGGTTGACCTCTCAAGTCAACCTTCCAGATCTTTAATGTATTTTGTTGCGCTCTGTGATTTATAAACTAACAGAAGTATTTTGAAGTATAGTCTCTGAGCTACAGGGAGCCAGTGGAAGACTTAAGAAATGGGATGATGTGCTCCGTCTTCCTGGTTTCAGTAATCAATGCGACTAAAGATAAACAAATGGATGAATTTCTGTAGATCTTGCTGCGACATTAGTCCTTGAGTCATGGAAACATTCTGATAGAAGGTCCAGCTTTGTACTTTCTAAGTTGTTTGTGGAGACATTATAGCACACCTGTAACTATAGCACACAGTCAAGAAACAACAGTGACCTGTCATTTTACTAGTCACTTTACGTAACCTGGTAGTTGTGTCTGCTTTGAGGTCTCATCATATTCATGCCATAAATGAGCTAATCTAGCGTTAGCTTTGAAAGTGCTAGACATCTCCGGTGTGAACAAACCTCAAGACTCATTAAGGTCAAAATGACAAAGGTTCCCACTCTCATGTTTCACAACCATGTCTTCTACGTACTTCTGTTGTTTTCAGGTCTGAAAACTGTCGGGAAACTGAAGTAAATATTTATTTTGTTCATCCACAAATCCCAGCCTCAGTTGAGTGCCAAAAAGACGTGAAAGTGTTTGTGCTCATTTCTGAGGAAGGCAGCGAGTCAAAACATGTCGATATTTTATCGCCGTAATGTCTAAGAGAATTCCACGTGCTAGCTCCTTTGTCTTTCTACCACTTTTCCCCATTTCCATCCTTTCATGTGCTCTTCCTCTCCCTCGTTTGGGCTTCGGCTAAAGCCAACATTTAGCTAATGTGGCACGGGGATCAAAGAGTGAGCTGAGATCAAAGAGCTTTGTCATAAACAGCAGTTTATGCTGCCATGACAAACATAATATCATCCCTCTTGTAATTACAATTTTGATTTCTGCACGCAGACTTCTGCTGCCACTGTGAGCGCGTCGTGTTGCCACGTAACTCCAGCCTGGGTCAGACTGGGATGGTTCCTGCCTTTTATCCTGGGATTAGCTCCTTTTGGAGTTAAAGTAAAACAATCAACACATTTACTTTTTACCAGAGATGATAGATATTCTCTCTGATTTCATGATCTTTGAGACGTCTAGTCCACGTGCTAAATACACAAGGACTTCTATCTACAGCTAGCAATGCTAAACATGCTAACAGACTGTGAAGACATCACATAGGGTTTTTAAGGCATCCAGACTGTCTTGTATTCTTTGTAAGCGCTTTTGCTCAGCATTCCCCAGCTCTTGATTCATTTGTTTTGTTTTTTGTTTTCCTTTGGACTTCAGTTGCTTTTTCACCAATTTTATGCCCAGTGTAGCAACATGGACAAGTCCAGGACTGGAAACTTTGCAGATGGGCTATGTCTGTCAGTCACTTATTAAAGAAACAGCAAAGATGTGAGACACAGTTGACCAATAACAGCTCTTTGGAAAATATTTTGTTAGCTACTTTAATATCATTTTCAGTCAAACTGGGTTATTCTTGATATTTGCCACAGAGTCAGCAAAACAAATCGAAACAAACTTGAGAAATTTTGTCTCTAGTAAGCTACATACAACCTAAGTTACAAATGTGTTTCTTTTTCTCCTGGTATATTGTCTAATATGCCTCTTAGTGGTTTATGTTTCAAATTTAGGAGTCTAGAAAAGCCTAAGAGGTGTAAAGGAAGAAGTAGTTTAACAAACCCAAAGCATGCAAGCTAAAAATGAGCAACTATTAATAAGGAACTATTTAAACGTCTGCTTTTGCAGCCTTCATGTTATACACACCTGCAAGCTAAAAAGAGCAGCTTCCTCTTCAGATCAGCAGCCATAAACAAACTGTTTAGTCTTTTGTTCACTCCCTGTGAAAGCTGCTTTTTTTTCACACAAAACGCATTTCTTCAGCACTTTAGCCGGACAGGAAGTGCTGAGAGAAAACTTTGAGAGGAACAGGAAATGATACATTTGCTGGAGAACGCCCCTTTGCAGTGTTTATAGCTGCCCAACTGGAGTAGCTAACACACACGCACACATAGAGACATAGACAACAGATCTAACAAAGGGTCTCAGAAAACAGGAAGAACTGAGGAAGGAACATTTCCAGGTTGGGAGAACAAAGATGACCAGAGCCTTTTCCCCTTACAGATACACATCAGACAAAAAAAATATGTGAAGATATTCCATTGGAAAAGTACAAGGGTGGGCATTACGATATTCAAAAGACTCTCCCTTTTTCAGGGTTTATTTTCTCATTTAATGGCAATGAATTATTTGTTTACTTGTAAATTTTATGTATCTCTAATATTGCTTAAAAATGCTGAAGTGGTAAAATAACAAATCTACAAAATGAACCAATTTCTTCATCCGATTAATTGTCAGAATTGATTACTAAAATAATCATTATTGCAGCTCTAATTTCAAGCAATAGATATACTGACTGTACAGTTCTAATATATAGAAATTTACTTATATTATCCATTCTAATATTAGCTCATTAGTATAAGTATTATCCAATAAAAACAAAATTTGAAAAAAAAAAAAAAAAAGAAAAAAAGATGGATTTTTAATATCCAAATCTGCCAGGGTATGAATAGTTTTGGGCTCAACTGTATATCTCTAACAAATATAAGTGGACAAATTAAAAAAAGCGTAAAAAATGTAAAACGTTTTCAAGTTCATAGCCATATGTTAATGTTAGAGTATAACTCACTGCTCCTTTCGCTCACAAATAAAAAGCAAGTAAAGAATCTGACCTGAATTGTGTATCTAACTTTTACTTTTCTGCTGGTGGAAAAAAAAGTAAACTGTGGCGTCCATTCAACTCTCAAGGCTTTCACTCTAAAATAGTAATGTTTTTGTATTCTTTGCGGCTTGTTTGTCAGGTTTCACTACATTCTCTAAAAGAAGGGTCTGCCTGAAATACAAGGGCGGTTAACACCAGTGTGGCTTCTCTTTGCTCCTTAGCCGCCTTGTTAAAATGCCAATAAAGCATCAGTAGAGAAATAAAAAAGGAAAACTGACCAAAACACAATGCCGTCTCACCCGGCGCTGAACTGCTGCGCAGGCCAGTAAATTCCTGCGGTTAGCTGGATTTAGCCTGCAGGCCTTCCTTTGGCAGAACGGTACAGTAAGTCAGAGCTAAATTACCTTTTTGTTTAAAACACGAACAACACGGTTGAGAAAGGAGGGCAGCCCTCAAAGGCATGATGGGATGTAATTTTGAGACTTAATAATGTCCTGAACAATGACAAAGCCTGTAATGAGACTTACAGTTCGTCTGTCTTTTTATACAGCGATCATGGAAATACCCTCGTGTTTTCCTGTCGTTTTAAATTCAAACTTCTATGTTTCTATTGGATTTCAAGTAGGACTTGAGTGGTTAATTGAAATAATTATGATTAATTGATTATTGAAGTAATCACCAATTAATTTAGTAACTGTTAACTGGAATATGCTGCAGGGCTTCCCCCGGTTTATGATAAGCCTGGCGGGCCACCAGGCTTTACTTGAGCCCCCACCAGGGTTTTTTTAAGACTTCATAGCAAGTGATCAGGTATTAATCTTTCAATCTTTCAATAACACATTGTTGTCAAGTGATATTTTCAGATTTCCTGTAAATGTAAACATTTTTTAACTCAAAAACATGATGGGCCGCTGGACGAATGACAGCCAACCACCAAGCTTAGCAGGTTTTCTGGGGGAAACCTTTCCACTGACTCAAAAAACAAAACAAAACAAAAAACAAAGAACGAAATTTTGTGAAAGCACAACATATTTAGAACAAAATTAAACTCAACAAAAAATATAAATTTTGTATGTGTATGTATCCTCAAGTGCAATAGTTTTAGATTAATCTGGTTCAAATGCAGCAAAATGTTTCTTCAATGGCATTGACTTAGAGGAGACTGAATACTAATTCAACACTCAACTTTCATATTTAATTTATTTAAGAAAAGGAAAACGATATTATTTTCCTTCCAGTTTTCAGTTACACACCACTTTGTGCTGTTAAATAAAAGAAACACTTTAAAGTTTGTGGTTGTAACCCGACAAAATTCAGAAAAGTTAGAGGAGTGACTTTAACTAGTAACTCTAACAATCCACTTTGAATCTCAGATCAGCCTCCGACTCACGTGAAGCAGAAACGTTACACAAAAGCAGCTT
Source organism: Poecilia formosa (assembly GCF_000485575.1). Classification (NCBI taxonomy): domain Eukaryota; kingdom Metazoa; phylum Chordata; class Actinopteri; order Cyprinodontiformes; family Poeciliidae; genus Poecilia; species Poecilia formosa. The sequence goes on from NW_006800069.1 coordinate 1,405,711, forward strand.
CTTTTAAATCCCATCTCTTCGCCAGCTCCACATTTCCTTCCTCTGCATTTACATCATATAATTAATTCCGCTTTTTTTCTTGCCCGCTCCATCAGCTGAAAAGGCCATTTATTCAGGGGTGCACTGTAAAACGGAGTACAAGGAAAGCTATTAGTGGCCAGTTTCCTCAAGACTCCACAACAAATCCGCCGAGAGTCTGAAAACAGAACCGTGAAGCTGCTTTCAATCAAAGCTTTGGTCATTTGACATGGAAGTGGCCATAAACCAACAGACCCTTGATAAAAACACGCGGGTTAAATGCAGATGAGACACCGAGTATAAAGGATGTTGAGGACCTCAATAAATAACACCCTCTTATGGCGAAGAAGCAAAATGACTCGTGTGTGTATAAAGTTTCAAATGGACATGTAGACGTACTGATTACAGTGTCGTATCTTATTCCACTTCAGCGTTGCCTCATAACTCCTCATATCTTTTCATATTTCTTATAAAGTCCCGTTAAGAAACATGGAGCTCCATACATTCACAGGCCATCCTTGTTCCAACATGGCTGCCCCCCCTCCCCCCGTGTCATTAAAACAGACGGTAATGAGTTCTGGTTTGTGACTCAGGAGCCTGTTCCACTGTTAAAACTATACGAGAGCCAGGAGTTCGCCATGTGAGCGTTTCATCATCGCTCAACAAGCCGCTTGTTTTGCAGGCTGGCCTAAAAAAAACTCCCACCGTCCTGGAGGCTTTCCTGTTGCCGTGGTGACGACTCGGAGCCAGACAGAGACATGCTATGATACAACTTGAGAAAAAAATTGAGGTCAAAGTGCAATGCTGTTTGCCCTACACGATAGGCCCGACGGCAAATTTTGCCGGACGATAAATTGTCCCAGAAGTTATTGCGATAAGCGATAACGTTGTTTTGAGACCATTTTCAAGTAACGTTACGGTAATGGCACAATAATGCAAGGATTCTCTAACTTTGACAAGCTTTAAAGTCTAATAAACTGGAAGATATTTTAAATGTCCAAAAGAAATTAACAAAAGAGAAAAACTTAAATAAAAAAAGGGCTAGTTGAGACCAAAGCACCAGAATGAAGGCTCTCAAACAGTTTTTGGCACAAAGAGAGCGAGAAAAAGGTAAATAATGTAAAAGGAAATCACTGAGTTCATTTTAATTCAGCATGCGAAAAAATGATTCATTACTTACTGTGACAGGCATGGCCTACTAATTACTAATTAAGATTTGGTTATTTGTAGGGGCGCACCGATTGAAGTTTACTGGTCGATCACCAATCTTTAAAAATCAAAATTCAATTTTGTTCAATATCAATTTTTGTCTGAAAAGTAAGGATGCACCGATATGAAAATCTCAGCCAATATCTAGATGCAATATTAATATTGCACACAACACATGACCAACCTCCTACATACGAAACACAACATGATGGAAATTAATGTCGGTTGTTTAAATCGACCTAGTTTTATTTATCGGATCGATAAAAATGACCAATATCGATGTTGGTGCCGATATATCGTGCATTCCTACAGAAAAGTCACAAAATATTGTGAAAAAAGTTGTAAAGTTGCCATCAGTGTGTTGATTAAACAAAAGTTAGAGAAAAGCTACACAACACAAACTGTCTTATTTTAACCAAATCTACAGCTGTATTTCTTTGAATGAATTTTTTTTTTTGTTTCGTATAGTTTTAACAGTGGGAAAATAAAGAGAATCTAACTACTACACAAAAGCAATGGAAACATTTTTTTATCGACAATTATGTCAAAAACCAAATACTTTGCAACCAAAAGACATGTGACTTTATTAAAAAGAATTGTCCTCACACTATTACTGTCATTCTTTGTGAAAAATCCTTGCGTAGATTTGAAGAAAAAAACTTTTTTTTTACCTTTGCATCTTAAAACAGTAATTCTTTAGCATAAATTGCATGGGGAGTGTTAATCATCTTGGAGTCCTGGTAACTCTGCAGGAGCTGCAGAATGTTAAAACGGCGTAGTCAAAGTCCAGATCAGTGGCAAGACTTGAAAACTGATGCTCACAAGCAGAACACAGTAGATAATTTATCGTCAAACTCGCAATTAATCACTATTCTGTGTTGCTCTGTCACATAAGCTCCAATAAAACACGACGTTTGGAGTTGTAACTAAATATGAATCACATTCACACACCCCAGCAGCAGGAAAGTCCCCCACAGTCTCCACACCAGACTGTAACACACTGATGAGTAACAGAGCGACATTCTCATCATAACTAGTAGCATTCCTCAGGCTCATTTCTGTCTGTTTACCGTCTGAATCACCACCAATTATTCATCCTGCGGATTCTTATCATTTGAGATCGGTGCGGCTACTGCTGCTTCAACAGACCAAACCTCCCTGCAGATGCCGTGCCTGATTCCAGAACCAGAGGCGCTGCTTCCAGAGGGCTGTCTGAAGAATCTGTCAAATCTTTTACACCACGTATGCGACCTAATCCAGCTGGGATTATCTCCTCTCTCTTCAGAGGCACGAAGTGTTTACACACGGTGCTGAATTTCAATCGGGACAAAGGCTCCATGGTTTCGCTTCTGTTTTCCAGCATTTTAAGTGATGAAAACCTGACGCAGAAATGTGCAAAAAGTCAGGAAATATTTAAATAATATCACCATAATGCAAAGTTTAGGAACCAGTTTAGTTTGTTAACCCACTTAGTTCTTATGTTTCCTTCACGTTTCTTGGATTCGCTGCATATTTTGACCAACTTATGCCCACTGTTTTTCCAGCATTTCTCTAGAAATCCTTTTACACTTTAAAACGCATTAGGCTGCATCTGCCTTCGTTTGTTCAAACATTTCTCAACACTGAATCAACTTCTTGGCTGTTGGAAGAGGTAAAAAAATAAAATAAAATAAAATCTCCTGCAGTTCATCTAAAACCTGCGGTTGTAAATGTGGAAATGTTGTTAGGTGACCTCAGATCGGCGATGGCGGTTTAACCCACATCCTCTAATTAAAGGCTGAAATTCCAACTGGACCTTTTTTTTATATATACATACATATATTCAGAGTGTGGAAATGTTCCTGCTGTTCGTTTCTCTTCCAGAGCCAAAAATATTAACAGAGGCTCAACATGTGAGAAGTGGGAAAACACACTTTCACATCCTGTACCAAGCAAACTTGTTAGCACACTTACTATGAATCGGAAAATCCAGCAGACCCTAAATGACTCGCCGGCCGTGACGTTTAAAAGCTGAAGCTTAAATCGAGGATTTAACTGATGGGAGTTATTGATATGCATCACTAAGAATCATAATCACCGTGTGCTAAACTAAGTTTAAATCGATGCAGGTGTGTCCCTCCACCCCCACCCGTAATAAGAAAATTTCACATTAGGAACTACAGGCTCAGCTTTTCCAGCCTCAGGCTCCAGGGTTCAGTTTTAGCTGAACTGGGATTAGCTAAAGATGACGCAGTTATATTTCTGTGTTAATAATTCCTCACTGCTGTTTAGTTTAGCAGGTTGTAAACATTTACAGTAGCTGGTATTTTATTATTGAGCAGTCCCTCCAGGTTGTTGCAATGTTTGCTTGTTTGTTTGTTTTTTTTAAGAATGTGCGGCACCTTTCTCAAAGTTTTGTATATCAAAGTTTTGAATTCTTTAAAGCTTTATTTTTGCCATAACATGGTCTTACAAAAAAAAGCTGAATTAGCTTCATTTCTCTTTTTCTTATCTAGTTATAATCCCTCCTTACCTGAGAAGATGCTGCATCATCGTCCTACTGCTGCTGTAATGACTGAATAAAGTAACAGAGACACAGGAAGTGCACCGATGACTGAATATATACACAGTGGAAGGAAATTCTACAGAGCATCTAAAAATGGTTTTGGAAAAAAAAAAGAAAAAGAAAAATGAGACGTTTAGCATCACACATGCTTTTATCTTGCAGGTTCGGTTTTCAAGAGGCGAAACATGAAGTTCAGTTAGAATGGAGGCAAAAGGGACCAGTCAAAAATTCAGTCGAGTCAGAAAAGCAGGAAATACAGATTTGCAGAAAAGTTGCGATGACTGTTGGAAACTTTTCTTGTAAACCTCTAAAGGAAACGTAAATAAATGTAGAACCTTGCACAAATGAAGAACAGCAACAGGGAATAAAGAAATAGGGATATAAACCCAATGCAATAAAAACAGACACAACAACACGTCTGATTAAAAGCTTGCTTGAATGAAACGGTCTTCAGTTGGTTTTTGAGATAATCAACCAGAGTCTGAGAAGACGCACGGCGCTGGAGCTGCTGTCTGAATGGCTCGATCCGCTCCAGGCCTAAAAACTAACAGCCTGAAGACCTCAGAGTGCAGGCGGGATGTTTCATCAGGGTGTAGGAGATGGACATTTGTGAGGTCAGACGCTGATGTTGGATGAGAGGATCTGACTCTCAGCTTGTTCCAAAACTGTTCTATTGGGTCGAGGTCAGGAAAAATAAATAAAATAACTGACATTTATCTTTGCAAATTAGCAGTAAGCAAACAAGCCCAATGTCGCCACCTCTAGGACTGAAGTGGAAACTGTAGAGCACCGAGTAAACGTTTGACCACAGAATCCCGGCCGACAGTACGTGTTTGGTTAGTAACCGACCTGACATGGTATCCACTAAGATTTCCTTTAAATGTGTCTGGCAAACAGAATCCTAACAGGAAGCGGATGATCACGTCCTCCTTCCTTTGTCTTGTGTTGACGTGAGTCAACGTCAACACAAGGGAAGAAGAAGAAGAAGAAAAAAAAAGCGACTGCGGCTCATCTATTTCTGTTAGCCAAAAACTCCCTTTTAGACGGTTAGAATAACGCTCCAGCTTTCTGAATGCGTGTTTACCTCCTCACTGTGAGCTTCAGTATCCTGTACGACCCCTTGATGAGGATGAGGGCTTCCTGTCGGCTGCCGTACAGGGCAGAGCCGTTAATGTTGATGAGCTCATCTCCGACCTTCAGCCTCTTGCAGTGCGCGGCCTTCCCTCCATCCTCGATCTGAAGACAAAGATGAGATTCGGGAAAATTAGCTGGAAGGCTAACAAGGGCACATTCACACAAAGAAAAAGAAAAAAAAGAAGAAGAAACTCATCGTTAAGATAAAAAAAAAAAAAAAAAGCCCTGTAACGATCCCATGGAGCAGTCAGGACAACGACTCCTTTAAAACCTGTTTTTGGAGACATTTTTAGTTAAACTGTTTCCGTCCCCATGGCAACCTTGCCCCAGAGAGCATCTCCAAAACAGCCCAAATCAAAACATCCCACAAACCCCGTCTCATTCCCTCGTAACAAGCTCTGTGTGAGAGTGTGTTAGGCTCAGTGGTGAGGACTGAATTGTTAATGCATTACTGGGATGTTTTAGACTGGTTTTAAGTTAAAAAAAAAAAAGATGGGTGTGTTGCAGTGTGAAGCAAGGCTAAATTCAGACATAAATCACACACAACAAGAAGAGATACTGAACAAAATCCAGAGAGACAGAATCACAGACAGGCGGTGAAACTGAGGAAGATTCAACGAAAACCCAACAAGTGCGACACTAAAAAGCTGAAGATACAAACCGCAGCCACAAAATGTTTTACTCACTTTAAGAAACAACTAGAAATGTCCCCATTAGGTTTTCTGAGGGTTCCACCAACTCAAATATAAACACCATTGTTAATATGATTGAAGACAGAAACGCACAAAAGAAAATCACAAATAAGGAAACCATGAGACAGAAGTGAGCCAATGGCTTAGATGAACAACTGGTGATAAATTTGCACCTTTTCAAGCTAGCTAGCAAGGGAATATTAGCAGCTAGTTACTGCAACCACGTTGAGTCAAAGAACGCAGTGAAAATGTATGTGTGACGCAAATTTTGGCACAACAGTAAAGTCCTGTGAGAAAAACAAAAACTACATAGAATATATTAAATTAAATAGTTTCACCACAACAGCATTTAAGACCTGTGATTAACTTATTTAAGGTCAACTTGTTTCTGTTCAACGGATTTAAGACTTTTTAAGGATGTGCGGACACCTTGCTACCAATAATGAAAGAGAATTTTCAAATACTGAGTCCGAATCCAACTCTTTGTCAAAATCCAGGCTTTGTATTAAAAAAATACAAAAAACTAAAGCAGCTTTAAAATGCAGAACCGCAACACCCTGTATTTCATCAACACTACATCGCGCTCATTGCAACGACTTTCCAGCAGTAAATATTTTCTCTCTGTTTTGATATGTCTTGTTGATTAGGAATAAATATAGTTAAAATATATGAAAATAAAACAGTAGCACAATAACACTTGTGCTCAACATGGAGTACAAAAGTTAAAACACGACAGCACCGGTATTTTAGCAGAGGTTTATAAACACTTGAGAAATCTGTATCACAAAAAATATTTTAAAAATGGTTTTCATTCATTTTTGCAAAATAATGTGTATGGATATTATTAAAGTGGAATAAACAAAAAACATGTTTATAACTGAGGACAGCAGCAACAAGCAAAGTTAGAAAGAAACATAGCGACATAAAAAGCACTCTAACCCGTTTGTTTTTGAACCCTTTCCAGTCACTTTTTTTTTAAGCCACAGACACACAAGAAGGGCACCGGCTGAGTCAAAGGCATTCGACTGTGTTTATTTTCACTTGTTTCTAATGAGCTTTTCACTCTAAAAACAAACCAGAGGCCAAAAAGGGCTTCAGTGGACGACTGTTTATCGCTGCTCATAATGTGGAATACTGTTCACACATGCACACACACACACACACACTTACCCTCAAAACACCAGAGCGATAAAATGACCTTTCATTATGCAGAAATGCAACAGATGTAGCACCAACGAAATAAACTCTGCTGGTGGAAGATTACAAAATACACAGGAGGGGGTCAGATCCCGGTCCTGCTAAAACTATCAATGTACCGTTAAGCTCAGAAAATAATCCATCGGTTTCCCACGGAAACGAAACCATGGGGGGGAGGATGGAGGCACACGAAGGTGAGGCAGGATGAGCTGAACGTAAAACGAGCACCAGAAGGTAACGAGGCTCAAACAAATAATTCAGAGAAGGCAGAGGAAACGGCGGAGAAGAAAGAAGGAAGGGAGGAGACGACCTCAGGGGAACGAGCTGTAATTTGTCCGACACACACGCGCACCCACACACATGCGCACCCACACACACGCGCACCCACACAAACAAAAGCACGCACGCACGCACGCACACACACACACACACACACACCTGTGGATTTTATATACTCAACCCCAGCATGCAGAGATGTGAGGCATAATTAGAGAGTGGTAATAATGGAGTTGATTATGGCGCGTATGTTGCTACGTGCGATCTGATGAGGTCATTAGCCAAAACCCCGTTTTCTCTGGAGGGGATGGAAGTCGTTAGCCGCTGCTGCCGCTCGACAACAAACACCTCCAGACAGGAAACCAAGGTCCGACTTCCAACAGAGAGAGGTTTAAAGTTGTTGCCGGTAAATAAAATTAACTCTGGCAGCTAAAACGTAAGCTTCTCACATCACACAAAAAGCTCGCTTTTTAAGGTTTTGCCGTAACTCGGTGTGGGGTCCCACAAATGAGCTGTCATTGTTTTGTTTTTTTTTTCCATTTACTTGTTTGCCCTTTACTTCACCCAGGAAGACCCCACCGAGAACTCTTTTTCCTGAGATTCCTGGTCATGTGGGTGGCACGTGCAATAAAAAAAGATTTAATGTAGGAGTCTTAGATTAAAAAGAGACAGAAGGGGGGGAAAAAGTGAAATGTGTTGATATAACTTTGCAGAGCTGGACACTCCTTTCTCACGGATCCAGGAATGTGTCTAGTTACTCAGAAGGTGCAAAAGGTGAGTCGAGAAGGCGGTTGGGTTGCTCCGGATCTTAATTTTCTTTGAAAGAAGTTGGAAATCACCATCGCCCTTCAGTTTCAGAACTATGCACCGCTTTCTGTTGGGGTCTGTCAAATAAAATCTTGATAACATGCATCCAAGTTTAGTTAAAACTTGGCAAAATGTTGAAAAGTTCAAGGTGTGGGAAAACATTTGCGAGGCAAAAGCTGAATTTCCTGCTCAAATCTTTAAATATGCTAGTTCCTGAATTAGAACGTCAAGGGCACAGAAAGGCATTTCAAGCAAAAATATTGCTATAATATCAATATTTCCAGTAAAATGACAGTCCGATCCACCTCTCTCTGCCCATTTCCTGGCTGAATGTTGTAAACATTGGCCACTAAAAATCACAACGATCTTTAAATAAAAATGTTGAATGACAATCACATTTTTACGTCTTTATTTATTTCACTAAATGCTGATCAAGAAAAGAAAAAAAAACTCATTTAGTAAACAGTTAGACTGAAAACAGCACGTCTAAACATCACTGAATTAGGTAAAACTGCTAAGAATAATTCCAAGAATGAACAGAGTGTAGCTGAAACTCCAGTCCTTAAAAACTTTACACAAAGAGCACCGTGAAGAAAGTTAGTTCATGCTCAATTAACTTTAAAGTGCCATCATCAAAGAGTCATATCAAAACAAAGAGTCGACACCAATTTGAAACAGAAATTTGCTGCTTAGGTGAATGAAATGCACAATGTTAATGTCAGTATTGACCAAAAATAATCACAATTATGGATTCTTTCCTTTCTTCAGCTCTTGTATACTCTCCAATCCCCTCTTTTGCACGCACGCGCGCGCACGCACGCACATTGCCTTTGCTCAGCAATGGCTAAAGTTTCCACTTTGTTATTGTTTCCTAGCGAACTGTAAACAACAGAGACAGATGACCGGTCAGTCCCAGTTTTTTATGATGGTTTTGTAAAACTCAACCTGGCCTTGAAAAGCCTCATGCTAGTTAGCAACTTGGTGAATTATCGCCTCCTTGTGGATCAAGACACACACCTGGTACACTTTAAAGATTTCTTGAAGATTTATAAAATATTCCTCAAACTTTCATTGCAATGATTTTCAATCATGTTTGAACGTATCAACGAGGAAAGGAGGAAATGGCTAAATAACTGCAGTTGATGGAAACGGTTGTGTGTGTTGTTGTCTCAAAGTGAGGGATTAAAAATGTTAAATATTATGCATTTTTTATTGCTCACCTTTTAGTCTTAGCAGCACTTTTAGATTGACAGTTCTGTGTTTTTAACCTCCACGGTTTGAAGCAGTGGAGTTTAGCGCCATGCCTTCTAGCTAAATATTAACTGTCGGTGTGTTGTTGTTTTCACTGTGACTTGCTGTAAAAATGAATTGCCCTTTTGGAAATGAATACAGATCTGAATCTGACAAGTGTTAGTTTTAAGCTCCAGCCAAAGATATACATTAACCGTACCCAACAACATGTGCTTTCATTCATATGTCATTAATAACCCCTACAACACCCCTCCAAAAAAAAGGTCACAAAGCACAGCATACACCAACTGTGTCCACACAAAGCACAGAAACAACTCGTGTGCCAAATAATCACCGAGGATGATAAGTACCAGCCTACCTCGGTTTTTTTTATGTTAACATCTGGTGAAAGAAGGTTTTCTTCTTAGTGTACATAAAATAAGCAAATGACCTGACCAGCGTGCCTGCCTGCCTAGTGTTAGGTGTGTGCGAGTCTGTGCCATGCTGCTGTCTGTGCCGTGGGATGTCCAGACTGGGTGAGGTCAGCCCCGGCACATGGGAAATGTGGAAGAAAGCCCTCTCTGTACGCTCACACTCGCACAAATCAGACACACACCTTCAAATTTAGATTTAAGGAGCTGCTTTTTCAGTGCTTGTGTCATGGCGCAGTGCCAATTTCTAAAAAAATGGAGGGAAGAGGTAGATAGATAAACAAAAAGAAAACCCTGAGTCTTCTGAATCTCTATCACAGACTAGTAAAAGTGATGAGCTCTGGTCTGTAGCTTAGTAACAGCTGTGTGTGGAAATCTGATGGAGATGATGAACAGGACAAACGTGTAACAAGGTCGGATGTCACATGCATGCATGTGTGGTTGTATTTCCTGCGTCATAGTAACATTATCTGTTTACAAAGTCACGCTGTGGGGGCCAGACTTGCCTATGAGGCCAATAATCAAGACCCGTTAACATAAATGAATAGATTTTATGTAAATGACGGGGTTTAATGTTACAGTAACAGCAAGAGTAAGTGGTTGGGCTGCTTCATTCGATGAAAGGCAGCGTGAAGCCTTACAGGTGGAGGAAATGTGGGTCCGTAACTGTTAGCTACTGTCAGTGGGTCCCTACACATTCTTCCCGACTCGTGAAGAATCAGGTTTCTTGGTCGATGCTCAAGATGATGATCAGCGTTACTGTTCTGCCAGACAGCAGTCGTGTTTCCATCAGTGCGTATTTTGACGTATCGGATTAGAAAAGGTTGATGGAAACGGCAAAATTCGAGATAACTTCCTCAATTTCATTAACAAAACGTTTTTATGTTGGCTTGAGACGCTCGTCGGCTTTTCCCAAAAAAAGAGTTGGAGGCAAATGGAAACACGTTTGCCAAGCAGGTTCTCATGTAGCGAACGTTTACCTTGGATGACTGATTGGCATTTTCCGTTGTTGGCGTACATTAGCATGTGACATCGTCAATGCTAGTTGACAATTACAAGTTGCCCAATATTAACACATTCCTGAAAATCTCCATGTTTCTGAGACTTGTGGTCTGTGCTGGTTTGTCAACTTCCTGTTTATTATGGCCATGCACAACGCCGACATCTGAGGAAATCACGCTCTGTGTAGCCTTCTTACTCACTACCGAGTGAGTAAACTGTTAACCAGACAAGTCAGAATTAACACTGATGTCATTCATTTCTCTCTGAACATAATGATGGAAACGACTGGTAAAGACGAAAAATGAAAGAAAAACACTTGAGAGTCATCTGAAGACTTTCTCTCAGAATGAAGACATGAAAGCCATGTCATGATGGCAATGTCGGCGGCCCCTTTTAGGGACAAAGACCCCAGCAGGGGCTATTGTTTGTTGGGCTCCCGTGAATAATGGCCGTGTCCCCAAAGTAAAATATGTGCAGAAACATGAGTAGAGGAGCTGGAGGTTTCACTATCACCTCTTTCAAAAAGCTCTGAAGGTTTTTTTTCCCCACGTTTCCTGTTTTGACAGCTCCTAAATTCGCCATTATTTCCACTGACCCTTTAGGGGAGTTTATTTCCACAAGTTGCTCTATGTGTGGTGATTTCTCCAGAGTCAGGCTAAGGACTGGGAATAAAACATAAACTCAGTGTTTGTATGTGGTGAGTGGGTTACTGCCAACTATCCAAATGGAAGTCGAGCTTAAACCAGAAGAAATCTCGGCCAAGTTCAGTGGGAATAAGGTGTGATCACAGGTATTACCCTCTGCATTCATTTACAGAGAAGCACATCCTCCAATTCAAACCACTGTACTTTAGCTGCGTGCTGAGATACAAAGTTTCCAGTAGTAGCCCATAGAGGGCGATAATGAGCCAGTTTATACACCGTCTACCTAGAAGAGGAAAATGACAAAACTGCAGAAAGAATAGAAAAAATTATTTTATCACCAAATTTGCTGCTTATGAATTTTTAATTTTGAAAACGTGCTTTTTTTTTAATTTATTTTTTTACACTCTGTGGGCTTCCGTAGTTCAGAGTGACGTCAGCAGTATTTTGCAGCCAAGAGCCATTGAGCTAAAAATGAGGTAATTTCTGTTACCAGCACATTTTTCTGGGCCTCTGCAGTAAATATTCACATTTTGTGCTATAAACATAAAATCTCATCAAATATTTTTCTCTGGTTTCTGGTGCAAATATTTCAGATTAATTTAACTTACTAGTAATACTGCAGCAAGATATAGGAGTTGTTTTAGGTAAATAATTCCTTAGTATTGATAAAAGTACCATTTCCACTTTCAGATGTTTTCACTTACAACGTGGGGAAATGTCTTGATCAAAGTGAAATAGTCTGCCAGTGGAAATAGTACTTTTCATCGACATTAAGGAATTACTGACTTCAAACAAGCTCTTATATTTAGCTGAAAAGTTACTTGTACATCTGTTTGTTTTATTTCAAGTGTTCTAAGATATTTGCACTGAAATACTTGGTGAGATTTTATGGTTTTGCTGTGGATCCAGTTCATTACTCTTTTTTTTCTTCCAGGAAATCATAATGAGGTCCTAATCATTCATTTAAGCTCTTCTAAGCATTTCTAAGAGCCTTTTCCTTACACCTATGGCATAGCGCTCCTCATGTCTTGCATGTATGGAAAAACAAGCTCCTCATTCTCATTCAACTGCTCCCACAAACACACACACACACACACCCTTCCTCAACCTCTGCCCTCCAGTCTGAGCCATGTGAGGTTCTCCTTGCTTCCTCACACCCACACTCGCACAAGGCCTTCTTTATCAGGGCGGGAGGAGGGGAGCCGTCGACATGGAAGAGGAAAGAAAGCTCCCACGCTCGCAACGAAAGCGACCAGCAGACGGATCCGTGTTTGCATGTGCACTGCCGTGGCGCTTCGTTGATCCCGGGCGTTGCAACTGTCCTCAAACGGCCTTCCCATGGAAACGCCGAGGGGAGCGAAACGAGACAATGATGCCCCCGGACGGATAAGCCCTCCGTGGCCCCCCAACCCCCCCTTTGGGGATGAGGTTTCAGCAACACGCCCTCGTAGGAGAGCGGAGACCTCGGGTCACCGACAGTTGGATCAAATTCAATGGCACAGTGACAGAAGGGGGAACGGTTGAAATGAGTGAAGTGGAACAGACAGAACATGAAGAAAATGTAACTAGCTAAACGGGAACAGGCCAGACAGGGGGGTGGGGAGGAATCCCAACCCTGACTTTTTTAAAGTCACTGATTGTTTTCTGACCTTCTGCAGGCAGACTGGAAACCACAGAACGATCCTGTGAGTGCGATCACATGGAGGAGCACCAGCATGTGAATAAATGACAGCACAGTTTTATCTCGTAGATTAAATCGTGTTCTTCCTTCAGGCAGAGGAGCTGCGTTTATCTCCTGTGTCGATTTCAGACTTCGAGTGGGATGATGTTAACTAGGGTTGACACACGTTATAGACAAATACTTCACCTCAAACGACCAAATTCGAAACTTGGGAGAAAAAATGTCAATCGGGAATTCCCCACATGATTTACGACTCAAAAACATGAAGCATTTATGAATGGAGATGATAGTTTTGTTGGATGTTAGGACTGGGCGATTAATCACATTGATAGATCATTAAAATTTTTGGTTTTTGGAAAATCTGGATTTTTTTTTTTTTTTTTTTAACCAGTGCACTCCTGGGGTTTTCATAGGACAGAATGATGCCGGCACGTTCAGGTCGGCCATCTTGTTTGATGGTTCACAGCTTCTATTCATTTGGACTTTGAATTCAAGTCAACTCTACGTCGAAATAGACTTTATTTAAGAAAATAAAGTCAAAATGTAGTCGAAATAGTACCAGGTTGAAGTTGGAATATTAGGAGAATAAAGAAGTGATTTTATGAAAATTAATTGTTCAAGTTCATTCTCATTCAAAAACGTCTTTTCTTGCAATTTTAAGACAATCTGCTGGCAAAATTGTCCTTTTTATGCAAATATTATGACTATATTCTTGTAAGAAAAACTAAAATTCTCGTAGCCTGTCCCTAATATTGTTTTGTACAACTCACAGAAGGGTCGATTGAAAGTTTTCACTAAAGTTTTTGTCTGTTTTTTTTTTTTTTTTTAGAAAAGACAGAAAAAAAATCGGAAATCATATCTGGTATGAAAAAAATAAGCCATATATCGCCCATTCCTACTCAAAGCCTTTACTTCCGTGAGCAGATGTGTCCACCTGACATTACAGAAAATGGAGTGAGCATTCCTCCACAGCCACATCGACCCAACAGCAACTTCTTCTGTTTGTTTTCAATGCGGAGCCGGGTTGGAGACTATTAAAAATGTGCCGGAGTCACTTTCTGCTAGACTTCTTCGTCTGTATATTTTGCTAGGCTGCACCGCAGAAATGAGACTAAATATTACTAAATAAGAAGTCGCCTAAACTTTGCGCTTAAAAAACAAAACAAAAACACAGATGCATTAATCCACATAAGAGTGGCTGTGAAATAGTGCATGTAAAACAAACAGCTAAAGGAAGGCTTGAACTCCCTTGTTAAAGAAACTATTGAGTTTAATGCCCTTTAATATCCTTTATAGAGAGATAAAAGGGATCCTACAACACAAAGGATGAAAAGATGAAGAAGAAAAAGCAGAAAGATGGACTTAAGCACAGTTAGAAGTCGTGTGTCTTCTGTGTTGTTTGAATGACAAGTGATCTCGAGGAAAAATCCCCTGCTGAAACCCCACCGCTTTGCACCAAAGACGTTCTTACCACCTTAAGCTCCGCTAATGCCATTAAAGTCGAACTTAATCTGTTAAAATAAGCCCCTCGTTACCGTCTCCGAGCTGCGGGCCACATCAAAGCTCCGTCAGCCGCAGCCCTCTGGAGAGATGCACAGCAGCGCCGCACTAACCCCCGACCCTGACGAAACGCGAACCTGTCACTTAGATCCCATCCGTCATACCGCGTAGCATGGTTCTGAACTCCCATAATCCACCGCTACAACCCCGTCACATACAAACACGTCGGTGACTTCGTAACCCACACAAGCCTGACACTCACACTGCGACATCTGACCTCCATTCAAAGTCTAGAGACAGAAAGACTTTCGTGGAACAATATATCTAAAGAGACGTGGATTTTGTCACGAAATACTTAAAGGGAAAGTATCCTGGTTAATGTTTCTAAATGATTGGGTCAGAGGTTCATCATGAAGTCATTTCCAAATACTTGTTAGTCGCTCTATTTCCAACTGAGCAATTTGACATTTTCAAAGTTAATTTGCTTAATGGAAACACACCAATTTTGGAAAAACTCTAATTTTTCAATAAAAAGTTTTAGCTCTAGGTTGAGGTGGTTTTATTGGCTGTATCAACATTGGTTTAGTTCGCAATGGAAACACTTTTTTTCGCATCACACAAGTCACATGATCAACAACTGGATGTTGCCATTGGCGCAAACCACAAAGACGATGATGACAGGAAGTGGTAGGAGGATGATGCTGTGACTGGTTTTTAATGACATGAACAAACTTACTGAAGGCTGTAACTTCAGTAGGACGAAATATCCTTTGCCAACAAGTGGGTGGCAGAGCAGCCAGGACATAACTGATGAGTGAGTTAAGGCGAACACAATCAAAACAGTGATTCTTAACTGCATCTCGAAGGTAAATATAGAAATACAAACTCTCAGCTTCTCAGGAGCTCTTCCAATATCCCCGGTCTGGAAAGTTTTGAGAACTAAACATAAATTCAGACAAACAAAAGGATGTTTGTGCACTGCTGGGAGCTCCTACACCGTTTGCCAGCCACAGTCTCAACTTCACAAATTTGCATCTACAAGCACTGAATTTTTGGGACGTTAAGTCGGTGGACTTTAGGGCGTCCGCAGGGTCGTTTACGCACACCCCCGTGAATGGCCTCCGGCTGTGCGTTTCTGGTGGGTTATGGAAGCCATTAGATCCGGTGATCAGCGACGACAACAGCCTGGGTTAAAAGGTCGGCGGCCTGTTGGGAGCAGGATTGATCCATCAGTGTCTTTGAAAAAAAAAAAAAAAAAATCTGCATGAAAGTGTTGCCCTTTATCTTTCTTCCTGACACCCCTCCTGACACACACACACACACCATTTCAGTATGGGTGAAATATTAACTTGTTAAAGTGCACCTACTGGCCTCGGCCTCTTTAGTTTCATGGTTTGCTGGTATGGCTCAATGTGAGCAACATAGATGTTGAATTGTGTCTTTATTTTTGAGAAATCAAAGAAGCGCTGCCACCTTGGAACATCAGAGGTCCTTGAGCAGTCGCAAGAAATTCTGTGTTTTGCACTTCTCTCAACACAGTACTGTGGTTCAACCAGCTAACTTAGCGTTGAAGCAGCAGCATGTAACCTTTATAAAAATATGCTTTTTACACATTTGATGAAACTGTTACCAGGTTGTCACAGTATAATTTAAAACAGACAACAGATTGAGCTCCTCCACCTCCTCCCTGTGCTGCCATTACAGTCTGAAGAAATTCACCGTTCCCGATCAGAAACAATCAATCAGTCCAAGTGCTGTCAATCAACCTTGTGAACTCCAATGGTGGAGAAACAACTTGCAGGAAAACTATTTATCCGCCATCATCGGTGGCCATGCTAACTACTCTTAGCATGGCCACCATGTCAGGCTCACATGGGCGTGATTGACTGCGCTACAACCTGCCCCCTGGACCTGATTGGTTGTTTCTAGTTAGCAGTGAAAGAAGGCAGAAAAGCTAAATTATTCCACAGATTATCTAATAATTTACCGTCACGACATAATGACAATTCCAACAAACAAGTAAAAAAAATTTTTTTTTTATTACAGTCACATATTTAGCTTTAAACCTTATTAAAATTTGTCTTGGTGCTGATATCCATGACATGTATGCGATATGATACAATGTGCTCCCTTGTCAAAACAAATTAATATTATTTATTGGCTTCATAAAACCACATTTTCCTTAAAGTGGACTAGGATTATATTACAGAACGTCTTTCTAAATCATAGGCACACAATGTTAAAGGGGTGAACAGGCTTAACTGTACCCTAGTCCGCCATATTAAAATGAACTAAAGAGACGCCAGACCATTTGTTATTTACATCAATTTCTCTCCAACTTTCTTTTTCAATGCAGTAAAATTGCTTCATTCTTTTCTTATGTGTAACCGTTTTATCCCGCTTAATCCATGTCAATGTATCAACTTTCCTCCATTTTATCCTTACATCAACCTGTATCAAAAACAGAGAGAGTTGTGCATGCAGAACTCTGAGAGGTTTTAGACACTTTTCTGCAGGCTGCAGTCATTGGAAAGGATATAAATACACACAGAAGGAAGAAACACAAGATCAAATTCAAGCCAAAAAAAATAGCTCCACTGTCTGTTTTTGTTTCTGCAACTTAGGAGATCCAGAGGTCTCGGTTCTAACAAGAAGAGAGCAGAGTGGAGGTTCTGACTCACACTAAACCTTCCCTGAGAACCGTACCTTCAGAGAAACAAGGAGGAACGCGAGGATGTTTCCGACAGACGCCACAGAGTACGAACAGCGCAGACAGGAGGGATGGCAGCATGACAGACTCTGATACACAAAGAGACTGTTGTGTCAAAACCTTGGCTTTAGTTCCCCTTGTTGGGTTAGCCACGGGCGTGGACCGCACTGTATCGTGGAATGTGTTTGGGGATACGGCACGCATGTGTGGTACGGCATTTTCCTTTGGTCTGTGGTGAAACTAAATTACCATAAAGTGTAAATGTAAACACAGATGCGTAGGACTAATCATGTCTGTAAAGGTTCCCCATAACCTGCCGTAAAAGCATGGAAACGTCTTCTAATAGCAGAGAGCTGAATAAAACAGCTGGAAGGCAGAGAGGAACAGGAGCTAAAACCAGGATTAAGTTTGGATTAGCTGTAAAAAATCATTAAAATAACCTAAAAGGGTCAGCCTTGCCCGTTTACTTGCTATATGTTCGTCTGCAAGTAAAAGGGCCAAATAAACGTCTTTGAATAAATGCAGTTGTTGTTATTTGGATTTGCATCATCTGTTTCAAACAACATTGTCTTTATCAAATACTGGCAACAATCCAGGTGGTTTAGGATGAATACTGAAAAAAACAATAATTTTCCAGTAAAGACACTCTACCCCTGCGTTAGCGGCAGCAACACTCTTCAGTGTGGAAGTTGTTCCAGTGGGAAGATGATTATTTTGTTTAAAAAATTAAGTCGAAGGAAGCACATGAATGTAAAAAGCGTTTTAAAAAACGGAATCTTAACTAATCCTCTTTCCACAATGTCGGTGAATTTTCAGAAAGCACAGAGGAGTCAAGATGTCAGTTCCTAGCAATACTTTGGATGTATCCTCAATTTGGCAAAGACTTCATTAGGTACCAAGAATACATTTCTGCAAAGTTACCCTGTTTTATCACGGGCAGGACATCAGAAAAATATACGACTGCGATAATTCAATTGTTCAAAATGGCGATGATATAATCAATTCTGATTAACCCAGATGTTTCTGCGTCTTTATACGTTTACATCCGTCTACCTGGCCAAATAGATCGTCAACATGCAGGGTGAGACACTTTAAACATGATAACCTACCAATTACCGCATCCAATTAGACCGCCATGACAGCGATGGCGGTCACTGTGACACTGTGATGATTTTTTTTATCCAACTTCTGTTTCACTAACGGGAGACACGTGGTGTAATGCTGCGTCAAAAAGCAGCCTTACATGAGGACCGTTGGGTCCTCATGTATAGAGAAAGTGTGTGTATGTGAGTGTGAGCCTCCAGACGCAGCCTGAGAGAAACAGCTGAAGGCTCTGCAGATCAGAGATGCATTCATTCCAACCCCACCCAACACACACGCTGCAACACACACATTCTGCAACATTCCTCCAGCAGCCAAGTATTTGTCTGAAAAACATTTCATTTGAAAACTCTGTTAGATCATTTCTGAAGAATAAAAAAAAAAAAAACTGTCATGGTTGCTTTTACCCAGCCTTATTGATCCAGATTTAATTATTTTTGTATATTTTTTAAAACATAGTTTCATTATAGTTTTTATTTTCTTTTTTCACTACATATAAATCAATATGGATTTGTGCAATCTGAGTGTGCTTCAAGAGCAGGGAGAAAATATTTTCAGGAGTCTGGAATGTAATTATTGACTTGTTGCTAAATCTGCAACCTTATTAGCAATTTAATCTTATTACAAGTGATTCTCTTTTCTTCTCATTAGTTATTCTCCTATGACTGGAGATATTTGTTAAGTGGTTAAACTAGAGGTTCACTGATTGTAATTCTGTCGTTAATTTCTGATACCGATTTTAACAGATTCTCATTAACAACCAAAATAGAAGATTATAAAACAACAGCTTCTTTACTAGAAATAATTCATCATTTACAAATAAGAGCAGATTCTGTGAAACAGGGTTTTATTAATTTAAAACAGAGGAGAAATGATTAGTGGTCTTTAGCCTCCTACATTAGCATGGTTAGCGGGCCTAGCACCAGTAAAACAGCAGTCTGTTCCCTAGAAAATGGAGACCCCAAAGAAACTCTGCGATTTCCAAAAGCTGCCAACATTTTCAAATCCACCATGTTCTGTAACACACTGACAGCTCAAAATGACAAAACAGAAATTGTTTTGGTGTAATATGTTTAGCCTTCCTGTTATCTGCTAATGCTGTTGCTCTTTCTTACCATCTCACAGTTTCTACCAAAAATGTGTCTGGAGATGGAGGAGAAAATATAGTTTGCTAAAAATAAAAACTTTTTGTATCAGTTGTCCTTCTTCTGACTTCATATCTGTAGCATTGATATGCTGTGTTATTATCGAGTGTTCGTCCTTCTGTGTCCACACCGATCTGCGTTGTTGCCAGAGCGACCGAGTAGCATTTAGCGTTGCACATTCACCGGGTTTCCAGATTCATAGTCCTGAAATTGGGCAGTTCCGGTCACCAGCTGCTTCCTCTTTGCTCCATCCTTCACATTTTCAACTTTAGAAAACATGAAACAAATATGGATAAACTGAATCCACCTGTGCTGACAATACTGCATTAGCTAGAAAAGGAGACTATTCATTTCAGAATTTATATTAGTGATACTTAGTTTCCTTTTATTTTTTTCCTCCAGGCTGAAAATCTGACAAAGATGTTCTTCAATTTCATAAATGGTTTCACAAAAACTAAAAATAGAACAGGAGGTTGATATGTGAAAATTTTCTTAAGAAGAAAATTTGTGCTAATTCATGGCATAACTCATTACTTTACTGATGGAAATTGTCTGTTCAACCAGCCTGACATTTACCCAAACGCTAATAACAGCTGGTTTCCTGTTATTTGTTAATTTGAGCTCATTTTGTAAAAAGAAAACTTCTTCAAATGATGACATGATAACCTGTTTTGACAAAAAAAAAATTTTTTTTTACCTGTTTTGAAAGTTAAACGCAGCAGAAATTGAGGGAAAACGTTTCTTTTTTATTATGATGATCAATGTGTTGTGTACTGTACTCTGCTGCAGTGTGACATATGTTTTTGGTTAAGCAGACAGTTGGAAAAGACAAACACACAGCAGAGACAACAGCATCCCTATCTGAAGGCATCCTCATCTACCCCCCACTGAGCGCAATGCTACTGGAGGCTACCTCTCCAGGAATGCAGAAGGAAAACACACACACACACACACACACACACACACAGACACACACACACACGCGGTTGTTTACAAGATCTAAACAGGACAGTTGGAGGCAAACCCACAAACTGACGTCAAAACATTCTTCTTCTGCATTTGTCTTAATGTCAACACAAAGAGCAGCTAATATTCCTCTGGGTGAATTAAATTATATTTTCAAAGATTTCAGATATTAAGAGGAAAAACTAAATGTTTCCTTTCAGGAACAATCAGAAAAGCCTCTGCAATGCTCTGTAGTACCAGGATTAACCACAGTTTGATCTTAAGCACTCAGGATGCTTCATAATCCTGCAGCCACTGTTTCAACATTACATCCAGGTTTTTGTTAGTTGTTTTTTTTTTAAACACAAAGGCTTGATGATTTAAGAAGTTTATCCTGCGCTAAACCCACTGAATCCTACAGGTCTGACGACGAGTTAGGGATTTCAATACATCAAAGGAAATCCACTGTCAGATTGATGAGAATAAGTGTCAAGTAGGTGATTAAGGCAGCATTTCAGCATGTCATGACACATCTTTTGTTGTGAAGAATGCAGAAACAAAGCCTGTATACCCGGTATAACAATATAACGCACGGTTGAAAACGCAAAGCTTTTATTTATGTTTTAAATTGTTTTTTCGGTTTCCAAAGATTCTTCACAGCTCAGCACAACATTTTCTCTCCAGTATCAAGTCCAGCACAAATGTGACGTCTTCGAGGATTTTCTACCAAATCGACAACAACAGACAGGATTGCTGTTCTGTTTCCACTGTGACCGACACGGACACCACAGCCACTTTTCAGCACCCGAACCAAAGGAGGCGCTAACATCAGTGGCTGACGGCAGCTTCATGGAGAGAAACAGCCAATCGATACGTCTCGAGTTCAAAGCTCTGCTTTGGATCAGACAATTAAAACTGAGAAGCTTTAAGAATAGGAATAAAAGGAGCCTGCTGTCTTTTATCTTTGCTGCTGGTACTGATCAGAGATCAGCTGGATGGGATCATTGTGAAGCATGTTTTTACAGGGATCTTCTACTGAAACTCAAAAGACAACAAGAAAATTAAAGTAGAGTGTCCCACTACTTGTTATTAGAGTAAACCATGATTTGAAAGCGTAGTCAGCATGATGGCAGACAAGAATGCCAGATGTGTAAAGCAACAGACTGCAGGCTAGCCAGCCTGGCTTGGTCTCTGACGGACGTTACAGACGATCCCAGGTGCAAGGTTTTGATTTCTCCAGAGACGCTTTTGTACAAAAGATGTACATTTTGGGTTTTTTTTTTAATGCAATGAATTGCTTACAAATGTGTTCAATCTCTAGATTCATCTGGACATGTGTGTCTATGCACAAAGGTGGATAATTTGTCATAAAAGATGGCAAATGGTGATTGGTTAATCCATGTGAAAAAGCTTAGAGGTCCAAACTGTGACACCAATTGAAAAAGATGGCTTAACATCTGGCTACATTACTGCCCAGGTGTAACTCGTTGTTGCAGATGACGTAGGAACTTTGTCTGATTCTGCTGAAAAATTACGTTTAAAAATGACTCGGAGCTGCTGAAAGTGGAAATCTGCTTCCTGCGACTTTATATGCTGGACACCTACAAGAGTCAATAACACATACATGAAATATAAACCTTTCTGCGGTTTCGTTAGCTAGGAATAAGGGAATATGTCTAAAGCTGGTTAAGACAAAACCAAGGCACAGTTCTCCTTTAAAAAAAAAAACTAGTTTGAAAAAGCTCAGCTGGAGAAATCAGGCGCATAGAAGCCACAGCAGAAACAGGTTTCCCATAAAAACGGGTGTTGAAAATATTTCTCTAATGTGAAACCACTAGGCTGGGAAAAAGCGCCCCGACACCAAAATACGCAAGCAAGACTCTCAAATCAAGCAACAACTGCTTCTCATATTCCCCGACGTTCCGCCGTCCCACGGGAATGTCGCCTCGATGGTTTGGGACCACAGCGCAATTAGAAACAGAAATATGCCCCCGCCACCCCCCTCCCCCTCACAACACAAATCAGAAGGGAGCGCTCAATAGATCATAAAACCACATATGAAAGTGAGCTGACAGCTTTACAGGGGCTATACACGATAATCAAAGCAGTTCATCATGCCCACATTCTGAACACAGACACAAATCTACATAAAAATGTCCCCGAAACACATGGGGCTGACAACTTACATCGCTGCATGTCAGTAAACACACACACACACACACACACAACACTCCCACTCGGGTATTTCCACAGATTGACACACTTTCATACGTGTATTTGTGTCGCATTGAACAGCGCAATCTACCCGCATGTGGGTTTTATTTTTCAATGTTTGTTGGAGAGGAACAGTTGTAGAAAAGAGGGACTCAAAGTGAATCTGTTTCAATATTATAAATTGAGTCATAAAATTATCAGCAAAAAAAAAAAAGAAAAAAAAAGAAAATATGCGCCACTTCCTGAGAAAGGCCAACTGTTAAACTGGACAGTCATAACATCTATAGAAGAATAAACTGAACCGAAGTGATTGTCATGATTTAAAACTATTTTTGCTGAATTAGATTTTTTTTTTTACACTAATTAGGTGTAAGTTGTTGGCAGACCCTTTATTTGAAAACATCCAAACATATACTGTTATGATTTGTTCACAGGCCAAGCCGACTTTTGAACAAACTGACATACACCAGCAAATCACCAAATGGACGGTTAAAATGTAGCTTTTTGATTGTTTTAAAGCAAATAACTTTTACAAGGCGAAGTTTGAAATTTATGTTCTTGTGATCACGTTTAGCAATCAAGACTCGGTTGGATCGGTTGGTTGGTTCTTCTTCACACTGTACAATCCAAACCATTTGGAAAAACCAGTTCCCCCACCTCACCTGTGGTGGCGCCGCATCAAGAACCGCTGAAGGAAACGACACCAAATCCTCTAAAGACGACATGTGCGTTCTTCTTTCTTTGTGAAACAAAAATGGAGCAGCTTCAGATTTTAGCGGTTGTAGGACTTCTCTTCGGTCGTTGGTAAGAGACCGTGAGTCATTACTCCCACTAGCGCAAGACTGACATGTTTGTTTTGGTTACTCAGAAAGTCCATTTCCTGCTTTTGAAGCGGTCTCTGGTCCCCCTTGGCATTCACATATGCATTCGAACACACCAGAGTTCACTTCAACCGAACAGAGATCGAGGTTGGTAAATCTTTTTTTTGCTCGATTCAGAGCACCAAGGAAAATAAATGGCACTCTTGGATTGGCTGTTTTGCAAATTCCAGCCAATAGCACATCGAGTAGCACTGCGTCTAGGGATTTCAGCTAAATTTGGTGTCCTGACATCCTGACGTAGCCCAAGTTGTTCTTTACTGATTTCTTTTCTAGAGAGCACCATCTCTGTTTGTCTTTGACTGGAGTGAGCCGAGCCTTGGCCACCATTGTAGAGCATTTTGAAGTGAGGTATCATGGGTAATATTGGAAGAGGCTTATACGTCTAGTTTTAAACTTACAAAAAGCAGCCCTGGACAAGAATCAAACATGGAGAACCAACCAACACTTAGCTTTATGCTTTTAATATCGGAGCAAAACCCAGAGAAACTCCTGTTAGTTTACTGAGCCACCCAAAACAGGAATCAAACATGGAAAAACAACATTTAGCTACATACTGTACAAATCTAGAACTCAACCCAGAATAACTGGAACCAACAATTAGTTTTATACCTCTCTGATCCACAACAAACTTAAGATTAAGAGAAACCATTAAATCATTGACTACTTATTCCCATTAAAACCAATAGTTTAGTTTTGTACCTCTGTCTTTCTTCTCATTTTGTTGTTTGTATTTCCTTCTAAATTACGTAAAGCACTTTGAACTGCCTTGTTGCTAAAAAATGTGCTATACAAATAAGATTACCTTACCTTATATTCTACTAACATTCAGCAGCATAGCGATCTGAGCCAATCAGCTGCAAGACCCAGCAGATTTCCACTGGAATAACATTGCAGCTGTTGAATGTTGCATTCAGTGCCGATTCCAAACCAATAAGATAAAGAAACGAGCCAGTGACAAATCAGAAATGCCCGAATTCTTTTAAATGAATCAACATGACAGTTACAGCTGTTTAATATCACCAGAAAAGGGGGAAAATATCCTATAAACTTACTTTTAAAGCTGCTCAGATTTCTTGATTTTTACAAAAAAAAAAAAAGAAAACTCTCCCTCTCTCTTCCACTTGATCTTCAAAGCAAACTCAGGCCATTACATGCCACCTAAATCCTGGCCACTAACAGACTGACTGCCTCGCTAAATGGCTGAGTGAGCAGCACAGCAATTGACTGACTGAGTAACTCATTGAGCAGACAAAACCCCAGACTCACCATGTCATCGTACGTCTAATCGGCTGCCGTATGGAGTGAAGTTTTCCAGTCAGAGTCGTGTGCGTACGCAAATACGCTTAAGACTCGCACGCAGACATGCACACGCACACACAATCTACTGCAGTAATTAGTTATGCTCCCGGAGGAATGTTGACCAAATGGCTTGTATCCCTCTGCTGTCTCGAGCTGCAGGAGTTGCCCCTCCCCCGTTCTGCAGGGCCATGCCCGCCCGCACAGAGTCTTCAGGACATCCTGAGAGGGCAACTGGCACTCTCACACATGAGCACCAACCTTAAAAAAAAATGTGGGGAAAAGTGGGGCATACCCACTCCAGTAAAGACGTGCTCTTACGAGACAGTTGTAGAGACGTAGGCCATTCTTTTCTCCTTTTTTCCCCCCATCTCGATAAGAGAATAACTTGCAGATTTTTATCCTGACAGACCGTTTTTTTGGGGGGGGGTTTTATCCATTAGCTGGCAAAGAAATGGAGGCTCTGGCCTGCTGTATCACATTAAGACAGGAAATGGTTCAGGATGGATCCGTAAGCTAAACATCGAGACTCTCATGAGAACCGAGAACCAAAACATGTTTAGGTATTGAAAAGTGCTATTGTGAAGAAAAGCCAAACGGAAAAAAAATCTGTTCATGAAATCTTTCATGCAGCAGAAGCTCCAAAGCAAAGACATGAAGGACAATTACAGCGCACCAAACTGTAAACGAATAATCCCCAAAAACCTCCTGAAGACGGATCGTGTCTTTTGTTTTGTCCTCTCCCATGTCTGAATAGATGCTTTTGTTTTCTACTGTTCCTGTGACTGATGCATATCTCTGCCTCCAAAACAAGTTTGTTTTACAACATTTCCAGAGAAACTAGCTTCGAATTTGTTTGACAATGTCGACGAATTACACAGAAACGTCAACACGGCATGGCTGGGGAAACACACGGCCTGTTGGAAAATTC
Source organism: Poecilia formosa (assembly GCF_000485575.1). Classification (NCBI taxonomy): domain Eukaryota; kingdom Metazoa; phylum Chordata; class Actinopteri; order Cyprinodontiformes; family Poeciliidae; genus Poecilia; species Poecilia formosa. The sequence goes on from NW_006800069.1 coordinate 1,431,300, forward strand.
TTCAACAATTCTGGGGCGATTACCTTGATTTAGTGTTTTTCCTGCAGAAGGAGCAGCCTGTTTACCAGCATCGAGAGCAGACTGTATACATACCATTATAAAGCAACTTGCTACATTTGAGGGGGTTAACAAAAGCTACATTGTAAAAAGTGAAAAATGTAAATAAAAAAACTCAAACTGCACAAAAAAAAAAAAATGCTGTGGGGGGTAAAGTTCATCAGAGCTGCTATGGATGAAGGCATAGTTTTAGCTTACCTGGATTCAAATTCACTGTAGGAATGTTATGTTATTTCATTTAAGGCAGTGAAATGTTTATTTTAATTTTTTTAGAAAAAGAATGACTATTTATAAACATTGTTAATGTATTTCTAATATTGCATTAAAAAGGCCTAAGTACTTAAATGGAAAATCTGCAAAATGTGCAGATTCTTTTGAACGAACTAATCGCCAGAATAATCAATTAATCGTCAGAATAATCGATAGAACGATGGATAACTAAAGTAACTGTTCGTTGCAGCCCTAGTTATCATAATGTTAATGTCCCCAATATCACAATCTCAAAGGACTGTTCATGTGTAGTATTTCATAAGATATTATATTCCATGCAGTTCCTCCATGGCAATAAAATATTGGGCCGCTGGGATCAATTCGCCTTGCCCTCGATGCCAACACTTGACTCACATTTTTAGTGACTGAGAACTTAAAGCTGGAAAAGAGCAGTGGAGGCGCAGTGAGGAAGTGAGGAAACTCAGGAAAGTGTGGGTGAATAATAATCGACGTCCACTTGGCAATATTCAGCAGGAGTATCACAATTACAAGCCTTCAGATTGCAGATTGTAGACTTGAACCTGGAGTAGACTTGAACTGAAGCAAAAGTTTCTGCAACGAATGAACTCAGGAGGCCTGAACTAGTGCTGCACCGATTGCAGTTTTCTGGCCGATCACTGATTACCAATCTTTTAAAAAGCCTAACCTGCCAATTCCAATACCAATATTTTCTAAAATATTGCTCAATATAGCAAAAAAGTTGTTGAGTAGGCAACAGTGAGGTAACAATTGTTAATTGTAAATGACATAACTTGTTGGGCCGATCTGTCAGTTGAACCTTTCTCACCGGAGAGCAAAAGAAGACAGTGGTTGACTCTTAGACCTTTGCCAAGCTAGATAAGATCAGCTTTTTATATGTGAAGCCAATCAGTGAAGATTGGCTTCACATATAAAAATCGGCAGATCACCGATCTCCCAAAATGAAGGAAATCGGCGCCAATAAATTGGTGTAGCCCGTCTCCATGTCTACAAAGGCTCAACGCCCTCAAACATGCTAGCTTGGTGTTTGATTGGTTTGTCTGAATGAGTGCCGTCTGTTTTCTGGCGATCACATAAATAGATGCCCATTTCTCCTAGGTAATAAGACAGGTTATCAATTACCAAATTAGAATGGACTCACTGAAGAGATGATTGAAATAAAAGCAAGTTTTTGAAAAAAAATAGAGAAAAAAAATGTAATTTAGAAATTTTATTTTCAAGCTATGTCGCCCAGCCTTAGAATGGAAAAAGTGGAATTGGGGAAATAATACAGATTTTGTAGGACGCCAACTATGTGTGACCTGGTATTCACCATAAACCGATCTGGTGAATTTCACAAGATTAGGTCAGAAATTAACATCAACATTAAGATAATTGAGTTTCAAATCTGACAAAATGTAATGTTTGTTACTGGTTTCTCAATTGCTGACTGTATGATGTTTTTATGACTTTATTTTTGTGTTTTCATGATGTAAAGTACTTTGAACTGCCTTGTTTCTCAGACTTGATTGACTGATTGATAATGTTCAAGTCAGAATCATCTCTTTCCAGTATTGGAAAACAGATTTTATCCTCCCGTGCATATTGATTCCTTCTTCACACACACCTGTGCCAGTCAGAAATGATGGCATTCAGCAGCAGTCCATTACCGAGACAGTGTGACTGATGTCCTCAACACACACACACACACACACACACACACACACACACACACACACACGCCTTTACTGGAGCTTGTCTGTTGTTCTCTATCCATTAAGCACCTGAAACCCTTCTCTGAACCGTATTTGCTCGTTGTCAAGCACTCAATTGCCTTCTGAGTGGAACAGACTAATGAACCAATGGACACAAAACAGCCATGATGTTTTGTGTCCACCAGCACAGTCTGATGTTTATCTCCTGCAACAGTCTCTCTCCCCTTCCACCAAACCCTCCAGTCACATTTTCCCAGGGGCCGTGTTACTGTGTGCCATTCGGTGTGCGCGCGCGGGCGTTTCCAAAAGACTGAGCCAGGCTTTCCATTCCCTGCTGTGGTGAATTCTAAAACGTACACCGGCCAACGTTTACACCACCACAGCAGCTGCTGCCACAGGTCCTCCATAAAGTGTGCGGGATGCAGCGGAGGTAAAAGGCAGCCCAGGCCACCCCCAGCAGAACACACACTGCAATAATTACTTGCAGCAATTCAAAGACACATTTCTTGTTTGCAGTGGCTCAACGCCCGCAGAGACTGAACCACCTCAAGAGGCAAGGAGGATACTTTGGCCGTCCTCTACTTTTAGAACAAGATGGAGTCATGTCCTAAAACTTCCCCCATACAGCTTTGGAACACGACACCATTTGTCATCCCGCATGGCTATAAAGTAAAGGACAGTGTATGCACCCCACTCACTAAAGTAATCCAAGAGCCACGTGAAAAGCAAAGATATTTTAAGAATGCCCCCATCAGATAACCAGCATCTTTCATTGCTAGGATTCCCACATCCTACAGACTCCCTCTAACCCCATTCCACCAAACCCCCCCTCACATCATTCCTGCCCCAGGCCATGTCTTCTGTGAAGTGGTTCTAGCCGTCTGTCAACACTTTGGGGGTTTTGCCTGGAATTGAAAGGAGAATCATGGACAGGAACAACGTCCCTTTTTGTCTGGGGACTCCCATGTAAACTACTTTTAAGAATCACCACAATTCAATCAATAAATAAACCGACATGTAAATGCTGAAAGGTGTACAACAAATACATATTGCATTTTGTTTTACAAAAGCATAAAAATTAACTTTTTTTGTTTAATTTCTGTGCACTGTAATATATCATGTACTTATCCATCAAAGTAATCAAAGTTAAACGTTAGCATCTGCTTGACCTGTCACAATGACCTTTTCAGTTATTTCATGGTGCATTGGAGCACAAGAATCAAACTTAAGAAATAAAACACTTCAAACTCTGATATTTAACATCAGGTTTTAACTTCAAATTGTTATTGAACAAATTTCAGATTTATGACCTGCACAAAATGTACTCAATAATATATGCATCTTTAAATATGTGTAAAACATATAATAAAACATGTTGCACTGTCAGTTAAACCGGTGCACAAACTGAAGAAGTGCAGTCAATCACGACTCCCCCGTTTGTCCAACCTGTTTGCGAATAGTTAAATTCAACAGAACCAACAGTAACAAAAGTCCTTGGATGAAAGTCATAACATTCATGCATTTTTGCAGCAGTATCCCTGTTTTAAAATTCCATTACAGTGAGACGCGGAGGCAATGTTGGCAAACTGAAGTTGTGTATGAAGAATGTTTTTTTTTGTTTGTTTGTTTGTTTTTTTAAAAGAACATTTGTGTTGTTAGCTTACTTTAGTGATGATGAGCGGCTCGCCATGCTCCAGTCCTCCTTTCAGTGTAAACCCCCAAGGCGCGCCCCCGTTCAGCTGGACCTGGATGTGGTGGAAGGAGACGAGCTGCTCCACGGTCTCCATGCCGCTCCGTACCGAGGCTTCTCTCTGCCGGTGGTTAACAGCCCAGCGGCGCCGGTAGCGGTCCCTCTGGCCTCTCCATCACCGCTCAAGCATCAACAACGAATGGATGGTGGGAAAACGGGAGTGAGTGAACCCGAATAGGGGGAGGGCAAAAACTTTTTTTCGCCTTGTGTAAAGTTATTGGCAATGTTGCCAGCTACATCCGGTCGGTCTGTTCGTAAAACAAGGGCACTTTGGCATAATTTCGTCACAACAGACCAACTGGGCATAGTACTAGAGCCTACTTTAAAAATATCTTGGGTCAAATATTTGGCTAAAGGAGTTTATTTTTTCTAAAAATAGAGCAAAACAACTGTTTTATTTTTGAGACTGAGACGAATATTTCCGGTTTCATTTCTGCACTGGCGACCCAGCCGAAAACTTTGGGAAAACTTTTACCCCAGCACCTTTCCCAAGCGAGGAAAGTGACTCCTCCCACAACTGCAAACGCGCGCTGTGATTGAAAGAACGGACAACCAATGGCAGAGCTCCATCAGAGAAGACTATCCAATAGAATAACTGATAGGAAATCAAGCGGAAAATTTAAAGCGACGGTACAAAGATATGAAAAAAAACAAGGAAATCTGTGTAGTTTTACAGTTAGGTATTGTCTATTCTTGTTTATTTCAGATATGTAAAAAAATAAAATAAAAATTTACACACTTGTATAAACAACAGAAAATTTTATTTCAGACATTTTTGTTACAATAATACAGATTTATTGCGATTTTAGGCAAGAATTGCACATTTAAAGGCAAAGATGACCACATGAACATTTTTTTTAATTTATATAAAAATGAATATATATCACTTTTAAGGCCCTATAGAAAGGGCTTTATTCAAAGGTGTGTAAATCAGGTCTGTATTGAGGTTTCTAGGAGGGAATTGAGACAATTTCAAGTAAAACTGGAAAAAGAAATGAAAACATAACATTGAACCAAAGCCTCAATTTCTACTACATTATCTAGTGGGAACATATTCCTGCTATTTTAAAGTTACTGGTTGTTGGATTTAGATTGGAAAATACCTGATTTTTTTTTTTTTCTTAAATCAATAAGGAAGAAGGCCAAAGTTGTCTGTTTATTATGAGCCGTCTGATGTCTTCACAGTAATCTGGTTTCCGGTTTAACTAAACCTAACACCATTTCAATTCATTATATTCCAAATCATTCTAATTATGATCCAATATATTCCAATTCCAAAAATCTCCAAATAAATAGGCCAATTTATTTTAAAAAGGGGTTCCCTCCAAAAACAGGCAAAGATAAAAAAAAAAGACAAAGATGAAATGTTTGTACTGTGTACATGTATGCAAAATTTCAAAGCAGTCACATCATACTTCAGAATTCAATTTCTTAAAGAGGTCAAACTTTAACTCTAAAGCACAAGAGTAAGCTTTAGAGTCATCCAACTCCTCGTTGCAGGACACAGAAGTATTTGTTGACCAGCGATACCGCTCACGAGAATGGAAGCGCTTCAGAAAAAATCTTTAACGTTTTAACAATCAAATTAAAACATAGTTTTTTCAATTTGGGGATGTTTCTTAGTTCCAAAGACAACTGACTGATTAGGGAGTGAGAAGCTTCAGCTGGTGAATTCCAGTAGTATGTATTTATTTATTTATTTATTTTCAGCTCAGACAGCGCCGTTTCGGGCACATCGACCTTTGATGCCCTCAGTCATTGTAAATCTCTTCCTCCCTGAGTATACCCGTCTTTACCACTTGCTGCCTTAAGTTTTCCCACAGTCACTCTGCAGACTGGGACTAGAGATAATCACTGTTGTGGAATGTCACCGCATTAAAGTGCCAATTGACTCAACGTGTGTGTATGTGTGGTGGGCTAGGGTGGGGGTTACTCTCTTTTGCTATTTTAAGGCAAACGAGAAGTAAAGACGACATCAAACAGAATCAAACAGGAAGGGAGGAATGTTTGAACAAGTCCAGACATCTCACCTTTTAATTCGGACTGTGGGGAGTTTGTTGTTGGTTACATTCTTCGATTATTATTTTTGCTGTTGTTTGGTTTTGTTATCAGAAACTAAACAGTAACGACAGGAACTTTTTTTTTGAGACATCTAATCATACCGCACACATACAAACAACTAGAATGCCATAAAGCAGTAGGATTACCATAAATATGAATTGCAAATAACATTCAAAAGATTGATTCAAAAGAAAAGGTCCATCCTCTTTTGGACATAATTCTACAAAACACAGATTTAATCTGTAGATGTAAACCTCTCCAGTTTGAGTTACTCAGAATATTGTGCAGTCTACCATCTCCAGGTTGGCATCTTAGAAGTCTACTCTTTACCAAATAATAAGCCATTTTTGCCCTCAATCCAACTAAATAAATCTCCTTTTACAGCTGCTAAAATCAAATTATTTTTCTTTAAAATAAGGCAACTTTGAATTTTTGACACCTATTTACTATGGGACATTAGCTGTAATAAAAAAAACCCCAACACAATTGTATTTCTATTTTTACATTTTAAGATGAAAAAAAGCTACAATTTTACACAAAGATGATGAATAAATCTTTTTATGTGACGTTGATTATTATGGGGGAGGGAAACTAATGATAAGAAAACATATTAAAATATTACAAGTACTCTTAGCTATATATATATATATATATATATATATATATATATATATATATATATATATATATATATATATATATATATATATATACTGCATTTACTAATATATCTACATGTAGAAACATGAGTTTATTCTTTATCAGTTTTAGCCAAGAATCATTGCGAAAGCTCCAAGGAGCCTGCAGGTTGCAGATCCATGCATGATGACAATAATGAAGATTATTCTGCCCCCTAGTGGTGTTAAAGTTATGCAAGTACAAAGTATGCTGAGAAACTTGATCTACTCTTTAATTTCAATTAGGTCTGGATTTTGTCAAGGCTGTTGGTCTGTTGGGTTTCTGCTGTTCACTTGTTTTGTAAGCTTGTTTTGGGCCATTACACAAATCAGTTCTATCATACAACTTCATATTTAAACAGCAACAGAGTCCACTCCTTTTGGTAAAGAAAAAGACATCAAACTATGTCTCTTTTTAAGAAGAGGCACAAAATATCAAAACTTATCAACGCTATTAAATCTATGTTACAAAGTATATTGATTCTGAAACCCTTAATATGTTTTCTGCTATTATATTTAGGAAATAATACAGCAGGCATATGAAAATGTAGATGTTTCTAAACATGTTCTGCCAGCTACTCCATGTCAGGTGAATTAAGCTGCTTAGAAACAAATATAAACTGGAGCAATGCTGAAATATAGGTGTAAATGCAAACATATTCTACACTGACACTAGGTCATAGAGGAAATGACCATGTCAAGTTATTATGTTATTCAGTGATATAAATTGTGATTTTTTTTTTACACACCCTGCTTTAGCTAGCACACAGTGTGATAAGTTGTGTATTTTTATTAGTTTCTTGGTTCTAAACAGGAACTGTCATTGTGTCCTACAGCAAATACCGAATGCAGTGATGGATTTTAACAACAAAGCATAATCCTCTATTGAGGATTAGTATTACAAGAAAATCTCTGTAAGCAGAAAAACATATCAACTACCAAAGAAGTAAGCATTGATGTCTTATAGTGGTCACATGCTAATTGTTTGCATAGGGTTGATTCTGGACTTAGCTGGTTGAACTGTGCAACGGTTCAAATATCCAAATTGGTCACAGATGTGTTTAGTTTGAACTGATTTGTATTAAATCATTTGAGAACCAGACAAGATCTACTGAGGGCTCCAAACTGGTGTTGCTGCTATGGGAAGACGTGTGTCAACCTATCTAGTTTTCATGCAAAAAAGTTTATTGTGCATTTCGTAGGGTAAAAAAAATCAACATGGTTGGGTCTTTCTGTGTCTCGTTCCAATCCACGTAATGTTTTCCCAAAAGTGCCTCAGAATGTGGGAGTTTTACAATTTTTTACGCACCTTTACGCAACACTCACGTGGCTTCCCTGCGTTCTCGTTGGCTCATCGCTCCCCTCCGAGTGGTTAATTGGGATCGCCCATCAATTGGTGCAGGAAGTGAAGTGAAAACGTCCAACATGGCCAGCCGTCAGGTGCGCCAGTAAGTCACGCCCACGGCCGTGCGGAGGATGGTTGCCGACTATAGCCTCGTTGGTGGAGCTCGCTAGCACCAGAGGTTGTATTCACGAACAATGAGGGCGACCCGCGCAAAGCACGGCTTCCTGCGTGTCTGCGTCCTGACCTGCTTCATCTACCTGTTATGTTCCACCTGCACTGGAGTCCTCACCGGGCGGAAGATGGCCTCCGGCCAGCTCGCGCCGAGGCGCAGCCGACGGAGTCACCGAGGCGCGCACCACCGGCCGCTGACGGACGAGCAGAAGGCCGATCAGAACTTGCAGTTCATGCTCAGTTTGTACCGGAGCGCAGCCGAGCCAGACGGCAGACCCAAGCAGCACCGGAAGTTCGGCTCCAACACAGTGCGCCTTCTGAGACCCGCGGAGTCCTCGGTCCATTACCTGCCCGCTTCAGGAGGTGAAGGAACAAACAGTTTGTCCATTTTTTTAAGCAAAGCTGTACTATTCATGGTTGGATTGGAAAAATCTGGAGCCAAAAATAATTCAAGTTTAATATCTAGGTACAAAGTCTATCATAAGTTTTCGAACCTTTTTTTTTCAATTTATGAGGAAAATGTATCCTGATTGTCACTTTATAAAAGTAACCCCATCCCCCACCAAAAAAACGGCTATAACTTTGAAGCAGCTGGGCCAGGAGGCTCAAAATGCATCTAAACCAAATGTTGAAGTCTTGAAAGGGTAGTAGTTCAGTTTATCAATCCAAAAAGTAGGAAAAATTTCTTCAACTTTTTTATGAATGGAAAAATTGAAGGATATCATGGCTATGAATTCAATTTGTTCTCAAAAGTGAACTTTTAAGGTTTTGAAATTGGAACTATTAACAGAACAGTCAAAGCAGTTGGAATTTCATGCAAAGCAGGTTTCTTCCCAAACCTAACCACATTCAGCATGGCTGTGTTACATCGTAGCACAACAATTTAAAAAATAAATTGTACTTTTGAGAATTTGCTTCAAACTAAATATTTGATATCAAAAGTTATGTCCAACTTAATGCAGTGGAAATATTTCTACAGGGTCTGAGTACAAAATAAAGAGGATTGTATCTTGCCCACTTGTCAATGGCAGTTAGCTCAACTCCTATCCATATCAACTAGCTTGCACTACTGGTTTTTGAATTTGGATTGATTGTATTGGTTGATGTTTCCATCTTCAGTCTATTTCATCAGTCTATTTGACCAACCCTGGGTATCTGAAGGCAGCCTGTATCACCAGTGGTCTCACCATTAACTGCTAATTCCATCTATTGTTGTACTGAAATAAGTTTATTGGCTAATTCAAAGTAACTCTGTCTTTATGTTCATGGGTCAGTGGAATGAGATCCAAAAAACCCTAAAAAAATTACAAGACAAATCCAGAACAGATTCAATCAAGTTCAGTGATGATCTGAATTCAGCATTGGTTGAATCCTTTGTGAAAAAGATTCAACCAACCTTAGTGTTCAAGTGATGTTGGACACTAAAATCAGTTTTAAGTCTTGTTTTAAACTTCATCTTCAGACTTTGGCTACAGGTGAAAATGCAATTGTTGATCAGTTGGAGGATGAATCCTGTCTTGGTTGGACAGTCACCCCTTCCGGTCCTCTTCTTTGAGTCCTCTTCTTCAGCCCTGTAGGTTTTATAGATGTAAAACGACTTCCTTTGTACCCTTTTTATCCACTTTGCACTGCTTGCTCTTTTGCATTCATACAGATAAGCAGCAAAAATCAAGAACATTTTTGAAAGCCCTTTAGAAAGTGTGGAAAAACTGTGGCTAAAGCTTCCTTTAACAGACAAGGATCTGCATACATTTTTTCCTTATTCTAGAACACTGATTGCTGAATCTAGATCAAAGGCCCAAATAAGAGAATCGATCCTGAAGTTCTAATTTGAGGCTGATTTTGTTCTTGTATAAAGAAAAGAAAATTAAATTTTTCTCAATTTCTCTCAGATCTCACCTATACCTTCACTGTACAATACAAAGTGGACACGCTGCCCTCAGAGCAGCTTGTCAGAGCTTCATTTGTCCACCTGCGCACCTCCTCCACACCCTCGGGCACCACCCAAGCTGTAGAGCCGCCCCTCTGCAGGGCTCAGATCACCTCACTGGGCGCCAGCAGCCTGGTCACCTTGGAGCCCCACCAGCGTTGGACGGAGACGGACATCACGGCACATGTCAGTGCTCACATCTCGCAGGAAAAGGATCAAGGTGAGCAAGGACACCTCACCCTCATCGCCCAGTATTGGTGTGCAGAGCCTGCTGACGGGGACGCCAGTCCCTCGTGGTGGTGGACTCCTCTTTGGGGTAGAAGGGGCTTGAGCGGCGAACCTCAGCTGGAAGTCCCCTCTCTTCTTCTGTATTTGGAGGAAGAGAGGGAGGTAAAGGAGTGGATGGGGGACTTGCTTGGGGCAGAAGGGGAAAACCTAATGAGGCAAGTCGGGTGGTGGGAGCAGCCTACGATTCGCCGCCGGCGTAGCTCCAAAGAGGTCAAAGATTCTTCTCTGGATGAGCTGAAAGACGCTCTCGCCTCCTCCTTGTCTTCCTCCACCTCCTCTACAGCATCCATCTTTTCCGACATCTCAAACTTCAAACGCAAAACTGAAGTCCCAAAGAACCGCTGTAAGCTCCACTCCTTCAACCTGGCGTTCAACGAACTCGGCTTGGGTCATTACTTCATTGCTCCCCGGGCCTACAATCCCAGATACTGCCAAGGGGACTGCCCAAGGGTGCTCCACTATGGCTACCACTCGCCCAACCACGCCATCATCCAGACACTCATCAAAGAGCTGGGAGTGGGGGACGTCCCTCCACCGTCTTGCGTTCCCTATAAGTACATGCCCATGAGCGTATTGGTTGTCTACAAGAAGAAGGTGGACTACAGGGAGCTGGAGGACATGGTGGCTGAGTCTTGTACGTGTCGTTAAAGACTCGAGGCAGTGCCCAATGACTCAGTTGCTCAGCACTAACGCATTGACCCAGGAAGAGTTGAATAGGGCTTAGTGTGATTAGTTCAAGACTGAAAGCAGGAAGTTTCCGATCACTGTTAAAGCACTTTAAAGGCAGTTTCTGTGTGTGAGTTTACTTTTTTTTGTCCGGTGTCATTTTAAATCTGATCTGTGCCTCACAACAGGGCTCAAGCGGACCGAAAAATATTTTTGTATGAAAAGAAAGCTCTGGATGATGTGGCACCACTGATGAAGGCCAGTTTCCTCTGTTATACTATATTACCAAAGATAAAGTGGGGTGGGGGGTATTTTAATGGACAAGGCATCAGCCATGTTGGACGTACCTACTCAGGGGGTTGCAGGGTTACATTGTTGCTGTCGACAAACTGAACTTTTTGCTGTTTTGGATGTATTTATGAAAAGAATCTCCTGAAGAAAACTTTATGCTGCCACTGGGATGTCCCAGAGGGCACCAACTGAATATGATGAGGAGGTATGACGGCGTTGGATGTTAAAAGGACGGGAGAAGAGAGTGCAATTTTTATTATGAGTGAAAGTGATTAATAAAATAAAAAGCATATTTTCTAAAGCCTTATCTCTGTGTGTTGTCCAAAACCAAAAGTTTCATTTGTATGGTTTAAAAGCCCCTTTCTTTGAAATGTATGTCAGGATGTCCTTACTAAGTCATCAACTTTGGGATCAACAATTTTATCCTAAAAGAATGACTCTCAGAAAATTTGAATTCTCTCAGATATTTCTCGTTTGTTCTTTAATAGAAAGGTACTTGGAGATGGGATGCTACAACTCAATTGACTTGCATTAAATGCTCTGTTAAAAGTATGGAAATGATGGCTCCCACTTGTTTCAGGTGACCAATTTTATTTCAGATTGTCATTGGAGACATTGATATATCTGCACTCAATTATTTTAAAAATGAATGGTTTATTCAATTCAAAAGTATTTTACTACTCCCAGAGGGAATTTTTTAAGTTTTAACTCATATTTTCTTCAGAGTTGTAGATGCCAAAAGCTGTGGGCAGATTATCTCCAGTAATGCTATATTGGCATATTGGAGAAGCTTCTGACTGAAGACTCTGTTTTGTAACAATCATGAAGACGATCAGTTGTCTGTTATATTGATTTTTTGCTTTTTTTAAAATGAATATTTCTTTTTTTTTTTTTTTAAAGTGACTTTATCTTCCTGTAGGACCTAGATGTGCAGTTCTAAACAAAACTTTAAATTTAATGGGTTTTTTGTTTTTTCCAAACAAGCTTCAAGCTGGGGTAATGGGTTTGGTTTTACCAGACTAGTTCAGGCTGTTGGTGAATTTTAACATTTTTTAAATTATATTTCAGGCAGTAATCCAAGTTGAGTCTAACAAGTTAAATTTAACTTGGCAGTCCAAAAGATGTGGCTGCTTAGAGAGCTTTTTTTTTTTCTGTCAGTACAAACATTTTTTTAAATCATTCGAATAAAATTTCATTTCATTTCATTTCTTTGCTCCAATTATCTTTGAGTATGCAAATCTGTTTAATCTTAAGCATGTAGGTGTGACCCCTTAATTTAAAAAAACAGAAGTGGGAGAATTATATAAGGGACACATATTTTGGATGAACCTGAAGGTGGGGCAGGTTCACCCAAAGACTGGGTGGCTCATTGTTTTTCAAGCCAACGGGGTAGAACATATTAAACTATACCCAAAGATGGTACTCTCTCACAATTATCTTAAAACCCAACCACATATAAGAACTAAGTTTATTCTGAGAGGAAACCAAAATACACTTCCAAAAATGAAGATGCAGTACCACAGTACACCCACCAGATTGTGCCCTTCTGTCAGAAAACTGCACAGGAACAAGCGTGCAGCATTTAGTTTCCGAGAAGGCAAATTAATTTAAAATTACATACTTCAAATGACCCAGATATTCTCCAGAAAAGCTTAGGTTGCGTCTTGAGTGTCTGTTTTGTACAAGCTGATCTCGCTCTCCCGTCTTCCTGACCTCTGTATCAGGAAAAGCCTTTTAGGAATGACACGTAACATTCACATGAAGGGCAGAAAAGGTTAACTGGTTACAAATAGTCAAATACATCACATGTTTAGATCTAGAAAGGGAACATTCAGAAGATAACCCATTGACACAGCAATCGACATAAAGGAGAAGAGAGTAAACAGGAGAAAGAATGCTTCTTGTGGTTACGTTGGTCACACAAGATAGAAGGATGAATCATCTCAAATTACAGTCACAGATTTATTTGATAGAGATAAATTCAATATGCCTGGAACTGCCTGGAAGCTACAGCAAATTTTTCAACCTCACTACTGTTTTTTTCTCCACCACAAAATCTTAAATTTGATCTTTTAACTATTTTTTTTTTTCATATCAAACAATACCCAGCAAGAAAATTATTCATAGGTATAGGATATTGGTTTATGCTGCAGAAAATGTGCAGGATTGGTCTTTTAGCAGCACTGAAACGTGAAGCTAAGTAGGGCACAAAAATATCAGTCACCACTGTTTGCCAACCTCCCTGCACTGACGGGTATCCACCTTAAAGGCCACATCTACAGTTTGTGGTTTCACAAACACACATTGGGGTCACCCTCACGAGTGGAATTAGACACGTAAAAATCACGGGCCTCGGTCATGGTCATCTGCAGCCTGTTTTCAAGTCACTATGTGAAACATGTTCAATTCCTCCTCACCAACATTTCCACCAAGAAACTGTTTGCCTTTTTTCTAGGGTCAGTCCTGATCTGTTCGGACGGGTGTACAGTTCAGAAACTACAGGGACACACACACACACACACACACAAGTCTGCATGTTCCTTTAAATGTTTCTCTAGAAGGTGCCAACAAGAGAAGCAAACAGACAGTCTGAGTCAGAAAACCAGCGATGACAAAAAGAGCAGCCTCGTCTATTCTGGGTAGTTAATGGAGAAATGAAGTATTTGTTCATCCAAATGTAAGAGGTGATGAAATAAGTCAACAAGGGAGACTTTGTGCTTATACAGTCACTTTTTAGACGCATTCTGAGAATAAATGACAATGTTCGGTGTAATGTTTTTATTGTTTTATGCCTGTCAGACAAAGGAGTATTGATAGTAATCGCCAGTTTATCTTAGGGGGAGAGGGATAATTGACGTTCCCGAACAAAAGGATTTAACATCTGAGAGGGATCCCATCAAGCTGTTGACTCCTTCATGGTGCCAAATGGAAATCTGCTTTCACACCTCAGTCTTTTTTGCTGATGGGGAAATCTCAACACAAGCAACCATTGTTCTGGGTTGGTCTTTTGGATGTATTGGGTTTTTTCATCACTTTATATTTGGAACACAAAAGAAAATGCTGCTAAAGGAAGTCACTAAGTTACCGTAATATTATAGGAAATTCACACAAAAATTAGACTACAATGCAAAAAAAAAAAAAAACGTTAATCACAACCAGATCTGACAGGTAGATGAAGCCTATTCTGACCCGGTCAAGCAAAATGTTCTAAGGCTCGTTCTTAAATCATGCTATGTGAAGAGTCATCATGTGGTTACCATAAACCAATCAGAGGCAGAGTTGGGATAACATAGGAGAAACTTCCAATTTGACAGCCAATGTAAAGAAACAAATCAACACTACTTTAAAAATTTAAGGTTGCAAAATGCATTTCAATAATTGAAGACAGGATGACACTCAAGGTTTGAAGCTGGAGTATGTAACTTTTTTAAACTATGCTTTTTGCATATTTGTTAAAATTGTCACTATTACAGTATGAGACGGGTAATTAAAAAATGATTTAAGCTCTGTTGCGTCATCCCTGCGGTCCTTCTGCTGTTTGAAGAAATACACCAGAAACAACCAATCAGAGCCAGGAGGAGGGACTTAGTGCTGTCAATCAGGCTTATACACATGCTGTTCACAGCTTCCCCCTTGCTCTCTGTTAGGCCAGAGCAAGTTCACCACGTTAAGCACATACACGAGCTTGATTGGCTGTTTCTTACCGAGCGGTGTATTTCTTCAGGAGGCCATCGGAGCACAGAGAGGAACCAGAGGAGCTTGATTTATTCACAGATTATCTCTAATGTATCCTATCATTACATGGTGACAAGTTTAACAAATATGTAAACTAAGGATTATTTCCAAATGTAATGGATTTATAACATATTAAAAAAGGATCATATAATGTTTCAATGCATTTAACTTGATGCTTGTCATATTTTGTAAATCATGTTGTGAACAGACCTAAAACTCCAGCACGGACAAACTAAAGTAACCTTAAGAAGGTCAACTAAATTAGGTGAAAGGTCAAATATGGTGCAATACTTCTTGACATGTAAATTAGTATTCAAAGGATTACAAGATCTTTCCGCTTGGTATTTTGCAACTTATAACATAATCCCAATCAACCTCCGGTACACAAGTAAATTTGTGAATACAATGTAAATTTTCTGGTATAGTTATCAAGTTCTTTGGCTCATTTGCATAAAAGACTTGTTAAACTGAAAATGAGCTAATTTTCTTCTTACTATGACAGTGTAGTTTTGGCTTTCAGGCAATCCCTTGAACAAGTGTCTGGGACCTGAAACTACAAAAATTGCATTTTTAGAATATCTATCATTTTGTCTGTAGAAATCTAACCTGTCATGCTCAAGAGCTAAACCATGCAAATCTAAATAATTTCAAGTGAAAATAAATTTCTTAATACCACATATTATGTTTTATTTACTTCTTATTATTATTTCTGAGAAAAAGAAGTGTCAGACATTATTGCAGCTGAACTGTTACCACACTGGCTATCAGAGATATTGGCCTTTAGTCAAGGCCTCTTCAAATTTAGGGACTTTCTGAGTAACCTATTTCTGTGAACATTAGCCTGGGTCGTACACACAGCCGACACATGAACTGAAAGCCAGTCAGATGTGGTCATGTCTGACACCTGCCAACAATCGGGATGCAAAGTGGAATTTGAGTTCAGCTTAAAGTTCAGAGATCATGGTGAAGTCAGACTTTTTAAAAACGTTCTTAACAAATATTAGTACTGGAGGGGAAACTGGAACAACCTTCATATCAGACACATCTGATAATGACAAGTCTCTCTGAGAACGCCACAGTTCTTCTTTGTGACCTTTGAATGAATGTTTGGTGGAACATTAGAATCAGCACTTTAGTCATATTGTTGCACATGTTTTAATAGTCGATATTTCTGTCCTGTCAATTCAGATATTTTTCTGGAATATACTGAGTTAGCCTAATGCAGACTTTATGCAGGTTTCACCAACTCAAATCTAAGACTTTAAAAAAAAAAAAAAAAAAAAAAATAAAAAAAGAGATGTACAAAAGCAATGCAGAAGACCAAAACTATAAAATTTCTGGGGTCTTTTTGTAGCTCTCGGCAGCAGTTTTACGCATTTCACATGGCATATGGGTTGCTAGCCAAAGCTAGAGAGCTGTAATTAGACTGTTGTGGCTCTGGTGTAGTTCCTCACACCAAAGCCATGACAGTTGCTGAAGAGTAGCAGGGCTAGCTAACTAGCGCTCTAGTTAGCTACCTAACACGTGAAGCTCAATGTGTTATTGCAATTGTGATATGGCTCTAGCTAGCTATATGCAAAGGAGATAGCATATGGCTAGCTAGAGAGCTAGAAATTGACTCAACATTGATAGTAAATGGCTCTCTAGCTACCTAGAGAGCTATCCTGGCTTCTACTGGCCTGTTTGCTAGCTAGCAAGCATTAGCAGTTTGTTACTGATATCCTTAACTGTCTTGAGTCACAGAATGGAGTGAGTGATGTTTGACTTATGCCTGATAGAAAAATCCTGCAAGAATAAAACTACATAGAATATATAAGGTTAAGTAGTCCTGACATGACAAAATGTAAGACCTGTGATTAACATATTTAAGGCTAACTTACATTTTTAACCCAATACCCAATACATTAGCAGGGAGCTAACAGTATTAGCTCCCTGCTAATGTCATCCTTAACCCTGACATTAGCAGGGTGCTAATGAGGCTCTTCTCCATTTGGAGGTTTCATCATCCCATGGAGCCTGTTAGGGTCATTCTGATGAGTCATGTTTGATGATAAATTATGACACACACAGTTCATACCAGTCTTTTTGGTGAACACAAAACTTACAGGAATTTATATGATGAAATATGCATGTCTTCAACTCAGGAGCATGTTCACCTTTAAGTTACATAATTTATTGTTAAAGATGGTATTTTTAAATATTCTTACAGTAAAAGGAGAGTTGGAGGAACAATCCAGTTGTTCCATCTAGTCGATGTGAACAGAACACAATGATCTTCACATTGTTATCTTTTAAGGACACAGATGCTACAAAGTTCTTGTTTTTGTTAGTTTGCTTTGTAGACTAAAGGACATTCCTACAAATGACTACAGCAAAAATTGACCAAATTCTTCCTCAAAACAAAATAAACAGCAGCATGCTCAGACCTGCCTCCTCAGCTAACACTTAAATGTATGAATCGCACACATGTGTACACATGTGACATGCTGAGGTCCCTTTGTGTCGCCTGAACTGCACTTGTTACAGCATATTGTATATGACTGTTGAGCTGAATTTGACTAATGCAGTATAGCTGATGCACAACAGTACAAGGATTTTCTCATACTGATAGCATTTATGTCTGAAAATGGAGTCAACATTAGTTAGTCTCTTACTGGAACCATCGTTTTTCCAGTAACTTTCCACTCTGCTGAACATGGTTGATGGTTTGATTTATGACGACACTTTTCTGCAGACACACCATGTCTCGATTAGACAAAAAAGAGAGATAAAGGCAGACAAGGGTGCAGGGGGTGGGAGGTTATAATTACACTGCACGGACTGGAACTCTGTCCCTCTCTCGTGTTCTCCACCCTCTGGGATCTTGGCCTTACTATATAAAGGAGAACCCGACCCACACAGGTTTACTCAGTCACGCAGATCTGGGTTGTACATTCAGCAAAGCTGAAAACTTTTGCTTCACTTCCAGAGTCAGCCAAGTTCTCCTGCTGAGTTCTCGATTCATCGTTGGACATCAGGGAATCCACCTGGTCCAGGATAAATCCAGAGGTCTTTAGAGATAAAAGAAACCGACCCAACTTTTTCTAAGTCCATTGAAAGGATGGAACAGCAAAGCTTCTTCACTCACAGAAAAGCATTGGTGGTGATGTGCATTGCAGTATTTTTGCTGGCACAGCAGGTAAGGAGATTACTCATTTGATTGAAATGTGGGAAATCTTTCTGTGGCTATTTTAGGGGAGATACATACTGATTTTAAAATGTTTTAAGTTACAAATAGAAAATTCAGTTGATCTTCCAAAAAGTAGATGATCATCATTGGAAGATGTTAAAAACATTGACATTACATTGCTCAAATTTTATACACCTAAATTGATTTTGCTCTTACACACCAAAATCCAATAACTTAGAGACAGAAAATCAAAATCAACATGGTAGTTTATCGACTTGTGATGAACTTTCAACAACTAATAGACATTCCTGTGCATTTTCTTTTTTGTGCGGTTGCCAGGCACACGCAGGTCCGCTGGTATCACGGCTCCAGTCTGGCTCTGACCAGATCCAAGACGTAAGGGGGGAACACACAGAGCACATGCTGAAAAGAATTGCCCGCATGACCCCTCTATGGAGGATCATGAGCAGCAAACCATCTGGAGCTTTCTGCCAAAACAACTTTGAATGCGCGACTGGACTCTGCAGGTAACAGGAAAAAAATTATATTTTCAGAAATCAAACTGTGATGCATCATTACCGTATCTAAGAAGGGTGCCTGACTAGGAGTTAAAAGTTCAGGTAGTAGGGAAAATTTTTAAATCCACTAGGACTTACTTCTTGGGTCAGCATTGAGCTACCTGGTAATTCATGCATCTACGCGGGTTAACAGATGGAGATTATGCATTATACAGGGGCACTAATGAGATCCACAAACCATCTATTCCTACAACTTTCACTAAATTTTACATGTACTGCTCATGCTCATGCCTTCCTGAGGGCTAATTTCTGTTTAATTTTTCCAACTTGAAACTTCAAAATAAAAACTTTGGATTATAAATTGAACACAGCATAAAGGAACAAGGAGAGAAACGTCACTTAAAGTTATGTCACAGGGATTACTAACGAAACTAGTGACTGGCCCAATAGCTTGGACAAAATGTTACTAAGCCAAAACATTTAACTAGTTTTAAACTTTATAACTGACGTACATTTAGATTCATATCCAAAAAATTTAGATCTAGGCTACAAGTGTCATAAAGTAACTTAAGCTGAATTTGTTTTAATTTCCATTTGGATAATGCTTGGGAGTAGCCATTAGTCGTAATCACTGCTGAAGCTAATTCAAGGCGAAACTAGTGTATTTTTTCCTTCTATTTATCTAAATACTAAAAAAAAATTGTACTATACCATGTGCGCAACTTATTTAGTAAGAAACAAAATGCCCGAAGAGCAAACAGTTTTCTTCTAGTTTTAGCTATATTCTGAATTCACGGCAGCCGTGTTGCATTCAAAGTCAGAGACCTTTGGCTTTCCAAGTTGACATGACTTCATCAAAAGACTCTGTATTTGATTATTACCTCACAAAACAAAAATAGAGCAACAACCTTTATTTTATTACACTTGCATCATCAGCAAAAATAGACCCTGACCTGCTAGCTTAAAAACTCAGTAGCCTAGCTTAAATAGCTAAGAACAATCGGGGGTTTTGCCTCATATATTGCCTTATGTTTTGTGTAATTCTGAACAACTTGGAGATTAAATATTTCTCATGAAAGAAACAAAACTCTAAGCAAAGAAATTTAGAGTCTTGATAGATTTTCTAAAAAAATAATTTTATTTTGCTTTTTCTTTGTGTTTTTTGTTCGTTTTGTTTTTTGCAAAAATGACCAGGATGTGTTGGGGCTACATGTTACTGTTGTTAATTATTCAGTCATGTACTGTATTTTTTCATGACATTAAAAACTTCTGTCTGTCCTCAGGGAGGGACGCTGCTCTACAAACCAACGCCCCTCGTCAGAGCCTATGAAATATTAGATCCTGCAGGACGCCACCAGCGAGTTTACATCAGCGTACAACCCCAATCTGGATGCATTCTGAAAACTAGGATACAAACTTTATTTTTATCTGTATTATCTGAATTTGTATTTATAAATATGAGTATTATATCTGCATAGCTACTTGGATTTATTGCCAATTTAACTACCAGAAAATGTATACAAACAGCTAAATATATGCATAATTTTGTATGAACTGAGGAAAGTTACCAAAAATGACTTTGGTGCTATGATTTAAAAGTTTTAAGCCATCGCCCAAAAGAAGAAGATTTTTCTTTTTGGGATGTTCAAGTTACTTTAGCCTTGAACTTCATTCTACAAATGATGTGATGGAGTTTTGTATCCACACACCTTTCCTAATAACACAGGGTTGGTTGATAGTTCAGTTTGATTCTTGTGATATAACAATAATGACCCCTAAAAAAAGAAAAAAAAAACAGACATAATCCCACCATTTTTATGTCTTCTGGACAGAACTGGCTTAAACTGTTTTCTTAGGTTGTCTTTTATCTGTAGTTTTATTCTAATGACAGACGGTAGGAGCAGGAACCGATCTGCAGCACAGAGACTTTCACGACCTTCGCTCCTTCCGATCTTCGTCAGAAGTTGACGTCATTATGCTGTTTTGAAGTACGCATGCATTGCTTTTATCTCAAGAAAGTCTATGCAGCAGAAGATAACCTACATACATAAAGTGATGTGATTAGCAGAGCAGAGCACGGAAACCCTAAACTGAAATACTTTCAACAGAAGATTACAGATTTTTCTTCAAAATACCAATCATTATTTATTCTCTAGAAGAGGCTGAGTCCTGCACAGCTGACAAAAGACTAAGAGAGAACAGGGCAACATGGATCAAACTTCAAGTTGGCAACGATAAACTATATTAAGTTCTAAAGGGAGAAATAATTTTGTTTACAGGATAAAATCTCAGAAATATTTATTTGCCTTCCTTGTCTAAATGTCAAAATTGTTCCTGTTTGTCTTTAGCTCTTATTTTTGGTTCAGTCTAGAATAATTTATCACCCTGAATTGATTTTCTTCAAGCCCTCAACATGGATCCAATTCATAACCACGAGCTGCACAGCCTTAACGTTTGCACATCTATCCCCTGACAATAGAAGGGTTTAGAGTCCTTTTTTTAACACGCCTGCAGAGTTTACATCACGCACACGGCAGGCGGAGTCTGATGTTTTGCACACTTTGTGTGTCAGAGAGAGATTTTAGTTGGACTGCACTTTTTAAATCTAAATATCATTGTACTGTACGGTGTTACAAACATGTAAAAGAGAGGAAGAAAAGCCAAATAAAAGCTTTTGAAAAAGGATTCGGTTTCATCTTTTCAATCAGAAGGTTTTTGCATTCATGGTGTGAGTTACGTTTCTGGAACGCACAGAGCGAAAAACAAAATGGCAGCAGCTGCTAATCAAACATTTGGGTTCACGTTTGGAGCAGAACATTATTTTCAGTCATTCTAAAGGCAGAGAGATTAAAATATTTTAAATAGATGCCCTTCTTTCCATGCATCAACTCTCTTGATTGCGTCTTTCGGCAGACAAAACCAAAGTGGAAATACTAGGGCTAGGCCATAACGCATAGCATGCCTGTAAAAAACAAAACATACATCTCATAACTGTCAAGCAAAGTGGGGAGACATCATGAATCTCTTCAGGGCGCGACATGAAGAAAAGAGAAGGAACAAGAAACAGTAACAGCATACGTTTAGCCAACTTCATCAACCCTTTCATTCATCCAGCCATTGTTGCTATTTATCTGCCCTTTACATCCTAAACTTGATGAAAACTTTACGGACGTACAAAATTCAGTGGTGAGTTGCTTGAGGCTGATTGGTTGTTAATTTTACTGCTACAAATTGTTTAGTACTTATTTAGACTTCTCCGCTCATGGAAACATCTGCTGCATGGAGTTTGGTATGTTTGTGCTTAAAAAGGTCCTAATATAGGATGACTGATTAATTTTGGTTAATATTTTAAGCATCCTTAACGATTCGGCTAAACTTGACATTGCCCTGTTTATGTACTTCTTATAGTGTTTTTGGCATTTTTTGAAATGCACATCCTCCTTCAGTGCATTTTTTCAATTCAAATCAAATTTATTGTCTTGAGTGAATCAAAGGTCAAGTATTGCAGCAGAAAAAAGTTTCACAGAAATAAAACACTGCAAAAACACAAAATCTTACTGAGTATTTTTGGTTTATATGGCATAGTGTCAATATTTTAGCACATCAGAAATAAGACAAAACTAAAACTTTTCAGCAAGATACAGGAGCTTTGTTTATAGTCAATAATTCCTTAATATTGATGAAAATGTACTAGTTCCACTGGCAGATTATTTCACTTAAAACATGGTGAAAACATCTTGGCATAAGTGAAGTAATCTGTCGATTGAACTAGTACTTTTTCATCAATATTAAAGGAATTGTTGACTTAAAAACAAAGCTTCTGAAGAACTTCTCGTTAGTTTTGTCTTACTTCAAGTGTACTAAGATATCGGCACTAGAAAACTGCACAACAGTTCGTGGTAAGATTTGGTGTTTCTGCGTGTGTAGCTGGTTGTCATTCCCACTTTGAAAACCCCTGCAGAGCCCAGGACCAGCAGCCTTGTTTAACACAGATTGGTCCTTCTTTTTTCTCACCTTTGGTCAACTTGGATAGAAATTCCCTACAAAAGCGATTTGGAAGTGAAACAAATGTATGAACAGAATCTTGCTGCATATCTCTGGTGGGAGCAGCACACCAGCTTGATTCCAGCACTAAACTGGAAAGCGTGTGAATCATAAAGCAACATCTGCTGCAGGATAATGACAAGACATCTGAGTCATTTTTTCTTGCATTTTTTCTTATGCCACTCGAGGGAGCGAAGCCGCTGTCAAGAGTTTAAAAGTCAAAGAGCCGCTGGTGTTTAAATTGTCAGTCTTTCACAATAACTGGACCGAGCCAAGTGTGTGAGGGTAAAGTTCTGTTGATTTCACCTTTGCATTGACCTTGGACATAAAAATCACATTTACATAGAAGCTATTAAGCATTCTGAAAGGCAAGAGAGAAAGAGATGTGTTTTTTGACTGATTTGAACTGTTTAAAAGCAGCAAGCAGACCAACAGTGAGGTCGTGAAGGCCTAAAAATATCAAACTTCAATATCTGAAAAGTGTGGCTTCTGTTTCTATCTATCCCACAATCGTGCAACGACTTTACAAAACCACCTTTTCCTCACATTACAGCTTCAAATGTTTCAGGGGAATGTCTACCAGTTTTGCAAATCAGGGAACATTTAGTCCCCTGATTCCATAATGGATTCCCTAAATGTGTGCTTCAATCTCAGCATAAACCCAAACTGTTCAAATCCAGCTCATCAACTATAATGTAGGTGCCAACAGCTGTTAAATGGGCTCACTGTTTGGTCGTGTTGGGGTTTTCTAATCTGTTTACTGTTCACTCGTGTGTTTTTGTAAAAAAATGTTTTCGCTGCGATGGCCTGATGTTGACTTGGCCTCTTCTTCCTCTCCAGTCTGGGCAGAAGTCATCTGGCGCTGCTGTCCTGCACACGCTGTTCCTCACGCAGACTGTGCTGATTCGAGTATGTGAGAGATGGGTCGAAGAACTCCTAGTTGGCACTTGTTTAACAGCTCCGTCTGGACCTTCAGAGGCTATCTAAAGCTTTCCAAGCATGTGAAGAAGTCAGTTTGCTGTGTGGAAAACCCTGGCTTACGACACATGCTAATTTTTCTACTCATACCATTAGCCTGCTTAGCTTAGCACAGCTTAACTGCATACTTCTCTATTTTTAGCACAGTTATGTTAACTTATCGACTTAAATTGTAAATTACTCAAGATAGTTATAGACTACAAATTGTTTAATTATCTCCTTTTCTTCTTTTTTGTGCTGCAGTGTAAAGTGTCTTTTTCTTATTATTGTAAAACATCACATACATCAACCTGCCGATGGGACCAGGGATGGAAATTAGATTTCGGTTTGATTTGCTCTCAAATTATATATTTTTTGCATTTTATTTATAAAATAAAGCAAAATAATTTGTTTTGTTTCTCGTTATCACATAAATGAGTTATTAAAGTATTTTGTAAGGTAGCTATAAACTTTGTCCAAAATTTGTCACAAAGCTTTAACAAAAGAATTCAAAGGAAAAACAACAGAAACACCTAAAGGTCAGACATTTCATGATATATCAGTAATAAGTATCGGTATAGGCGATACTGGTCCTGTATTTTTATTTGGTATCAGATCCTAAGCTATGCAGTATCACACTGTGGTACTGGGGATGGGAAGACATCGACCAGTGTTTTATTTGTGGTTGAAAAGGTCTTTGTGTCTGAACCAACCACGACTTTTAATATGTTGGGATAACATTTGGACCCAGAAAGCAAAACCTACTGAGAAAATTAGACCTGACTGACACAGAAACATTGGCTAAAGACATTAAAGGTGAAGTGAAACAAATAAACAAATAATTACAAATATCAAGCCTACAGGTGATGTTTAATTCGTATATCTAAAAATTAAGAGCCAAGTCTTGGGTTTACATTGATATAATCCAGACAGGGATAAATGTCAAATGCTTTTCACCCCGATTTCACATGAATCTGGTTTCACTTTGTGCACCACAGGAACTCACTGACTAATCTGCTGAACCTGTTTTAAATGTTCAGCAAACGGCTTCCAGCCAAGGGGAATGTTTTCCATTCGCACCACGATGTAGTTCAAGGTGATCCATCACCAGGTTCACTTTTTTGCCCGTTTATGACACACAGTTGACAGATTGGCGAGCGTGTTTGGAACACGTGTCAAAGTTTGATATTTTCAGGCCTTCACGACCTCACCGTCTGTGTTTGTCCAGGTCTGTTTGCTCTTGGGGGAAAAATAGAATTGGTCGTTTTGGTCTTAATATTGTTAAACTTTGAACTCCTGCAAGTTACACTCACATTTTCCATTTTCCTCTAAGTGCTAAAATGCATTGTTGCAATAGTTGTGCCACCTACGTGTTGGTCTTTTGTCCATCGAGTCTTTTGACTCAATGGACAAAAGACTTTTTATATGGCTTTTGGAGTAATAGCTTCCTCCTTACTGAGCAGCCTTAAAGTCCAGACCAGTACCAGTTTATTAGTGGAAAACGATACTCCGTTACAGGTTTAGTCAGCAAGTTTGCAAAGTGTTTTGTTCTGTTGTTTCCCACTCCAAGTTTCTCGGCATAGTTGACGGCGAATCTTAACGTACAGCTGTGTTCTGGTTTTGAAGCAGAATTAGCGACTGGCTAATAATCTTGAATACAAACACAGTTCCACAGAAAGAAAAAGTCTATGCGTGAAACAGGTTTATAAAAGTTTTGTGTTTTTCAATATAGCTTACTTTTAATTCGTTGCGACTTTTTGTCTAATTCAGTTTTGATTTGTTTTTAGAGAGTTTGCTGAGTTTTATTAGTTACACATTGTTTCAAATGCGTTTCTATAGTCATTTTTGTTGTTTCTTACTTTCCTTTATTCCCCTCATTGCGCATTCACCTGTCCTTAGAGTTTGTGTGTCTTTACCCAGTAAGAGCCTCAGTGCAGCAGAACTGGACAGACTCTAATTCTCCATCTATATACTAACAAAAATCAATGTTTTAGCAGATTGAGTTGACACAATTACACTCAAACATTTACATGATCAGTAGCAGATTATTAAGTGCCAAATAGCAACACTGGACATGAAGTACTCAGTACACCATTCAAGTTATCACACAAAATGGGATAATTTTAGTCAAATGTGACAACACAGAGGTACAAAATTGACCAAGATATAAATATGGAAAATTCTTCAACACAATATCTGAAAGTAAAAATATATACAAATATAAACTACCTGTCTCCTTCTCCCTGTGATACCTACAATTAAGTAAGAAATTTTTTAGAGAATAATTTTGAAATACCTGTAAAAACCCTGTACAGCAAATATCTGTTTCTCAGCGAGTTCTAGTCTCTCCTTACCTGATGAAACCCTGCAGCACCGTCCGGTTCAGGTCTAATGTCGCCATCCTGACTCTTTGCTCTTTCTATCGTGACAATAAAGAATTTTTTAAACATGTGGAAAGCAACAGTAAGCGCAACTTTTGTACAGAAATTTAGTGTTGGGTTTATTTCTGGCGTTAGTTAACTAGCAATGGATGTGAAATAGGCAACATCTTGTTAGCTAGCTTAATACCGTCGTGAATTATTAACTAGTCATTTAGCTAACTTTATCTCCATTAGCTACTCAACTTACATGGTCTATTTCGAAAAGCCAAGTTGTTTTTTTTTTTTTTTTTACCTTTTGGTTCTGGCTAATTGCTCCTCTCATCAGCAGCTGGTCTGCCCTCGGTGATATACGTACATGCGTTATGCTCGTGGTGCGTTTAAAGACGGTTCGGAAAATCCCCTTACCGCATCTTAAAAACCGATTAAACGGTTGTAATGGCTGAAAAAAAAAGTAGGTAGCGAAACGAAAATGAAGAGCATTACAGCTACAATTTCAGTATATTTTAGTTTTATAAACTTACGATAGAATACCAGTTTGTTGTAGTTTTTCTCCATTTATTAGTTTTTATAAAGTTCAGTTAAACATGTTTTCTCAATTTTAGTTTGTTATTTCCTTAGTTTTTGTTATCTATAGTAATGTTTGTGTGAAAGAACTTTAAAAGTGTGAAGAAAAAGCAAGACAAACCTGGGAGGAAATTCATACAGAGACAAAAAGAAGAGATGGCACAAAAACATCACAACCTAAATGTAGCAGGGTAATTATCATTGATTGGGCAATACTTGTTTTCTCATAATTCTGGTTGGTCATCATTCTTTTTCTGAAGCCTAAACACAAATCAGAAGACGATTTGGTGGATGTTGCAGACAGACCATACTTTTGCTATATTTATTTTTTAAATCCTTTTAAATATGTGGGACGATTCCAGTTTGCTAGGTGTCCAAGCAATTTCTCATAACATCCTCTCCCCGACTTATCATAAAATCACTGATTCTAGCTAATTTCTCATCCATTCCTAGATCTTTCTGTAATTTTCAACCAAGTTCTCATATCAGGGTGAATATAATCACCTTGAATAACAAGTCCAAATAGAAATGACAAAAGATGTGTAAAATAGGATCAAATAAGCCCAAAACGGGTGAAAAAAAATATTGGAAAGATAATTGAAATTAAATCTAAATACTGGAACAGACTAAATGAATTAATTTATTTTGTTTATAATAACGAGCTCCACAAATTGCATAGAAATATAGAAAACAATTTTTTCTCAATCATGTTTTGCATTGTGACGGTTTTGTGATATTATCTGTGACGTTGTGCATTCATAGAAGAAACTGATTTAGGATAACATCTACAGTTTTATTACAGAATTTGTTTCAAAAACAGTCAACAAGCAGCTCACTCAGTAAATGCACTCATTCTCTTTTCACTGCGACCGTCGCCATCGAAGGGTACGCTTAAATACGTCACATAAAATCATAAAATATATAATATCAGCTCGTCAGTGAACCAGAGGCACAGTCAGGCATTTTCTTTGCCTACATTCAATTCATTCCTTCCTGATCTCCTCTCAAAATATGGGACAGTGAGCATCTAAACCAAGGGTCAAACATGTTCGAAATATAGTGCAAGACAACAGATGTGTGTATAAACTGCTGACAGTTCACTATAATCAAGCAAACAGCTCGGTCTACGGTAAGCACTAAGTTCTGGACAACATCACAGCTTATGCTTGAAAGGAGCGATACGCTCACTAACCCAATAAAGGCAAATATGAGTAAGATATACGCTGATTTTCAGTATCACAAACTGAAAAAGCTGCTTTTTAACAGTGAAAACTAAAACAGACGTCTCTTGAACATCCTTTAGTTGTGTTACCATCTTAAAATCTCATAACTAAATAAATAAGAGTGTAAAGATTTATATACATTGCTGTCCAATTACGAACCCCAGTGGAGATACAGTTGTACTATATTGTGAATTATTAATCTATTTTGAAGTTTAGTCAATGAAAATCACACACACAAAAGCAAATGCCTTCGTTATAATCAGCCTAATTTGTTGTTGATTGTTCAATTCCTTTACTCCAGATAAAAATTGTTTTCTATATAAAAAAAAAGAACAACAAATAAATGGGTGGAAGACATGTGAACCTTTGACACTTAACTCGGAACAAACTAAATTAAAAAATAAAACAAAATATTCAGACAGCATTGTAAAAAAAAAAGAAAAAAAAAAAAGCCTAGGACCAATACTAAAGTGGCGATAAATTAGTTAGCATTTTTCTTTCTTATTAAGAACAAATGCAGTTTGTAATCACAGCTCTCACCCATAAAAACGGCAAGATACACAAATATTGGCTTGAAAATCTCAGGTGGCTGTATAGCTGAAGTTAGCAAACAGGTGCAGAGTACAGTAACAAGACCTCCAGATATTAAAAAGTAGATTTCTCTTCAAAGCCGTTTATCCGTTTTATGAATGTCGGACTTCATTTCACTAAAAGAAGTTTGAAACTCACTTTTCAAAACCATACAGGAAGTAGTTAAGCTGCCCTGTGGCACTTAGTCGACTAAAAGGATAATAAAAAAAGAAGAAACACTGGTAAAAAACCTTTTCAGTCTTTCTGTAGATATTTTAAATCATTCATCTGTAGCATTTTGGGTAGAAGAAAAAGTGAGAGGGTGATTAAAAAAAAACCCCAAGAGTAATTTGTAAGCAATGTGGAAATAATCCTAACCGTTAAATGCTAACTCTGGCTAAATGCTAACGATGGCGTCTTGGCTAGTTTTAAATCATTTATCTGTAGTAGAAAAAGAACAGGTGACAGAGTGATAAAGTCAAGCAAAGGATGAATTTGTAAGCACTGTGGAAATGCTGCCAACCGTTAAATGCTAACAATAACATCACAGTGCTAAATTTAAGGGATATATTTGTCAT
This sequence comes from Poecilia formosa, assembly GCF_000485575.1. NCBI lineage: Eukaryota > Metazoa > Chordata > Actinopteri > Cyprinodontiformes > Poeciliidae > Poecilia > Poecilia formosa. Next base: position 1,460,218 of record NW_006800069.1, read on the forward strand.
TTCTAATAAGTTTTGCCTCTAATTCAGACTTTTGTCAAACTGGAATTTGGTCACTCTACACTCAGCATCAACAATATTAGCAAGTCCAAGTTAGATTTATGTTAGAGTTTCTCAAAGGGCTGTGAGGTTCAGTTTAGTAAATCTATTCATGAAACTCAAAAGCATAGGTAAACTTTTGTTGTGAACCTTAAACTGTGTATAATCTCCTGAGCTTTTGCTTCACTACAACCCTAATATTCCTCAACTTATTTTGAGGAACATATAGATGGGATCTGCTTGTGGGTTTAGTTTTTACATTTTAATGTATTTAATCTGCTGGTATGGAGGAAAATGCAATCCTGAGCAGCTTCAGGAGAAGAAAAAAAATGAATTTCCGGTGCCGGCCAAACAAGGCGCAAGAAGAAAAGAAGAAACCAAAGGTGGTAAAAAAAAAAGAACAACAAAGAACGCCCTAAAAAAGCCAAACTGGAAAAAAAAAAAAAAAAAAAAACCAACAAAATAGCAACAACGCCACAACACGACAGCAAAACTCCAAAACTCAAGGCCCCAAGGCCCGCAGTCCTGAAATCTGCAAAAGGGACAAAACAACAAAACAAAAGAACCAAATGGCTTAATTCCTGCCTACATCAGTACACCAGAGCCCCACAAACGAGCTAATGATCCAATTAAGCTAGTCAAGCAGAGCAACAGAGAAAAATCGAAAAACACCGGCTCTTGACACTTGTGGTCTACAGCCTAATAAAAACAGCAGCACACTCTCTACTTTAACACTCTGACCTTGTGGCATCTCACCATTCTGTTAATTTATTACTGTTCTATAAAACACACCACATCGTTTTCTTGTAGACCATCACTGCACCGCACACGCCCCGCTGGGCAGGAAGTCCTGCACATACGCCGCCACTGCCTTAGTGAGGTAGGTCATGCTCCCAAAGCGGCCACTGGGAGCGCTGTCGTACAACAGCTTGCACACCCCTGTGGACGGGTCCTTCTCCAGGATGTGGTCTTCCGCTCCCAGGTCCTTCTGCGGGGACGGGAGGCAAAACAAGAAATCCGTCTGAGCGCCAGGCTGAAATCCAGACGCGGGCGTACGGAGCCGCCGATTCTGACCTGATCTTTGTAGAACATGTCGTTGGCCTGGTGGACGATCCTCTCCACGTGAACGATGGAGCCGATGCTGGGGATGTCCACGTCGGCCAGCATGGTGAGGACCAGGATGGCCTCCACCAGCAGCTGCCGGTACTCTGGCTGGGGGACACGGTTCAGCACCGTCTCCACATGGACGGAGAACTTAATCTCTCCAGGGGTCATCTGAAGATGGCAAAATATAAATACGGAACGAGTCAAAATCGTCATTCTTGCATTAAAAAAAAAGAGTTTGGTTTAATTTTGCTATTCAAAGTGGTGTTTTATCCAAGTGATTTCAACTCTTAGTTGGCATAGATGGACTAAAACATTTGAGAATTTTTAATTGGAGAGTTTTGAGCAATAAAATCCTAAAAACTCTTCAGTAACAAATCAAATATTTCACCAATCCCAAACTGAATTTGACAGTCCCTTAAAAAATCTTTAACATTAATCTGCAATAAGTCTAACTTTGACCTGCTGATATATTGTAGTGTTGGTGCTTGTCCAATGCTGAAAAAGCATTAAAATGTGTGTTTTCACAAATAGAATAAATGTTTCAAATCTCAGTGTACAGTGATGAAATTACAGTTCGATAAAAGTACTTTGGAGTTGCAGACTCCAAAGTAAGAAGAAAAACTCATTAGAAAAAACAAATATCTCCCAGGTTGCTTTGATATTAAGTTAATTCGAGGAAATGTAAAAACACAAGCAATGGAGTGATTTCTTACCTCTCTGGTGGTTGAAGATGGAAGGACAAAGCCCTCTATGGACAGACCGTGGCACTGCAACACAATTAGGGCACTTTATCTCTGCCTTATAAAATATTTTGAATTTTTTGATAGCATGTTTACCAAAATAAAATAGGACCTTTAGGTTCTAATTCTAGCACCATCCAAAGAGACTAATGAGGACTTAGCTGAATGACGTTTTCTTTAACGTATTCCAAACTTGTTGCACTTCACAACAGGGTAAATTATTCACTGAATAATGGATAACAAACATCAAGCAGACAGACCTTCTGCAGGATCTTCCACACTTTCTGGTAGAAGCCAACGGGGACTCTGTTCAGCGCTCCGTCCAGCCGCCTCCTGCGCAGCCACTGGCCATGTCTGGTGTCCTTGGAAACGGGGAAGCTGTCCGGAACGTCAAAGGACTCTACAGAGAGCAGTCTGTACCGCTGCAGAGCGAGGAAGACAAAAGACAAGGCTCTGTGGCCACTGATGGTATGTGGTGAAACAGCACCCCCTGCTTGTTTAAAAGCACAGTGAAACGTTTTTAGACGTATTCACAAAAAGTGACATCAAGTTGTTGTGTGCTTTGGAAGAAAACATCTGCATCCTGCTAGTTCATCTTTTCCTTTTACCCGGGAAGAAGTTTCATCAGTTCTACTGAAGGATGGGAGACATTTCAATATCTGTTACTAGATACAATTAACCAACTTACGATTAATTGTCCATTAATGGTTTATTAGATTTAAATAAATTCCAATCGATTAACTAATAACTTAGGCCTTCTTTTAGTGTTGTAGTTTGGCCGCCATCCAGCAGAGGGCGCCGCTGGTCATCCTTGGCGGAGCTAGCGGAACAAAGATGGCGGAGCCATCTTTGTTCAGCCATCTTTAGTAGAAAGATAAGATACCTACAAGCTTCAAACAAAACATTGTGTAAACATGTGAACTTGTGATAAGGAGTGAAAACAATGCATGTTATACGAGTATGAAGCTCTTACACAAATTGTAACAAGTACAGATCATTTTAAATGCAACACTATGACCAGATAAAGTTAACAAAATGACATTTACTACTGAAATAATCAATATTTTGCCATAATGGCTCCTAAACCATTCTTAAAATGTGTATACCCAACAATCCCACAGTTTTCTCTACCAAAAATATATAAATACATTACTAAATCCAGGTGATGTCTCTATAAAAATTCTAAAAACTGGCAGATAAAAGCAGATTTTTACCCCAGATTCGATGTTTTCTACGTCCACTGACTGAGCTCGGACACCCTGAGAGACAGAACAACAAACAAACAAATGGAGACAATGAACAAAAAAAACAAAAAAAAAAAAGGCAAAAATAACCCCAAAATTGTAGAAAAAGTGATGAGTCGGATCAACCGCAGACCAGTAGAGTCACAACATGCATGATGGTACGCCGGTATCAGAAACAACAAGGATTAACGGGTAGTTGAGAAAAATCACCTGCAGGAATTAGTCAAGTTATTATAAAAAAAAAAAAAACATTTAATTTGAGAAAATTAAATGGGTTCACCATCTTAAAGATAGTCAGGCAGCAGACAATTCCCAAATCAATCGTCCTGTTAAAGGTTTAGAAAGAAAGAAAGCACCAGAATACACCATGTCTCAGAAACGAAAGGCGCTTCAGACTGAAATGAATGATCTCTATTGAACCCCTGCTGTTTATTTTATTGTCACCTTCTCGGTGGGCGTCACAGGCTGGTCGAGCTGAAATACAGAAACATGATTTAAGTTTCTAAAAGGTTTTAAATTTACACCGATGAACCTGGTTTTATCCTGATCAGATCTTACAGTCTGCTTCAACTAACGCAAAGAACAAGCTAATGAAAGGTTGGAGGTGTTCATAGTCATGCTAATAGCTTTATGACCGATTGACTGATTTTTGACAGTTCTTAACCTGCAACTTTACATTTATTTATTTATTTTGACCAAATTCTGATTTATTTTGAAAAACTCTAAACTTAGTGCTAAAAAAAAGAAAAAAGATTGATTATGGTAACATATAGTTGCTTTCAACTTAAAATTAATCACTTCAAAACTCCTCTATGGATAAATGTGGTTATGATTTTGCTAATTTAAATTCATAAATGTGAGCAAAAATGCCTGCCTTGGTTAAAAAAATATATATATACAAAGAAGGAAATAAGAAGAGAATACAAGAAAGAATGAGAGAAAAGCAGAAAAAAGGGTATAAAAATAAGAAAGCAAACAAGGGGAAAGAGGAGATAATAAAACTGATGAAAAAAGAAAAAAAAAAGAAAAAGGTATTTTCAAGCGTTCCATCTGTATTTATTCATTAATTCATGAAGCTAGACGCAGAAGCAATGTTCCACTGTGTGTCAGAGAGAACTTGCTGTGAAACATTGATGCTAATTATTAGCAGTAATATGCTACTAATTAGCATAGTTAGCATCGCTAACTGTAAACATCGTCACCGTGTCAGAGATGATGACTCGAGGTTCAGACTCTGACTCGTGTCGCACGTAAGTCTCAAAAACAAAGACTTGAGACTTAAACCCCTGGTCAGGATCTTGAATCTCTTTAACAATCTTGAGCTCATGTGAAAACAAAGATGAGGATGATGATGAGGTAAACTAATGTTCTGTCCACATGTAACACACAACTTGGAAAAGAGACCAGATTTGTGTCAATTTGTCACCAAAAATGCAATTTGTTCCTACTTTGTATGTATTTTTTTTCTTTGAAAATCAGTAACGTTAAACCCAAATTTTAAACAGATCTTGACAGCAGATAACCGAACAATATTTTCTTGTTGGAGACCCAACACCATAAATTTTCCCATATGGATTACCATCAAAATAAGATCCAGCAGAAAAAAAATTACAAACCCCAGCTCCTTTAGTAAACTGGATTTTTGAGTCAGTTTTAAGAATTAAGATAATTTTTCTCGATTCAATCTTGATTGGTGCAATAAATAAAAAATCTTTTTTCTTTTTTTTTTTAAACTTAAAATCTCCTTCAGTGAAACTGAAATTATTTTCCCCCCCATCTGCACCCGTGAGGTGAATTAACACCCACTATAACGTTCAGCATCACCTTACTGGGGTCCAGCATAGATAACCTGCGCTCCAACTGTAAAAAGCACAAAAGTAAAGTTCACCACATTGTTTAAGATAAGATAATCATGTCCCAGAATCTCATTTTCCTCCATTTAAAAACGGTTGCTGAGTTAGCCTCTCAGTCCTTAGTGCTGTTTAAAAGTTTTAATCGTTTCTCACTCCACTTCTGAATGCAGGTCGGGTTAAAAGTGTTAATGAGCCTCAGCTGCCTACCATCTTCATGTCACTCTTCAGTTTACTGATGCCCGCTCTCTCGCTCTTGGTGGCACCAGTGTTGCCTAGGTGATGGATGGAGATGGCAGGACTGACGCCGACGTCTGCCTCCCTTACTGCGGACGAGGAAACCAAACACACAGTCTTACATTTTACAGCGGTCCTGCATAGTTTTCCATGTAGTATTTACTGACTAAGGTAGAACACATTAAATGTTTACATTTTATTGTTGATTTATGGAAGATCTCGCTTCATAAAAACTTCAATAAATTAAAACCTCAAGAGAGAAAAAAAAAACACAAAGAAAGAAAGAAAATCTGAAAGAAATAAAAATGAAAAGCAGAAAAAAGCAGAGAAATAAGAGACGGAAAGACAAAGAAACAATGACTGAAATGAATAAAAGTAGAAGACAGAAAGAAACAAAAGAGAAAAGTAGAACAAGACTAAAGCAGAAAGACAAAGAATTAAAGAAAAAAGAAAGAAAGGTGGAGAGGAAGAAAGAAAAACAGAAAGGAAAAAAGGTAGAAAGAAAAGCTGAAATAAGAAGGAAAAGAAAAATAAAGAAAAAAGAGAAAGAAAAGCTGAAGTAAGAAATGCAGAAAGAAACAAACAGAAAGAAACCGGAAGGAAATAGGCAGAAAGAACAAAATAAAGGCAGAAAGAAAGTAGGAAGGAAAGATACAGGAGGAAAAGAAAGAAAGAAGCAGAGAAAAAGAGAAGGAAATGATACAAGGCAGACAGCAAACAACAAAAACAATAGGAGTCAAAGAAGAAAGTGAGATGCTGTACGGAGGGGAAGGAGGGATGGAAAGAAATAAGGACAGAAGGAGGAAGGGAAGATGGACACATTTAGACAAAAGAAAAAGGAAGAAAGTCTGGACCACTGATATCAAATCCCAGATCTCAGATTTTCTAGGTAGCATGACAACTAGACAATAAATAAAATGTATGTAGCCAGGCTGTGCAAATTATTCAAAACTTTAGCAAGAAAAACAACAACAAGTTGGAGGACTGACCGCTGCGCTGCACTCCGAACTCTTTCCCACTCAGGATGTGGTGCAGCAGATTCTTCAGCTCAGACGGGCTGAGACTCATCAGGCTCTCTGTGGCTTCCTCTCCTGCTCAAGTACACAAAAACAAGTCCTGGATGTTCTTCTGTCGTTTTCGATTTGACTCAGTTAGAACAAAGCTGTTGAACCTCTGACTGACCAACGAAACAAACAGACCTGAGCAGCTGAGTGACTGAGCCAGTTCGGTGGCCATGACCTGAATAATGAGGCCAATTCGCAGCCGGAACATCTCGCTGAACAGAGACGGCTGAGTCCTGATGCTCATCGCCAGGTACACCATGATCTCCTAGGAGACGGGCAGGGATTACGACAGGTAGGAGCGATTCACAGGAGGTTATGTGGGGTGGGGGCTCAGTGAGCCACCTGGGTGAGGATGGCCACACTGATGTTGTTGTCGCTGGCCTCGTCGATGAGAGCGGCCAGCTGGTCCGGAGGGATGGGGGCCGTGATGGTCTTCTCTCTCGGCTCAGGAGGAAGTCCCACGGTCAGGTGCTTCTGGTGCGCCAGCAGGTCAGAGCACGCCTAGACAACGTTGGGGAGATGGATTTGGAAACATTTCTGCACTTCTAAAACGCATGTGTTTAATAAGGTTTGTACTCAATTTTCAGGTAAAAGTTTTCCCAGACTTTCCACACTTCCAGGTTATACACCGTTTTCATATACAACATACAAAAACAAACTGGAGTTATGGCTGATAATCTGATAGCAGACAGCTTGGACCAGGCTGGAACTTGGAGGGGGGAAAAAAAACGGTACTAAGGGAGGAAGGAAAGACATAAGAAAGAAAATGAGGGCACAAGAAAAATGGAATGTAGAAAAGAAAAAGGGAAAACATCAGAAAGAAAAGGAAGAAGTTAAAAAGTGTCGGAAGAAAAATGAAATGCAGGCTTTGTACAGGTGTCACCAACTCAAATTCAAGGCCATTTGGCTTTTTAAGACCACTATGGATAGAATTTAAGACCAGCATCACAACAGAAATGCACAAAGGAAAATCGCAAATAGAAAATTACATGGGTGGCAACAAAGTGAGCCAATTGCTAAGAGGAACATCGTCCTGTCAACTGGTGATTGATTTGCACTTACAAATGATGGATGTAAAAAAGCTAGCCATTACTGGCTGGCTATCAAGGGTCAAGCTAGCTAGCAAGAGTAGAGCTTGCTTGCTAGCAAGTAAACAGCTAGCTGCTAATTAGCAGCTTAAAGATTAAATAGAGATTAAATAGTCCCCCCACAACAAAACTAAGACCAGTGATTGACATATTGAAGGCTAACTTATTTATTTCAAATTTATTTAAGATAACGAATTGGTGCTTAAAATCAGGAGATAAACATTTCTTTATAGTTTCAATTTCTTTTTTCCCATATTATTCTAGGACCTGGAATTACTGAAATCAAGTTCTGGACTTTTCCAGACTGTGTGGAAACTTGGGTTTGACTAATCTTCCTGAAGTTCCCAGGAATTGATAGCAGCTGGTTTTGTGCAAGAATCCCTCACACGGCGACACGGCCGCTCCGTACCGAGTCGAGCTCCTCCACCTTCTTCTTCAGCATCCCAGAGATCATCCTGATGAGGCCCCACTGTTTGAGGTCACCAGCCTTCTCGTAAAGCTCGCTCAGCAGAGAACTGACTGTGGAGCCTTTGCCTTGCAGCTGGGTGTCCCACTCCATACCCCTGAGGACACACACAAACAAGTTGATTACTGTGGACTGCAGCAGCAGTAGCAGTCCTGTTCGACTGCGCTAATATGCATAACTCAAAGTCTTACTTGTCTTTGAAGAGGATGTAAAGGATGTCTGCCTGGTCCTGGAGGCTTTTTGTGTCCTTCAGCAGCTGCACCAGAGCGTCGTAGTCGACGGCTCCGCTTTCGTCTCTGGGGATGCCGCTCTCCACTGAGATCGACACCGCCGAGCTCTGGAGAACGGACGGAGGGAGATGCAGTCAGAGTGAGGCGGGCGTTTGGTGCCGGCGAAGAAGAAGAAGAAGAAAGAGAAGAACAGGGAGAACCTGTGTTTCCTGCGGCTCAGAAGGGTCTGGGAGATTCAGGTTGAGTGATGGCTGACAGGAACGAAACAGCTTGCTCGGTAGGTACATGTTGACATCTGGACGAAGTAAACAGGGATCACACCGTTTATGCAGGTTTTACCAACTCAAATTTAAGACTTTTTATAACCACTTTAAGACCATTATGAATAAAATTTAAGACCTGTCTCACAACAAATGTAAAAATGAAATGCAGGAAACCAAAACTGTGAAATTTTTGGGGTCTTTTTGTGGTTCTCGGCAGCAGGCTTTGTGCTTCTCACATGGCATATGGCTGGAGAGCTAGCAAGTTTGTTAGAGAGTTAACTAGCTATGATGGCTAGTTGGCAAACAAAATAAAAGTAAAAAAAAGTACAGGAACCAGACCCAGAAAGGGGGAACGAAATGTAAAAAACCTGACATCACCAAAGAAAATCTACTGCTCTCTAAGCTAACTAGCTAGAGGGTCATAAGCTAGCTGCTGATGACTTGTTTGTCTGCTTCCCAGCTAACAAGCAAGTATTGGCAACTTATCTTATCATAGAATGCAGTGAGTGAGGATGTCTGTCCACAACTCAAACTTTTGCCTGACAAAAAAGTCCCACGAGGAAAAAAATCTACATAGAATATGAGATTTAAAAGTCTTTCCACACCAAAATTTAAGACCTGTGATTAACATATTTGAGGCTAACTTACATTGTCTTAAATTTCTTAAGGCCTTAGTTTAAGATAAATTAATTTAAGATGTCTTAAGGAAGCACGGACACCCTGATTGAGGATCATCATCTTCTTTTAGAAACAGAACTCCTGTAACGACTCACTGTGTATGTTCAGATCCTGAGCCTTGTTCATCAGAGAAACCATCTCTTTGGTCTTGGTGGCCGCCGCCTTGAACCTGCCCAGGCCTCCTGCCTGACGCTTAGACTTCTCGGGGGAAGAGTGAGCCAACAGGTGGTCCAGATATTGGGCGAGGTCGTCCGCTTCTGGAGGAAGGGACAGCGAGGAAACGACAATGAGTAGCAGAAAAGGGCAAATACACAGAATAAATATAAACTAAGAGAGAAAAAGGACTTAACTCACCTTTCTTTAAAAAAAAAAAAAAAAACTTAATTTAAAAGATTTAAAGGTCTGAAAAATCTATTTTTAGTGTGATTTTTTCATTAGCATGCAATTATTAAAGGGAAATGTGATGCATTTAAGAGAAAAAGCACCAAACCAGCTGTGCCAAGTCCTGCTCGCAAAATCAGTTTTGTGCCAAAATGTTTTTTGGCACAAAATGCATGCAAGCTACCATGCATTTCTTTTTATATATATAAATGATGGATTGATGCAAACAAAATGCACACACAACATGCTGCCTCACCACATCCACCATCACCACTATGGTGAAACTCTACACAGGATGAGGGTCAGCGTACACATGATGTAGAAGACAGTGGTGATTAATGCAAGTCTGCAGGTGATTTAGGTTTATGATGGAGCTCCAGGTAAATCACGTTAAAGATATGCTCAGAAAGGTTAGTTTAATCATCATTTACAATGACAGAGAATTAAATCAACTGTAATAATCGGAAACAAAAATCTAAATTATGATTCAGTTTCTTCATTGGGAAATCCGTGCAACAAGAGATAAATGAATTCTTTGTATTTGACACCATGAATGTATTTTTTGAGTGCATTCTACAAGGAATGGTAAAACCAACCAAGAAAAGCATGTAACCTGTAGTGGTGCAAATGTCTTATTATTAGCTGGTGTCACCATTCCTCTCCATCATCCAGACTTTATTCTTACCATCATCACAACGTAATTCATGCATGTATCCATCGCCGTCATCATCATCATCATCATCATCATACTGGTCGCCGTGCCGGCCCATGCTGCCAGAACCCTTACCGTCAAGGAAGCTGAGGTGAGCGCAGCAGGAAGTAGTCAGGAACTCGGACAGCTTTCCCGTCTGGGTCCTTACAGACAGAGAAAGGAGACGGGAAGAAGGTGATTTATGGTGTTTACAGGGTTTGTGCACTTTTCCCACAGTCGAATACAAGAACTTTACAGGTTAAGTTTTCTAACTTTACCAGCGAACAATACAAATGAACTAAAAAAAAAACAAAAAAACACTGTTTCAATTTACTATTGTGTAGTAATTTATTACTGTCACTAATAATGTCCAGTTTTCTACATTCTACAGTAGGGACAATCTTTTTATGTTTTGAAATGTCTCAGTACTCACGCTATACAACTGACTGGTCAGTTGTATAAACATTAATTTAACAAAAAAAATAAAATAAAAAATGTCAAAATATTGTTTTGAAATGGATGACGGATCAATAGGTCATCCATTGACCCATTAGGAATAATTGATATTCCTTACATTGAAACAAGTCACGTAAAGGTTAATTACCTTTCTCCTCAAATTAAATGCTAAACCTGTGGAAAATGTCACAGTGTGGGGTTTGTCCCGTCAGACCGTCAGTTCCCGAAACCACACACACAAAAATTCATAAAGGCGCATATGGGTTCACTGCAACCTCACCAGAGCAAAAAAACTTGTGGGGTCCAAATGACCCCACAAGACTAACGTTAAGCACAATAAACAAAGAAAGCTACAAAATAATTTCTAAAAATTGTTATCGCTATGTTTTCTGTTATTTAGGAAATAGAAATAATTTTGGTAAATCTCACTGACCTAAAAGTATTTTTTTTTTAAATTAGTCCCATTTAATTTCAAGCAGTGAGAAAAAAAAATGAAGATGACTTTTTATATCATCACCTGAAAGTAACATTTTCAAAATTTAAGTTTTTAATCAAGTTAGTTTGCACTTTCTTACAAACTTTACAGTTCGACTATCAAGCAAATTCAAGGACTTCATACAGAAAAATCCAGCACTTTTCAAACCTTAAAAAAACTAATTTAAAGTGGACAATCATCAAACATAAATCCACCTTGCTCCTCCGTAATATCCGTCCTGTAGCTTCTTTAGCGTAGCTATGACTGCAGGGTCCAGGTCAGTGCGGTCTTCAGCTGCAGCAGAACGAAGCAAAACGGCCATCACAGAGGCAAAGCAAGTACAGGTTTCACAGAAGGAACGCTCAGCAGACACAAACACCCACTCAGCATGGTCTGTGAGATGGGAAAGGTGACCGTCGGTCGTCCAGTTATCCTCCATCTGGATGCGAGGTAGGCGATCTCGTTCCTCAGCATCTCCACGATCATCTTGTTGTCCAGAGCCAAGTAGAACTGCTGGTGGTCGATAAACTGTGTTTGGTTTTAGCAAAAAAAGAAAAATCATGGAGGATGAGAGGCTTTCAATGTGAAATCTTTTGGGATTTTAATCCAGATATCTGTTGTTTCTCATTACCTGAGGAGTGAAAGCAAAGATTGTGTTTCTAATGATGTAGAACTTGGAGGTTCCCAGAACTCCTATTCTTCTGTAGGGTCTCCCTGTCAGGCCGAGCCTCGGGTTACGGCCTGAAACGGACGAGGAGAATCAAGAAAGAAAGGGAAGGTGAGGAGAAAATTACATTTTGTGCCACCCAATCTCATGCAACAGAATTTGATATAAGCCATACATTCTAAATCTGTATTAGGACTCTTATTTTGAAGTACAAAAGGAAGTAGTTCTTGGTAACAAAAGCGCCTAACTGCTCTTCTTACATCGTTTATTAGAAAACATTTCAGAAACAAATTTATTGAAGCACAAACAAGATATGAGGTTTCTGAGCACTGTGAGAACACTGGCTAAACGTTAGCCGCTAATGTTTAAGTTAGCATCGGGTTTGAAGCTTCCTATTGGTGGTTAGAACTAGAGATGATGCGGAGCTTGTACCGAGTCTGGCGTAGATGTGGCTCAGGACTCTGGAGGGCTGAACATGGATGGGATGGATATCTGCCACGGTCTCCACATTTATACCGTTCTTCATCAGCAGCGCCTTAATCTCATCCGTCTCAGCCAAAATGGACACTGAAGGAGAAAACCAGTTTGTTTAGGTAAAAACAATAAAATGTCTGTAGGAGTGAATCGCCCTTGGCTGTGAACTCACCCTGTACAACTACATCAGGCTTAGGGATCGTGGAGAACCGTCTGTTAAGGGGATCGATCTCTCCCGGGGCGAGAAAACCCTAAAAGCACAGAACCATTTTCGGGTTTCTGCAGGTTTCACCAACTCAAATTTAAGACTTTTTAAGAACTTTATGGATGGAAAGAAATGTACTAACTTAATCCAACCAACTGGTGTTAAAATTACACTTCCCCAGGAGGGATGCAAAAAAGCTAGCTACCAAGGGTATGTTAGCAGTGAGTGACAGAACGCAATAAAGTCTGCGTGTGACTCAAATTTATGCCCAACAGAAAAGTTCAGTGAAAAAAAATATATATGCAAGATTAAATAGGACTAGTAAGACCAAATTTAATACCTATGATTAATATCAACGTACATTTTTAAAATGTCATTTTAAGGCCTTAATTTCAGGCTACGAATTTAACAAGTTTTATGACTTTTTAAGGTTTATTAGAAAAATATTTATGCATTAAATAATTCTGATTTATTTTTCAAAGAACTAATTTATTTAATGTTTTGTAAGCTCCTATAATGGAGGCCCAACCCAAAAACTTCCCAGTATTACTTCATTGACAGCAAGCAGGATTTTACTGAAAGTTTTGAGGCCTTCGGTATTGTCTGGATGAGCAACAGCAAGCAGCATCAGGTTTCTCATGTTTGGTCACCTCAGAGAGGAGTTTTCCAAGGATGTACAAGGATTGACCCCATTTTAGAGGACACTTCCCCATTGGGATCCTTTCTACTGAGTGAGGGTTCACGTACTCCTCTTCCACCTGTTTGAACATCCAAGCACATAGAGGGACAGATTTACAATCACCTAAAATCCATTTTCACTCGAAGTCAGTCTGAAGCTAAGATTAGATATGAAAGACGTCCTAAAGCTTGAAATCCATCACCTTATCTGGAGGGACACTGTAGAGTTCTGGCAGCAGCCAGATCCCATCTTTCTGTTTGATCAGGATCGCCTCCAGCGCCTCCTGGTACTCCTGCACCTGTAACCAACATCAGCGGAAATATACAGAAAACATGTCTGCGTACAAAGAAAGTACAACACTGTTTCAATGATTTACCTACAAAAGGACTTATTTAATAAAAATGTGGTATAGAGGAGAAAAATTAGGCAAATACAAACCCCAATGAAGGACATTTAATTACTGATATCTGACCAAAGTTTAGCTCACAATAACGCTTACATGTTATAGTTTTAAGTACAATGGTTCAGCTTGTTAAAGTATGCAGGTTTTGTTAATTCAAGGCTTCCAGTCATTTTCATCATACATGCTATAATAGATTGGTGTAGTATTTAGGGTTAAGGTCCTACAAAAGGTACGTTTTCTGGGATGCACACCACTGGGAAGAAGACAATTGTCCCAATTTCTAACAATTGTCCCAATTTCTGCCAATTGTCCCAGTGTCCTAATCGATGTACTTGATCAGTGGCACCCAGCTCATTAAAGGCAGACTTGGTCTTAAAAATGTAATTCCACAATCAAGAATTAGTGTCCAGTAAAAGTAAACAAAAGTGAACATATGTTTCATGTTGGTCACTGAGGCATAAATTACCTGCTCATAACTGTTGCTAAAAATGCCGTCAAGTATGAGATACGTCCAAAACAGAGGCCACTCGCACTCTATGTTCTCAAACAGCTTCAGCTCAGCCGACTCGTAATACAGCCGGTTTGGATCCTTTACAGAGAGAAACACACATCAAGACAAAGGTTTAGAAATTCAGGCCTCTAACAATAGCAAACTCTAAAAGTTAACTATAATCTGGTAGGGATTCAGAAAGGTCAAGCATACAGTTAAAGCATTTCCATTATATTGTCGAATTTTAAGGCCTTAATTTTGGATAAATGACAGCTGGTGATGGATTTTTTTTTAATTATGCAGTTTAGTTAAAGGACTCCACTGGTTTCTTTTGAAAAACAAAACAAAATAAACAACAAAGTTTCACACTTTCAATCCTTTAGTCAAAGAAACTAAGAAGATCTGAGACGTGCATTCACTGCCATGGTGACTCCATCTTTTTGTATTCATGGAGCAACCCTCAGTTTATTGCTGCCCGCAGCTACTTTCCACCCAAACAAAACCCAACAAAAACATAATCGCTGCAGCTACAACAATCTCTCCAGTTTACATTACTTTGATGATGAAATTTAAGAAAGAAAAAAAAAACAATCACATGCACATTTAAACAAAAGTAACAGCTCAGTTTGCTCCTTCTCAGATGTAACAAGGTAATGTTTTGTGAAAAGAAGAAGAAAAAAACCTGCATGTGTGGGGTTTTTTGTGCTCCTTTTTTACCTCTCGGGGAGTTTTGTGGCCGTCTCTGAGAAACCTGCAGCAGCCGTATCGACCCTGCACACAGAGAGCAGAAGCTGATAAAGACAAGTCCTATTAAGAAAGGACTACAAATGGTAAACTTAATCCTCAGTTTTCATAAGAATAGGTATTTAATGAAAGCTATAGAAAGTATCAGAGCTGGAAAAAAAATTAACATCTCTGGCAGACTGCAGGAACACAATCCAATCAGTGTTTCACCTACTCAAATTTAAGACTTTAAGACATTTTTAAGTCCATTATGAATGGATACATTTGCACTTATCCAAAAAAGCTAGCACTTAGCAAAAAAGCTAATCAGCTATCTAGCATTAGCAGTGAGTTAATGGTAGCCTCAAGTTTCTTGAGTCACAGAACGCAATGAAGATGTCTGAGAGCGACTCAAAGTTTCGCCTGACAGAAAAGTCTTGCAAGGAAATAAAAAAAAGAATATACGAGATTAAATAGTCCTATCAGGACAAAAATTAAAACATGTGATTAATATATTATCACCTTCCTAAAATAATGGCCTGAATCATCTTTTGGAAAAAAAAACCCACAAAAAAACAAAAAAACTTAGGTGATCATTTTAGGAAGGTGACAATATCAAAGGCCAGTTTGCATTTTAAAATTTTAATGCCTCAATTTTAGATAAATGAACTGAAGACTTTTTAAGGGCGCGCAGGCACTGTGTTTACTCTCAATGCTTAAAAAACCCTAAAAGAAATTTGCATGTATATTACTTTCTACTGTTTAGAATCAGAAACTATAATGAAAACATGGAGATGAGCACATATTTCTAAAACATTGCAGTTCTTCACTTAAGAAAAACAAAAAAAACAAAACAAACAAAAGCCTGGAACAAATCTCCAAATCCTGATTTCTACCATACAGACACACAGCAGACAAGAGGCTACCTGCAGTTTAGAGATGATCTCCTCCTTGGTCATGTTCACTATGCTCATGTCCTCCACAGCGAAAGCGGGGTAGGTGATGATGGCCAGGACTCCAGCGTCCACCTCTTTAGAGATGGACGCTCTGGGCAACATCGACGTCAGAATAGACTGAAAATGAAGCACAGAGGGAATGTTTGAGTTAAACAATGATATTATTACTATTTATAACATGCTGTGTGTGTGTGTGTGTGTGTGTGTGTACCTGACAGTGCTGTATGTCATCGGCCAGCGCATGGACCACAGATCCAGGCCCTCCTTTTGCTCCAAACAGGTTGAGTTCATCCAGAGCCTCCAAAGCTGCCTATAGGTCAAGCAGCAACATTAGCAAATAAAAGATTTACTGAATACTCCAATAAGCAACTTTCAATCGTTAAAAACAAGAAAGAAATGTAGGAACAACTTCCAGTGGAAATCCAAATGGTTAGCAACAGGCAATTCAAGATATACACCCAATGCCAATTTTTTAGGTGGAGGGCTGAAAATGTGGGCTTGTTTCTTAAACCTGAGTACCTTCCCGTCAATAAACAGACAAAAAGGCCTTTTGTTACTAAAGGAATCAAAACCCATCGATCTGAAAGCTTTAGGGTTGGTTTTCATCAAGGACAACAAATGGTCCAGTATGGTCCTCTCAAAGGGGCAGCGCTGTCTTTTCCAGCCACGAAAGAGTCATTTTATAGAACAATCAAGGAACTATGTTAACTTCTATCGTTATAAAATTTTTTATATGTATCAAATATGACTAAAGAATTTTTACTAACTAATTTAACTCATTGAAATTGGGCCTCTGTCGCTTTAAAAACTCTTGCTCTGAAACTCCGTCTTCAGGAAGTCATCACAACACGGCTCCTCTTTTAAACTTTTAACTACATTTTTACCAGCGTTTCACTGAGAAGTAGCTCATATAATGAGCTCAGTAGATGCACAGTTCTGCAAAGTGTTTGCTAATTTCTGCTGGCTAGTCTGAAGGAGCTGAGTAGGGAAGTCGCAGGGGTTCGGTGCTCTGAGAGGCGAAAGCTTGGAAACTGCACCTAGGAGGAGGAGCTTTGACTCAAAGGCGGAGCTAGGCCCACCTGGGCGTTTTGAACAGGTGAATGGTTGCCATGGGAGATTAAAGGATTTCTCAAACATTCATGAAAGAGTCAAGGCAACACTCCAGGGATGTGTCTGATGATGTAAAGCTGAAAAAGAATATTTTTCACAATACTGCCCCTTTAAATTAAAGTGTGTGTGTTGACTGCAGTGAGAACTTCGTGTGCTGTGTTATTTCTGTGTAGGAGGCTATTCTCAAATGACTGCAGAGAACCTGATACCTCCTGTTTAGTGTCAGCCAAGGACAGCATTGGAATCAGACGGGCAGAGCGCTGGAGTGTGAAGCTAAATCTTCAAAATGATTATTATGAAGCTTAAGGCTTTCTTTAATATAACCTCCCCATCATCAGCGGTCACTTTTAAGTTCTTCTTCTCTTCTCATTCTCTCTCACAAACACCACCTCAGGCCGCTCAATTTCAACCGTCAAAACAAAGCCGCTGCCGCCGCTGCATCTGATCCAGAGTCAGTTCGGAGCGGCCGGGTCAGCTAAATGTCAGCGTAAAGGCCGCTGGAGTGACTGTGCAAGATATTCACGGGAACACCTGTTCTGGTTTTAGCTCCGGTTCAGGCCTCCGTTTAGTGTTATTCCTGTGACTCTGTAAAACGGGAGCTAACCTTAGCCGTGCCGATGGAGCTGGCATTGATCTCTGTGATGCCCTGGTTGGTTTTGTCTCCTCTCTCCCACATCCCATAATCCTGCAGGAGGCCAGACAAGGAGACACTCAGAGCAGTTCCAGAACGTAAAGGTGGGTGAGACAGGTGGATGAACGGACACTTACAGCCACTTTGTAAGCTGCCTCGATGTAGAACATGAGATTCTGAATGACATCCACTTCGTCTTGGGTGTAGATGATGTGGAGACCTGGAGCAGAGAGACATGGACTTTAGATCCAAGCGCATTCGGGCGTTGGGGCTAAACGGATAGGAGGTCCTTTGCTGCACCTGACGCAGTCATCTGAGCGAGGAAGAGCAGGAACAGAGAGGTGGCGTCCACCTGCAGGTGGCCCCACTGGTCGTCGCCGACGACGATGGCGCAGGTCTTGGTGTTGTACTTGGCGTGGAGCGAGTCTTTGGTGCTCCGGCTGTATTTAAACTTCTCCACTTTGTCCAGCTGTGGGAGGAAAACAAAGACGATGAAAAACAGAGTATTTCTGAAATACCACATTTTCCGGACTATCAGTCACAATTTTTTTATTTTTGAATAGTTTGGCCTTTCCTGCGACTTGGGGTGTTTTCACTGCCTTACAGCTCATTAGCCCACAGTGGCAGTCGGCTCTTTCAGCACCAAGGCAGCTTTTGTTTCCAGCAGAGAAAAACCATTCCAGAGCATGGCTACCGGCCAGGTGGAACAGAATCAACTCGGATCGATTGATTTGTTCCATTTTCATCTGGTGTGCTTCTCGTTCACACTCCACTGTGTCAAACGAACCAAACCCTTTGAAAAACCTGTTCACCTCCTCACTTCAACTGAACCAAGACTTAGGTTTGTAGGCGGACCAGAGTTTTCGTTTTTGGACCCCATTGAAGTTTGATTATGCATTCACTCTTCCCCAAACACACTGTGGAGGTGTCAGACTAGTTTGTTTGACTAGTTTCTTCCTAGACAAATAAACTGGCGTTGGATTAAAGCGGATTAAACAGGGCTGGTGTGAATGAACCCTTATAATCCGGAGCGACTTCATGGCTTGTTTTTTGACTGGTGCTGTGAGGCTTGTGGTCGTGCAGTTACGTCTCCACTTCCTAATCATATATTCTCAAAGGAAGTGAATATATGACTTTGCAGTTGGAACCAAGTCGATGAACGCCACCGCCTCTCTGTCATGCTGGATTTACTGCAGCTCTGCTCTTCACCGACTACTATCAAGTATGCCAAGCCAGGTCCTTCCCGCTACGGTAGGACAATCTGACAAGGTACCTCAGACCTCAGACGGTCAGAGCAAACTAATTTAAACCACGGACATTGGTACTTTCCAGTTTCCGTGAGTTTGATAAGAAGCAACTAAACACAACATGTCACTGGAACCCTTCATCAGCATGAGCAAAGGCCTCCTCAAGTTCGACAATTTCTAAATAAATGCGGCTTATACTCAGGAAAATACAGTAATTTTACTTTCCAAGCAATTCAACTGTGAAATCCTTTTGTAGGAAAGAAATAACTGTACCAATGATCTTACCTGCCTCATTATACACTGGAGAACACCTCTCATCAGCTTCACCACGCTCTACAGGCAAAGAGGGTGAAACGTCAAAGGTTTCAACGTACTGCAGCCTACATGAAGATGTTGAGTCCATCCACACACACACCTGTTCCAGCTCATAGGCCTTGGCCTTGTCTTCGTCTCTGTCTGCGTTCTTCCTGTAGGCCAGGCTGAGGGCCCACACGGACACAATGCTGTACACATTGTCTCTGACCCAGGCGTCCGGCTGGTCGGTGCTGCCTGGCAGAAGACCCGTCACCGGATCCTGTCCAACACACAGCAACCACAGTTATGGATGATGAGAAAGCTGAGCAACAGGGATGGAAGGTGAGGTGAAAACAATGACAAAATATCTGGGACAAAAACGAGTGTTAATCCCAACCCATCACAATTTTTCTCTTGTATGATGTCTTATTAAATATTTACATCCAGACACTTCAGTGTGTTTTAATATGATTTTATAAGACAGAAGGACAGAAAGTAGAGCGCCCCTGCTAGGTGGAAGGAAAATACACGGGTTTACAATCTTTACAATTACACTGATGTTTATGGTGGTCAAATGTTACAGCAGTATTTTAGGCTCACAACATTCAGTCTGGACTACAGCTTTTTGTTGAATATGGCCTCTTCAGCATCAGCTTCAAACTATCACCTTCTGGAGTTCACCAACATAATTATTGATTCTGGCACTACAGCACACCATTAAAGTGAGAAATTTGAGAAATAACATAGTATTAGTGCACAACATATGATCTTTCCCAACCCAATCCCAATAATATTGCAGTTGCATGATGTCTTAATTTTGTGAAACCCCATAGTTTAAACAGATTAATTTAATAAAATTTAAAATTTCCGTTCTGTACAGTCTGATCTTTATGAGCTATAAACGCTTATTTTATTATTATTATTATTATTAAATGTGATAAAGGCCAGGCCTTTCACTTATTTCCTATGATTAAGTTTGAATTAGTCTGCAATAAGTTTAGGTATTATGAGAAATCTGATTCTGACCAGAAGCAGCTGATTGTTCTTTTTCTGGATCATCTGTAGTAGTCATGAATTTAAAAAAAATGAATCGTGCTTCCAGCTCATAACATCTGTAAGATTTGAAAACGCAAAACTGTTTGAAATAAAACGTCAGCCGAATTTTAAGTGCAAAGCCATTTAGCGTTCAGTAGGAAATCTGGACATCACCCGGCAACACGCACATCAGAAATTCTACGACAGCAACAAAATGTCTAAAACTACGTTTCCCATAAAGCCCCGTCACCCTCCTGCTGGATCAGGGTTTGTGTCCAAATATACAGCTGCTTGTTCAGCTTTTCTCAAGTGTCGCTGCCTTACAGCTCATTAGCTCACAGTGGCAGTTGGCTCTTTCAGCACCAAGGCAGCTTTTGTTCCCAGCAGAGAAAAACCGTTCCACAGCGTGGCTACCGGCCAGGTGGAACAGAAGTGCTGCAGTAGAAGTCAAACTGCTGAGGAGTTTTAGGGAAATCTAAGCAGCTGACTCATAAATACCGAGATGCAGAGCAACGTGACTGGACCACCAGAGAGTTTTCAATTGTAACGAGATGTGATAATGGAGGACTGTTGGCTAAGTGCTCTATTTGAGCAGTGAAGTGGACACAGCCACAATAACTGACCGCGTTCACATTCAGATATTGACCTCACATTCAGTTCCTCCTGTTTCAGAGAAAACAGACCCGTGTGATTCAGATGAAAAATCTTTGCAACACCTTGAAGAAGCCAAAAGAACCACATCATCTGTGAAAAGCAAAGATGATGTAAAGAAAAACAGGACGCTCCCCTCTTCACGACTGGCCGTGTTCAAAACTAAACTGACAAAACAAAGTTAAACTTGACAGTGAGGAAACAAATCTGCGAGTTTTTGAAGTTTCATTGTGTTAACGCTTAAAGTTTTTATAGGAGAGATCATACATACGTCCTAATTAATGAGGCAGCAACCGAAACTTGCCCAGTTGCTAGATCAGCTCTTTTTAAATAAAAAAAGGGTGAAAAAAAAATTGGAGATATTTCCCCCCATCAGAACTGAAAGCAACTTTTTTTTCCATTCTGTAGATGGTCTAGGTGTAGGGATGGGCGATATTGCCGAATAATAAAAATTATATCATGTTATATTTTTTTAAGTACCTTGAGAACAATATGCTACATTTTTGGCTTTTTTTAATGTAGGATTTGGTCAAATATACAACTTCAAAATAGTTTTTAAGAACTTAAATATTATGTACAAAACTGAGAATCTTGTTTTTTAAAAGAGAATGTTCCTTTTAAAAATGCTCAACACCATTTTTTGACGTTGCAACAAAAAAAATTGCAAAGGTTTCCTGCCTTAGTAACAACATCCACACTGAAGAGAGTTGTTGTCAGGGCGACATGTTAGCGCTTTGAAATGGTGCTGAAAATCTCTCTTTTTGGGTCAATTTCTTGGTGCATCTCAACTAGTGATGCACGATATATCGACATTATCATCGGTATTGGCTGACATTAGTAATTTTTTAACATTCGACCTGATAAGTAAAACTGCATCAATATTACGAATGATGTTTATTTCCACTTAGTTACTGTGTGTTTGAGGAAGGGGTTGCCATGTGATACTTGTTCAGTCTTGTGATGACTACAGCGATGATGTGCAGGATTAGAGAGTTAAACTGAAGAAGAGAAGCAATGTAGGCGATGTGGTTGCTTTTACATGGTCTCAAAAGTGTAGCGAATCATATATAAGTAGGGATGCACTGATATGAAAATTTGGGACAATATCGATATCTGATTTTAATATCGCCGTTATGGCCTTTTACTGATATTGTATACATTTCACTACCATTTCAAAACCTTTGTGGAAAAAAAAACTCAACCAGAATCAGACAGCAATAAGATAAAGATAAATAATGGTTGTTTATTTCAGCCCAATATGTTAAAAAAAAGACTTATATCGGCCAATACCGATGCTAGTGCCAATATATGGTAGATCTCTATATATAATAGGGATATTGATGAACATGTTATCGGTCATAACTAGGGATGCACTATATTAGATTTTTGGTCAATATCCGATATGCCGATATACTAAAACTCATTTGGCCAATAGCCGATACCAATGCCGATATTTTTTTCCAATACCTACTTACTGAAACTAAATGGCTTTTTCTACTGTGGAATTAAAATACTGCATTATCTTTGTCCATTTAGCCTGCTAACAAATGCAAATGCTAAAAAGGATATAACACTTTCAACTTGCTTTATGTTTAATGTCAAATTCATCCATAACATCTGCTTTCTCGAAGACAATGACAACACTCAAAACAGTGCAAATTTGTAAATCTTCACAAAACAAAATTCAACCTATTCACAAGCAACAGGTGAACAGGTCAAAAGCACATCAGTTGTGCATTAAGACTTAACAGTTTCTTATGACGTGCTGTGCTGGAGGCATCATTGTCACTGGTTTGTCACATAAAAACAGAGCCTTTTATACTGGTGAATTATTTTGACAGAATGGCCGATGTCCGATATTAAGCTAATATTGGCCGATATCATGCAGATGATATTGTGCATTCCTACCCATGACATAAGTACTAATATCAGATATTGGTATCAGCCCAAATTTACATATCGATTTATCCCTCATATAATACCATTTTGAGCAACCAGCAAAACGTTTTTTTTTTTGTTTGTTTGTTTTATAGGCCACATTTGCCATATTTAATCGTTCAGCTAAAACAAAAATGAGTTTTGCATGTTTTATAATACACAGAAAGTAATTCTAATTAGACTCAGCAGATACGGCCTCAAAGAAATACAGAAATTGGTACAAAGCCGTTACAAATTTCAGCTAAATACAGGTAACAAACAACATAATTTAAAAGAAGATTCTTGCAGTAAGGCGTTTGGAATTTGGAAAGTACCCCAAATTTACAGATGTATTTATTTATTCTTTTTTTCACGAAATCCATGGGGTTAAAAGCAAGATTATGAGCAAACCAACATGTCTTTTCAGGAAGTAATTTCTGTAGTGTAGGTTCTCATGAAAACCTTTACTACATATGCGTTTCTGACATTGCTTTAGTTCCTCTACAGTGACTGCAAACGCGTACAAAAACATTTAAATATGTCAGAGCAGCACAGACTTGCGAAATATAACCTTACCTCGCCCTGTGCATGCTTTACCTTTAACTCTTTTTAGCTTCCGTGTCCTGCTGCAGTGTTTCCAACCACTAAACAAGTTAGCTTAACTCTTAAAGTCATTAAAGTTAATGTAGAACCTCTTTTGCCACTCACTTGGTGCTGCAGGATAGTTTGCTGTACTACCCGGGCATAGTTGTCCAATTTAACGCCAGAGTTGCTCCTACTTCTCATGCTGACAAGTGAAGGTCTCGCTTCTTCTACTGGCGGGTACACACAGTTCGGGACAAAAACTGTCTTAGGTTCTCGACAGAGAGGTCATTTTCTGCTGCGCTGTATTGAATTACTAGTAGCCGGAAAGAAAGACAACTAAGCTGCAGTTTGGCTGCAGCAAACACAGTTGAGCAGCTGGAGGAAGCGAGAAAAGAAAGCGGTGAAACATGAATCCGAGATGAGAGCGCAACCGGAAGCAGCTAATCTCTTCTTCAAAGTAAAAGCATACTTCACAGGAAGTGAGAATAGACCAAAATTTCACTGTGTGATTGTGCGTATATAAAAACTTATTAATTTAAGTTTTAACAATACTAAATTAGCCCAGCATAAATGCCAACCCTCACTTGCGCTCTAAATGGGGTATTCTAACAGGATGTTAGGACCTGGAAATATTTAAACCAAACAACATTTCAGAAAGAGAGATGACCACATAAGTTGTATTCAATAACTAATTTTAAAATTAGAGTATAAACTTGAAAAAAAAATTCATTATCATCATTAACTTTTTTAAAATTGAATATATAATTTAGAGACTTCAGAATTGTTTTTTTACAAACAAATTTGAAAATCTAAAACGAAAAAGGGTTGATTAAAAAAGAAGTTAACAACAAAAAGCTCACACTGCTTTTAGTTTTCTTTTAAATGCATTATTTATTGACATTATTTGGTCAATAAATCTCTTGTCTCCTAATATAAGGGCTTAAAACTAAAAAGACTACAACAAATCCCAGAATGCATCACCGTCTACGTTCTTTCCTGCTTGGAATCCTTCCGGCTTGAGAACGTTCCTCCCTCTTTCCAGTGCAGATGAAAGGGTTAGTGAATACTTTAAAAATAACTACATAAAGTTTATCTAACTTATAAATTGAGTGATTTCATAATTTAATTTCGATATTTTGCTTTTTTTTGTTTCAGCGGTTACTTCGCCCGGGTGAGGGGGAATGTTGACGGTGTAACACCAGACCAGAGACAAGAGTCTTTTCGCATCTTTTAGCTAACTGTTCGCTTTTAAACAATTTTAAATAGGTTAGTTTAACATAATTTGGCGCAACTCCAATGAGTGCCAGAGAGCACAGTGATGAAAGCAGCAAACGGAGAGTGGCGTACATCTACAGCCCGGAGTACATCGAGACTTGTGACACTTTATCCAAAGTCCCAAACAGGGTGAGGAGATGAATTCAAATAGAAATGGACTAAAATAGCGTTAGCTTCTGTTTGATTTAAATTCACACGGATAAGGTCGGGTTTAAACGGGATTTTCTCAATGTTTTTTATGGCCAGGCGAGTATGGTCCACTCCCTGATAGAAGCTTATGGACTGCTTCCACACATGAGGTGAGTTGTTTAGGTTTACTCTTTAAAACTGTACAGGCAGACGAAAAATATGCTGACTTACAAAAAAACATATTTGTGAACCATTTTAGTGTTTGAACTTATTTTTTTTGGAAAATAGAATGAATGAAACATGCATCCATTTTAATCATTATCCCAATACAAGTCAAAGAGTTGACTTAAAAAATACTTTCAAATGTCACCCAAAGCAGAAACAGTAGGTGTTTTAAAACATGGACAATCATGCAAGCATTGGGTTTTTCAAAAGAAGTTGAAACATTTTTAGATACATTTTTAACTTCTGAGGCAGCAACATTCTGACTATATAATAAAGCTGTTGCAGAACTGTATAGCCAATAAGTGAGACTATTGCATCCTTGGTGCACAATGGAGCATTGTGGCATATCCTTCCTCCCAGCAACCGTCAGTCCTTATATCCATCTCTGCTCCCAACAAAGTCAATATGTGTTTACATCTCTGCTGTCATTTGCCAAGTTTTCTTTTAATCATTTCTTGCCAATAATACCCAAAAAAGAAAGAAAAGCCTGAGTTGGGATTGCTGCTGTTTCTACTATTTTACATGATAACCAAATAAGCTTTGTTTCAAAATATGTTGATGCAGATATACTCTAAGGTTATATGCATGTCTGCTCTATGTATTTTTTCTAAACCTGTAAAGTAAATTTTTTGCATGTTGACAGTGTAATGCATATTTAGCGGATGTCTGCGAAGCCTATTTAGCACAGTTGCTTTACTTCCCTTAGGTCCCCAGTTTAGCCCTTCATGTTTTTCTGTTTTTTGTTCTCTTTCCTCCAGCGTTGTGAAACCTCGAGTTGCCACAATGGAAGAGATGGCCATGTTCCACACAGACTCCTACCTGGAGCATCTGCACAAGATCAGCCAGGACGGAGACAACGATGACCCCCAGTCAGCCGACTACGGCCTGGGTGGGGAATACACAAACTAGAACTTAAAGTTGCAATTTATTCTTAGCTGGTAAACAGCACCCCAGAAAAAATATGTTTCACACTTTGGCCATGTGAGAGATTCTGTATGCGTTGGTATTTTAAATTAGTTTTAAGTTCTGTGTATTCAGCACAGGCAGAAGTTGCAGTTTGAAGAGAAAAAAAGGGTACAAACATGTTTGTGGGCACCAGGGGGCAGCATAACACTGTGTTTAATAAAAGTTTTATCTGCTGAGATTTCCATTTCTAACTTTAGAGTAGACTGATCCTGCGGTTAACCCGTTTTGTTTTTGTTTCCTCGTCTCATTCTGTCTTTATCTGTCGCTCTCACACCTTTCCTTCACTCTCATCATCCCTTTGCTCTGTTCTCAGTTATTCCCACTGGAACTTCCTCCTTTTGTGTCGAATGTGATTTTCCCCAGCCCCCGAGTTCATCCGTCCAGTGTGTTATAAAACTAACTCCTTGAGTTAAAAAGTTTCCCATTAGGCACTGGATTGTTTTTGAAGGTGTGAAAGTGCACATGCGCAGAGCGCACGGCTGTAAGGATTTATTCGGCGCGTGAACTAGCAGGAAGCTATGGCGGATACCAACTGAAGCTGGACAGGTTCGGCCGTGCTACTTAATCTGTCCAGCTTAAATAAATTTCTAATTAGGAATACATGTGTTACCTGAGCACTTCGTTCACGGGAGACGACGTACTGTGTGATATAAGGTGGAAACTAAGGGTCTAAAGCGCATACGCGTTCGATATTCTAAAAATAACAGCGCCATACGGTGACCTGGCATGAGAACTGCAGGTGACTCCAGGTGTTGCGGCGGTGCTGTTGATTGGGAACTTTTTCACCAATCGTCATCCGAAAATCCCGGCAGTTTCCGGGCAGCGGTCTCGTGTAAACATAGTACAAGTACTAACTTTGTGGTTTTGTTTTTGTCACATTACGCTGTTTTGTCTATTCTCCTTACCTCATGTCTCTTTCTACTCGCAGGCTATGACTGTCCTGTGGTGGAGGGCATATTTGACTATGCGGCAGCAGTAGGGGGCGCTACTCTGACGGCAGCCGAGTGTCTGTTGGACCAAAAGTGTGACGTGGCCATTAACTGGGCGGGAGGCTGGCACCATGCTAAAAAGTAAGCTCTACAGCTCCACACATAGTCAACAAGTTTAAAACGCACGATGTCGGTTACGATAGAAAAAGGGCCAGACAAACTGAGTCTGTTCTAGTTTAATAGCTTGCCTTTCTCTACTGTTTTTCTTTGATCTTCATGACGCAGCTGCTTGCTCTGGCACTTAATTTGGTGATATCAGAGGAAAGTGAAGGAAGTACGAAAGCACTAAATTTTTTTGGTTTGTAAAAAATAAAAAAACAACGAAGCGTTTTTCTTTCGGTTCCTTTTCTTTTGACAATTTTGTGTTTATTTGTCAAATAAAATCCCAATTAAATACATAGGAGTGTGTGGATGTGACAAAATTTTGGAAAGCATTCGTTAGATTATTCAACTTGGGTCCATGTTTGCCATTTTATATGCCATAAAGCAATTTCTCCAAAAAATATAATATATAAGTGAATAAAAACTATATTAATAAATAAAATATATAAATAATATTTAATTTACCTGATTTATTTAGTCATTAACATGACATAACACCTGTCATGAACATAAAGAAGTCTTTATGAATGTTTATGACTGTTGTCATGAAGTGTTATTCAGTAAATAATGACACTTTTAATGCAAAGTTGATTTAAACGTTGCATTAAAACTCTATTAAAAGTGCCACATTTTCATTAGAGTGTCGTTATTTACCAAATAATGCAAAGTTGACACTTTTAATGGACATTCAGTCATAAACATTCATGAAGACTCATGTCATGTTTATGACAGTATCATGTCAGTCTTATGAACACCCTTTCAAATAAAGTGTAACCTTTTTTATTTACTAAAAGCTATATATATATAAAAACATATTTTGATTTTTTTTTTTATCTATGTAAAGAAAAATGTCTTGATTCTTTCTATCTTCTGTGTTTTCCAGGGATGAGGCTTCAGGGTTCTGCTACGTGAACGATGCTGTGCTGGGGATCCTCAAGCTGAGGGAGAAACATGAGCGGGTTCTGTACGTGGACGTTGACCTGCATCATGGAGACGGTACGGGCAACGCGCACAGAGATGGAAAGCAGCTCTTTATCCTCCTTAAGATGGGTTTCATTTCTATACGTTGGCTCTTTCTAACTAATTAAAACATTTCAAGTCTTTGTAAAGATTACAAATGTTGAATGCATTTTTTTTACTGGTGGATTATGAATTTTTGTTTTTACTCTGTGGCACAGGTGTGGAGGAGGCCTTCAGTTTCACATCAAAGGTTATGACGGTTTCTCTGCACAAGTTTTCTCCTGGATTTTTTCCCGGTCAGTGAAAACTCTCTGCTTTTTTTTTTTTTTTTTTCCTATTTTCTAAAGACCTGATATCTTTGTTTTGCAATTTAGCACATCGATTTTCACATTTTACTCATCAGACTTCAGGTTTTAGTCACTAAAAGATTTCACTAGATTTTTTTAGAGTGGAGCTCAGTTTAAACTGGACTTGTGGTTTTTAAACTAGATCTGTCCAGTCCAGGAAAGTCTAATTTTGAGAAGAAAACGTGAAGGAACTGTGATCCTTGTACGATCATCTTCATTCTGAGTCCTTAAAAATAAGGGCGTCGATTTTTAGGCACCGGCGACGTCTGTGACACGGGGCTCGGAAAAGGCCGTTGGTACGCTGTGAACATCCCACTGGAGGACGGCATCCAGGACGACAGATACTTCCAGGTTTTCACCAGGTAAATAAAATCGCTCAAACATAGAGAGGAAGGAAAAAGGTTTGATTTGAAACCTTTTAGGCTTTAGTCAAGCAAAGGCAGCTTAATAATTCTTTCTCTCAGTATTATTCTAATGTTCCACAGAAATCTGTAATCCTTCAATTTAAATTTGCTTCTTTAATTTTTCTTAAACTTTTCTTTTCGAAGCTCTAAAACCCTTGTTAGAGGAACGGCTTAGTGCCACTCCTGATAAAGCTGTCAAGTCGATTCGGCTTTTACTTCAGCAGCGCCTCTGATGTTGGTCGAAACAATTCTTTCCTAATGTGCCCTGAATAAATGCAGGCGAATTAAAGTGTGAATTTTGTTTAATTTAAAGCTTTTTACGTCTCCTTTAATGGGGAAGACAGTCACTGTACTGAGCAAGACCACTTTAAATACTCCGTCTCCTTTAATCTGGGAAATATAAAGAAATTAAGAGTGTTGAGGTTTTTTTTTTTTTTTTATAGAACTACACTGAAATGTCTCAAATCACTATAAGCTGGCAGGTCAATCAGTCAATCGATCAATCAATTATGTTGATCAGTATTCCACTTACTACTAATCAAAAGCTGCTGGGTTTTTAGGCTTGATCGAAGGGAGTTCAGTGTTTCAGCTGTTTTGCAGTTTTCTGGAAGTTTATTCCAGAGTTGTGGTGCATAGAAGCTGAATGCTGCTTCTTCTTGTTTGGTTCTGGTTCTTGGGATGCAGATCAGAACCAAGAAGACCTGAGAGGTTCTGGTACAACAACAGCAGATCTTTATTGTATTTTGGCGCCGCTCGGTCATTCATAACCTCCAGTTTTTACCCGAGTGATGCGTAGGGACCAGGTGAGCTCCATCACGTCCGATGACCGTTGAAGGCTTTTGGTATCAAATTGTAACTGTTTGGGTTAGTTGTCGTCTGAATTGATGCCACTGGAAGGGGTATCTACTGAAATGCATGATGGGAGACGTTTCCGCTTGCTCCGCAGCGTGATGCAGGAGGTGCGGTCGCAGTTCAACCCGGAGGCCGTACTGATGCAGCTGGGCGCCGACACCATGGCGGGCGATCCCATGTGCTCCTTCAACATGACCCCTGTAGGGGTGGCCAAATGTCTGCTGAACGTCCTGCAGTGGCAACTACCTACCCTGCTGCTGGGAGGAGGTACTCTCTCTCTCTCCTTCTTTTCTCTGTGTGTGTCTATGTGTGTTTGCGTGCGTGTTATTCTGGCCGGCCATGTGTTTTTGAATGTCCTCCAGATGTAAACGTACCTGTGACTTCATAAAGATCCAGAATGCGGGCCGTATTCTTCGCGTGCGTTTGAATTTTCCTCACACACGGCGCCCTGTTTCAGACTCCTCAGCCCCTCGGCCAGATGATAGCGACTAATTATGCGACACAATGAAGCCATTTTACTCCACTACAATCCGACCTCTCTTCCTCTCTCCCCCTCTCCCTCCTTGTCCTACATACTTTCTCTCTGTGCTGTATCCTCCTCTCCCGCTCGTTTCTTGCCATCCTCCTGATTTCCCTCGAATCCGCCCTCTTCATCATCGCTCCTTCATTGTTTGTTTGGGGAAGAGGGGCAATAAGCTTTTGACTTACACGTACTGTCCTGGAAGCATCCACCAAATAAAGCTGTCAAGACGTGACAAAAATAAAATTGTTACTGTGCTCATCCTTGAACTCATTGCGCCCTGCTTGTTTTGTCTCCAGGAGGTTACAACCTGGCCAACACGGCCCGCTGTTGGACGTTCCTGACCGCGACGGTCTTGGGAAAGACGCTGTCCTCAGAAATACCCGACCACGAGGTACGACAAACGGACCCCCGCGGTCTGTCTCGTACCGCCGCAGTTACTCGCATTTACATATTCCCACATGAGCACAAATGTTCTCATTCATCGTACCCCCTCACACACACATACACACTTGTTAAGAACTGTCCTGCTGAGTCACTCATCTAATCAAAGATGGCTGTTGACTCAATAAAGGGGGTTTGTTTCCAGGTGAGTCAGACAGCCAGGGGGTGCTGACAGTTAAACACAGCCTCCTCTCAAGCTGACTTGTGAGGCAGAAAGGTCACCGACCGACTGTTGGGACGTTTTAAAGGAGAAATCCATGATCTTATTTGCAATAAATGGGGGGAAATAAGACATTTATGACACTATAAAACATAATGTACACACATCCTTAAAAAGTCTTAAATTCATTTATCTAAAATTAAGGCCTTAAAATGACTTAACTTCATTAAGGAAGTGCAAGGTGGCCTTAAATACATCAATCACAATTGTATTTAATCTTACATAGTCTATGTAGGTTTTTCTTGCTGGACTTTTCTATCAGGCTAAAGTCTGAGTTGTCCGCAGACATCTTCACTCACTGCGTTCTGTGACTCAAAGCCATTAAAGTTGCCAGGAACAAGCTGCTATACCAATCAGCAAGCAAACAAACAATCCTTTAACAGCTGGTATTTGGTACCAAATTGTACATAATAGGGTTAGTGGACATCTAAATTGATGTCAACTATGCTAGCTGCTAATGACCACGTCCTTATTAGCAGCTAGCTAGCTTGTAATCAAACAATCCTTTAATTGCTAGCATGTGGCTCATTAGCAGCTAACATATGACTCAGCAGAAGCTAGAATATGGCTATATAACTACCTAGCTAGAAAGTGAACCATTAGCAGCTAGCATGTGGCTCTCTAGCTAGCTAGTTAGATGGAAAGCAAACAGACTAACCATTAGCAGCCACTATACAGCTCATTAACAGCTAGCATGTGGCTCTCTAGCTAGCTTATTAGCTAGAAAGCAAACAGGCTAACCATTAGCAACTAGTATATGGCTCATTAATATCTAGCATGTGGCTTTCTAGCTAGCTAGTTAAATGGAAAGCAGGCAGCCCATTAGCAGCTACCATATGGTTCATTAATATCTAGCCAGCTAGAGAGTCTGTTTTCTTTCCAGCCAGGTAGCTAGTTGAAATCAAACAAACCATTATTAACTTGCATATGGCACCCTAGGTAGCTAGTTAGTAAGCAAACAAACCATTAGCAACTAGCATATGGCTCTCTACGCAGTTACATAGGTAGCTAGCTAGCGCTGTACAACATTGTGCATGTGAGAAGCACAAAGTTGCTGCCAAGAGCCACAAAAAGACCACAGAAACTTCACAGTTTTGGTCCCCTACATTTGTTTTGTACATCTCAATGGTGGTATAGGGCTTAAATTTGATTAATAATTGTCTTTGGTAAAACC
This sequence comes from Poecilia formosa, assembly GCF_000485575.1. Classification (NCBI taxonomy): domain Eukaryota; kingdom Metazoa; phylum Chordata; class Actinopteri; order Cyprinodontiformes; family Poeciliidae; genus Poecilia; species Poecilia formosa. Next base: position 1,491,898 of record NW_006800069.1, read on the forward strand.
CTCAATGCTCACTAGAGCTTAAAGCAGGGGTGCCCAAAGTCGGTCCTCGAGGGCCGGCATCCTGCATGTTTTAGTTCTCTCCCTGGTGATAGTAACAACCTTTTCAGCATGTCAATGTTCCTTTTAGACCTTCTAACGAGCCATCATTTGATCCAGGTGTGTTAAACCAGGGAGAGAACTAAAACATGCAGGATGCCGGCCCGCAAGGACCAACTTTGGACACCCCTAGCTTAAAGTGTTCCACATAAATATTTAAACTGGAACCTAATCTGAGTGATTAACAAAAGCATCCACTTTAATTAAATGTTTAAAATGTGCAAAATTACAGATTGTGCATCTAAAATGTAGGTAATCACAGAATCTAAATATAACTATGGAAAGGAAGGAAGGTAAAGAAAATAGTATCAGATTACTGTACAAACTCTCCTCTAGCACATAAAGATTATCCGTTACATTAGGCTCTGCTCACTGTGATGTAAAGAATAGATGTGCTGTTAGGGCTTCATAGTTTTGTAATGGTGAAGCCAGGTTTCCTCATCTTGAAATATGCTCATGAGATCATTGAGATAAGATCTATTGGAGAAAGTCAAACCTCCTTTTTTTTCTTTTTCTTTTAGCAAATGATGCTAAAAGTAGAAAGATGACTCATCTGAAGGCATCAGACTTTATATTTCAGCTCGTAGGGATTCTAGGCCTTTTTCCTCAGCAATATTCTAAGGATTTTCTTCACATTATGAAACCTCAGACATCATTTTAATTCATGAGGTCAATAATTTCTAATTAATCAAGTTATCCTTGTTGCTTTGTTTAAGTGCACATGTAAAACCTTTATATAAGAAAGAGTCAAGACTCTCTTTTGACTAATTTAGCCATTTAGATTTCTATTTTCCTAATAGCTCAGTAGATTCCCTTAAACAAAAAACCCTCCTTAAATCATATTTGTTGTGTATTTCTCATAAATCGCAGTGATATCAAGTATTCAAACTGGTTTAAATGGTTAAAATTGAAGTTGTTTTACAGATTTATACAGAAGAGAATAGTAATCTGGGAAGTCTTGCAGCACTTCTGTGGCAGTAGACGAGGCGTAGCAACTAAACCGACATCTGACGGCTAAGCATCGACTGCCTTGTATAGCTCTTGGTCTTTGTTTGCTTTCTTTTCAGTTCTTGATGCAGAACAATAAGTGATCCTTGTAAGAAAGAACAAGATCTTTTCCCCGACCACAGGATGTGCCATTTGACACGGTCATTTAGAGAACGAGGGCAAATCTCAGCATCCATTAGGGTTAAGGAACTTGGTGGCAGCTGGAACATATTACTCAGTGCAGTACACTTCCAGTGGGTGGATCAAGCCTATTTGCTTAGTTAGAACCAGCTGGTGGTTTCTCTTTTTGACACCAATCTTAGTGATCGGTTTTGATTTCTTTCTTCTTTTTTTCTGCCAGAGAAGGTGTCGATTATTTCAGCAAGAAAAACCAACATTATGTCCCGCACAATGGCTTCTGAGTGAAAAAGTCCAAGCAACATTCGGCTGAGATCGAATGTTTTATGTTTCACCAAGATCATCTTTGCCGTTGTGGTTCTAGAAAGAGTTCAGGGAAAAAATAATGGAAGTCAAACGCAAAGTCCTTGTGAAGATAAAAAGATGCAATGTGTGTGTATGCCTGTAATCGGACCAAGATGAGGGTAGCTCTTGTTTCTCCTCGTCGTATTCAATGGTCCTAAATACCCTTTGACCTCATTAAGGGGCACTCGTGGAAAACAAAGCGGCTATCAGTGCGGGCAGCTGCTGCAGAAGAAGAACACAAGGAGGCTTGAGTCAAAAAACAAACAGAGGGGCGTCTTAGCTTCATACTAACTGTGTTTTTAGTGTGCAGATGTTTATTACTTATTTTTGCAATGTTGCAGCTCTTCAACTCTGCACAGAAGTGTGTGTGCCAGTGTTTTTCTGTGGCCGATAAGCGGGGCATTTATCCATGATGGCCAAGCAAAGCTGAAGTCCCAGCGACATGGGGGAACAAAACCTACCTTTGTACCCTCCTGCCCTACTGTAGACTACATGAATACGCACATTCATTACTGTCGGATAATGCCCCGGCCTGTTTTCTAGCGTTTTCACGCGCTTCATTGTATGATAAGTTTGGCCTCGGTTGTGAGGAAGCAACTGTTGGTCAAATAGGAAACTGCTGAAAGTGCGTCCTTATTGAAGAAAGCTCAAGTAGAAGCAGACAAAATGTTTACTACGTTTATGCTTTATAAACTCTTTGCCCTGCAGAAGTATCCATATGTGTTCAACTTTGTCACATTTCTAACATTATGACAACAAACATCAACATATTTGATTGGGACACAAATGAGCACATCAGTTCTGAAGTAGAAGAAAAATCATTCACAATACTTTCACAAGCAGTTGCACATTCAAACAGGCTATAACAAGGTTCGTTTCATCACCTGAACCCAGCCTCAAATATGTTAATCAGAAGACCTAAATTTAATCTTGACTTATAGAACAGTCCTGTATGTTCTGTATATGTTATTTTTCTTCTTCTTGTGGAGCTTTTGAGGCTATTGGTAACGCACTGCTAGCATAACCTTGCCAGCAAGCTAACTTTTTATGTTTACAAAAAGTAAATGCAAATTCATCCCCAGTTGGCTGGACAAAGTTTGCACATTTCTGTGGAGGTATAGGTCTTAATTTCATTCGCTGTGGTCTTAAAAAAGGTCTTAAATTTGAGGTTGGCGAAAGCTGCAGAAAGCCTGTTTAGATCGCCTCTAAATAGTTTGTGTTTAATTGAAACCAACATTTTTGCCAGCAGCGACATGTTTTGATTGTGAAAATACACGATGAACCTGAAAATAAGAGTCAAAGAACTCATCAGTCAAAGCGAGGCAGTCACATCAACAATGGTGCTGCAGTATTAAATGATATCAGACAAAATATTGCAGTGCAGATAACCCACACAATGGCTGCATGCGATATGCTTCAGTATCAAACCGTAGCAGAGGTAGAAGTTGTGTTGATAGCCATAAAACCCCGTTGACTTGTATTGTCGGATAGCTGTTAGCTGATCCTGACTGACCCTCCATTGTGTGATGCAGGTCGATGATGGCAGCGTGCGAGTTAAAGGTCAACAGTTCACTGCTTTCTAATAATAGCAGTACGTGTCAGAGGTCAGGTAGTGTGTCTGAGTCATATTTCTTGGTAAGAGTGAGTGAAAATGTTCTTAAAACGTTTTGACTAGATTTCTGCTTGACAACAGATGGTGATAACATGACATCGGTTTTATTTATGGAGGGGAAAAAAACTAATAAAACACAAAATTAACAGTTTTTTAATTTTGAAGAGTAGGAGAAGAAGAAAGTGAGGAGACGTGGTCAGTTTGTCCTCCAGCAGCCTAAGACTATGGCAGCATAATTACAGAACCGTCTTTCTAGAACGCAGTCACCGCCGCCGGAGCCGACCGTACTCTCCATCTCTTTACTATTCAGAGCTCGGGCCAACTCTTTTTATCTTCCAGAGAACAGGGCCGAGCTCTAACCCCTGTGGTACTCCACAAGCAACGCTGGAATGTAAAGATTTGTCAATTACAAGAACAAACTGGAATTTGTCGGACACATAAGATGTAAACCGGCGGCTTGTGTCGCATGTTCAAACTTTCCATGAACAAGAGTTTGTCAACATTCAACCGGCTCCCCCCCGACTGTACGGCAAATCTATTAACACCGCAAACCGAACATTTTGAAGTAACTTATTTGCCTTCGGATGTGAGAAAATTAGCTTTAGCTTGTTAAATATCTTCAAAAAGTTTCAAATCCTCGCAGTAAAACAAGTAGGCGTCAAAGAGCAATAAAGTCTGAAAAGGTGAAACATAAAAGGTGAAGATATCAAAAGTGGCAGAGCTTAGTCTGATCTAAACGATGAGCTGTATTCTGCCACCATGCCACGATTTAGTGTTTTGTTTTTACCTTCAGCAAATCTCTGACCAGTAGTTTGGTTAACACGTTTTCCCTCGTATTTTAGATTTCTTGGATCACTGTACTAATGACGTCAGGTTCCTCCTTGTCTGATAAAGGTGGGCTGAGCTGAGCCCCTCCCATTGCATGCTGGTCAAATACGCAGAGTCTGCACTTTTCAGCGAGATGTGATGGTGCTTTTCACTCCAGACAGCAAACAGTCTCAGGTCATCTTCCGTTTGTGGAATTTTGCACTTCAGCATGTTAACGCTGGTGTCATTTTGTACGTTAATTATTCATTGTTTTTAGCTCCATCATGTTGCCGGGCAGTTTTTGAGCCAAGAAATAAAGTGCATAACGACCGCTGGCATGCTATAAAAACAAATGAGAAACATATTTTTTTAAAGTTTTCTAATATGCCCTAAAGTTTCAATTTCCAGCACAGTGAAGCAAACATCCCTACCAATAAAAAGGTATTATTATTATTATTATTATTATTTTATTTTATTTTTTTCCTTCTACTTGGAAAATATTGATAGAAGTTGAGCCAGTCTTCTGCCACCGATTCGTCCCGTCACTCTCTCTGGTGAGATATACAGTAAAACACATCCCAGCAATACGAATTCCCGAATTCCCCTGGATTCTGGTGAGGCCAGCAGAAGTAAATATGAATGCGTGTCCGTCTGAGAGCCGCACAGGAAGGGAAGGACGTCTCTGGCCCCCAGATTGGCAGCAGGGACGCGTTCCGCCTCTTCGCTTCCTACTTCCTCGCTTCCTGTCTGCGACCACTTCCTGCCCGGCCCCTCACTGCCGTCAGAGTCGCGCGGGCTCCCCGGAGTCACGGACTCAATCGCAGGAAACGTCACCGGGCGCTGGCGTTTGGGTGTGTTGTGATTTTGCAAGAGGATGACGGCAGGGTGATCCTGCTTGTGAACGGCGACCAATAAATGTGAATGTTTTACTGGAACATTCTTCAGCGCTAATGGGTTCCATGAACATTGGGCTTCTATCAAAAGTAATCTGTGAGCTTCAGGAGGCAAGGGCCTTATTGCTGTTTTTGTTTAGCGTGTGTTTATTTTTCCATGTTCGTGGTCAGGCTCCGTCCAGGAGGACTGGAGAACATTTTGTTTTCCTGTCAGGCGAGATGCTTTGCTAATCCTCCTGGATTCATAATCACAGTACTCCAGCGTTTTCTATTTAGTTTGTGAAAATCCTCTGGCCAGTCAGTCCATTTCACTCACATCGCCAGCAGTTTTGATAAAATTGATCCTTGGATTACAACGCACTTTTACTGTGTTTTCACCCCGATAATCTGGTTTTTGCAACATTTCTTACATTTTCAGCTGCTGCGGTTTGTTTTCACACTGCACTGTGTCAAACGAACCAAACTCTTTGAAAAAACCTGTTCCCCCTCCTCGCCTGTGGTGGCGCTCCAACGAGAACGACTGAAGGAATCAACACAAAAATGTCTGAAGAGATGTAAACAAAAATGGAGTAGAATCAGATTTCAACGGTTGGAGCATTTCTCTTTAGTCGTTGGCAAAAAAAACACAAGACATTTCTCCCACTAACGCTAGGCTCTTGCGTTTGTTGTGGTTGTATTTACCCAGAATGCCCTGCGCTATAGTTCATGTCCTGCTTTCGGAGTGATCTCTAGTCCACTTGCATCCACCGATGGATTCAAACCGTACTAGAGTTTGCTTCAATAGAACCGAGACCTCGGCTTTAAGGCGGACCAGAGTTAGCTTTTTTGGGGGTCGCATCAGAGTTAAATTCAAGCGAACCGGACTTAGGGTGCATTCATACCAGCCCTGTTTAGTTTGCTTTAATCTGACTCTACTTTGTTTGCCCAGAAAGGTTCTGGTTCGTTTGTGCAAAGGCACAAGGCGAAGAGGGGGAGGGGAAGGGAACAAGTTTTGCAAAGAGTTTGGTTTGTTTGGCGTAAACCTTAACAATTTTGGTCCCCAGTCAAACCAAGTCTACCGGTCTATAAGGTGTGGTGACAACACCCGTAATTGTTTTCCCAAAGTTTGTGTAGCACAGTTTAACCCTGTGACCCTTCAGTGGAGAACTAGCATGTACCCCTCTGTTTTCCACAAGCACACAAATGTAATCTGTTGACTACAGGGCCTTTAAAGGAGAACTGTCAGATGAGTGTAAAGAGGACGAAGCGATGAAATGGCAGGGAGGACCAGTCCAGATGTGAAGCCTACGTGCATTATGTGACCACGATTTGAGTATCGGACTGTTTTTTTTCCTTCCTAAAAACATTTATTAGATAGGAGCATGATAGCAGATGCAGCCCATTTGTTTTCCTGAGACATTTTTCCTCTCTGCTGCGCGGCTCGGCGTCCTTCATAGCAGGGGATCCTGCTGATCGCTGTAAAAACAAACACCCGCAGACGCAGCACTGCTGTCCACAGATGGGCCCTTGCTCAAAAAACACATACTCCGACTTTCTCTGAGGCGTGTTTGGATTACTCGTGTATAAACTCCATTCACGCGTGAATCAATGTGTCTGCACCTGACAAGAATGGATGGCCACGGACGTTGCGTTTTGTCTAGAGTTTTACGGCTTGCACTTTTCAAATTCTGGACATTTTTGGGAAGCAAACTAAGACAAATGAAATCATGCTCTGAAGCAGAGTTGATAAAAGAAGTAGAGAAACTATGTCAGGTTCTCTTTCATGCTCGTCTGGGGGCAAAAGATTTCTCATAATTTGACACAATGAGGTGTTCTGTGAGAGGAAAGTCACAAACTACAAATAAAGACTGGTTTTGGAACAGATGAAGCTGGCTAACATTTTTACATTATGTTGAAAAACCATTTCTGTGCCAGGGAACTAACAACTTAATTGAAATCTTCCAGTTTTGCCAAGAAGAGTGGTCAAATATCCGTCTCAGAAATATTCCAAACAGTGTTGATGCCTCAAGTGCATCCACTTAATTATTTTTTATTAAAATCACTTCACCCTGGAAGAAAATGGCTGAGATGCAGCATAGGTTTCATGGATAAAATGACAGGATGTGAGTTTGGTTTAACAAAGTTTGATGTCCATTATGTCACATTAATAATTAGCTTTACATTACATTAAAGTGGAGTTTAATCTTCCCTTTGATCACAGCATTTTTTCTGTAATTAGTGTTTCTCTTGAGAAGTTTGTACAACCAGTGAGTAATGGAGTAGAAGTGGAGGGTCTGTGTTTGGGACCATGGCAAAAGAAAAACAGCTTTTCCCCTATTCATCTCCCAGAGTGTCTCTGCTCAGGACACAGGAGCCAGTCGGTGGGTATTTTCTGTCTGCTGACCTTGTCCAGTTACGTTGATGTGCTGCGTCACTGGAACAAGCAGCGGAGTTTATCTGTTCCCCTATTGTTCCCTCATTCTCACATGTTCGCTCACATTTTGTCTTTTTCAACCGTGCTCCGTACGATCTGGAGATGGATTCGCAGGGTGTGGACCTGTCTCCCCCTCGTCTCCTTTCCGTCTCTTCCTTGGTCATCCAATGCAAACAGGCTGCCAGCAGGAGACTGAGTGTGAGTGTGTGTGTTGTTGGACTGCAGGAGATGGAGCACTGAGTTCATGGGAATAATTTGGACGGGTCTCTGTGTGTGTTAACTACACTCACATTGAAAACTGGTGGTAAGACACTAGGATTCATGAAAACAAACTGGAAGCAGATTCATGAACTTGGAGCCGTACATGAAATTTGCATACTTTCACCTTGACTTTGATGTCATATTGGGGATGAACTGTTCTTTTTCTGCCTAGAATGATTTGTACAAAAATCAACTTCATACTAAACCCTGTAAGAAATGTATAAAAAGCTCAAGGGCATTTCTACAGCTAAGCTAATATTTGGTTAAGTATAAAGCATACAGTTTGTAGCTGTCAACAAGTTTCATGTATACATCTGGCAGGATCTCTCACCACTCGTTTTCGCAGTATCTGTTGGTTTTTCTGTGGAATGGTCTGGCACCGTTCTTAAATTTTGAGGGTTGAGGACGGGGCAGTTCCAGAAGCTCAATGTTGGCCTGATGCACTAAGTTCAAAACAGGTTTGGATGTGTATTTGATATCATTCTCCAGTTGGAAGAATGAGTTTCAACTATCTGACCCAAATTATCACCCTCTGATGAGAGGTATTTGGAGAGGATGTTTCTTTGAGCTCCAAGGTTAAGGCTTACCACAAGCTGGAAACTGCTGGTACTTAAGTGTTATTACACATGGCGAAGCTCATTTTACATCGCAGTAACCGAGGGGCTCCTTACCAAGAAAGATGTTCCAGCTTCAGAATCGACACAATTTGCGGCAATACCTCATGGACAAGCCAAATCCCTTCTGGAGAAATGTTTTACAATCAAAGAACAGAAACTGGTGGTGGAGATAATGAAGAAGCAAGACTACCTCCAGCTTGGACACTATTGGGTTTAAAAAATGCATTGAGTGTGGTTGAAAGCAAATTATTAAAATGGACTCCAAACATTTCTAATCATAAAAGGGTTCAAAACCTGTTTTGTACCTTTAAAATGCGCCTTGAGATGCTCAAAGTACATGTATTAGTGGATGAATCGCACGTAAATCCAGGTTTCTGCTGTTTCGCCAATTCAAATTTAAGACCTTTTTTAAGAACGTTATGGATTACATTTAAGACCTGCATCACAGCAGAAATGTACAAAGGAAAACTGCATATTTCATGTTGCAGTAGTGCCAAACCATCAGATGGGTTGGCAACATCTGATGGTTATTGCCAACCCATCTACAATGTTTGCCTAGCCTTTGGCAAAGACAAACATTGTAGATGCGAAAAAGCTAGCTAGCTAGCTAGCTTATAGGCAGCTAGTTAGCAATAGCCTCAAGCGCCTTAAGTCATATAACCTAATGAAGATGTGACTAGAAATTTTGCCTGACAGAAAAGTCCCACGAGAAAAATAAACTGCTTAAAGCTAACTCCTAATTTTCGATTGAATTTCAGACATTTTAAGGGCTCCATTTTCTAACTTTTTGAGACTTTTTAAGGAGACATGGACGCCCTGTAAATACACAAACTGATGCCTTCACATGCATTGACTCGCCTTCCCTCTGACCCAGTATTAAACAAAGACAGTGTGGTCTTTGTGTCCAAATAAGCAGAAATGTACTCGTGCTGCATGTTAGCTGACTTCTGCTGTGTAAATCAATGTTTGTTGCCAACAGACCTTCAAAGCTCTTTTCTAATGAGATCTACTGACTGTACTAAAAATTGGAACAACACATTACCTAGAAAAACCCCCATATGTTTGGATTTAGCAGTCAGGAATCTTTTGTGCTTGTCTTTTCTGGAGGTCACCTTTTGGTTTCACATACTGAGGATTGGATTGTTTTGTACCTTTGTTTGCCTCTTGTTAATGTGGTTGAGTTCAACTCGTTCCTCGTTAGATTTCAGTCACCTTGGCTCTCTTGGTATGTTCTGGTCAGTTTTCAGTTCCAAGGTTTTCACAACAGGCTCTGCACACGGACTGACGCACTTGTGGTCAGTCATGGCCTCAGAGTTTGTTTTGCTCTCACGCCACTGACTCATGGCCCAAGCCAATCACCGAAAATACTTTCTTTGCCTCTCTTCTCCCCTCCCCCCCAATCTGACAAGGCTTGGATCAACTTATGATTAAACAAAGTCTCTAGATTTCCACCTGTTTCAGTTTTTTCTCTTGGCTGTGGTCTGACTCGACACGAAATGCCAGGGAGACTTTGGCATTTGCTGAAACAATCTCTGAGCCTTTTTGTTCTCATTTGCGAAGCTCCGACCGTTATGGTGGAGGTTTGATTGATTTGTGGTTCCTCCTTTGTGTTCTGGGTTGCATTTTCTTTCTGTTTGTGAGGCAGACGAGACTGTTTTAAATGTTTGCCTGAGCGAGTAAAATTCCCTTTCAAGAAAATAAGTTCAGAAAATGGAAGTAACATGCAGCCTTCTTATAAGTTATCATTCCTCTAACAATGAGAATGTTAATCCCTTGTCCAGACATCCAGACTTTGGTAACAACATGTTCTTTAATTTACAGATACCTAAACATGTTGCATGAATTTGCATTGCATAACGAGTTTATTCTCTTTATCCCATACCGTCAAAGCTAATGTATCTTTTTAAAACTAGATGTCCATTGAAAGATTTTGCTCTGATTTTGAATATCTACACATGTGCAGTGCACAGGTTGGCAGAAAGCAATCATTGTTGGTGGAAACCAATTAGTATGCCTATAAAGATAGGAAAGATAGGAAAACTGGGATCCGTCCCCTCTTTTTGCATTTACAGTTGTGGATTTCCAGATTTTCAGCATCAGTCGACCAGTGTTTGGCTTTTTTTTACCCTCCTGACCCTTTTCCACTACTACCTACTTTACACAACTTGACTCTACACAGTTTTCCGTTATAGTTGAGCTACCAGATCTACGTGTTTGGGGCTTTCCTAGCAGGGCTGCCCCAGAGTCTGAAAAGTAACGCAGTGTGGTCTGTATGTGACAAAATGAAGACATTCCTCAGCATATTTTGAGATTCAAATTTGTAAAAAACAAAATGTGCAAACCTCAAGGTAGAAACGATCAAATTTTAACAAAGAACACGAAATGAAACCTTCATGGAAGCTGACTGGATATTTTTTTGGTCAAACAAGATACACACTTAATCGGGGTTTTAGGACAAACACTTCTGCCTTTAACCCAGAAGTGAGCTTGTTGCTATGGGTCTGCATACGTTCAAAAATTACTTTGTAAATCATTTACAGCAGGGCAAAAGAAATCTTTCAGTGAAAACTGCAACAAACAAAACACAGGAGATAACACTCTTTGAATTTACTCATGAAAGGTTCTTTTTTGTTGTTTTTATTGAGGTGCCTATGTTTTATTATTTAAATTTAATACCGAATGTTAAGTTTCTGATCATGTGAAACTTAAACCAGGGTTTGCTTACTGTAACATGGATAATATGCCAAGAAACGCACACAAATCAGAGTTGTTGAAAAGAAAGCCAGCTCGATCGAATTGATATCACCCTGAATCTTGATGAGACAACAGCATAAAGGGACAGACGGTATTTGAAAAACACCAAAGCTTGCGACGTTGATCTGTGAACGCACACATGTCTGCAGTTTTTTACAGAGTACGGACCAGACTACTCGCTGGAGATCAGTCCGAGCTGCAGGCCAGACCGCAACGACAGCAAACACCTGGAGCGGGTCATCAGCACCGTCAAAGGTATCAAAGATGTTTGTGTTTACTGGACTCTCCAGGTGCGTCTCTGTGTGGGTGTGGAGCGTAAACAGGTGTGCGCCTGTTTGTGCGGACGTGAACCCTCGCTCACCTACGGCCCCTTTGTCTCTGCATGGCTCTTTCAGTGCGTGGTGTCATGTGTCTGTTCTTGTCGCTGTGCACCTCTCTGCTGGATGAAAGTATAGCTTCTTTAGTGTTTTGTTCCTTTGGCTCTTATCGTCCCTTTGTGCATCTTTGTATGTATGATCTGTTTTTTGTTTTGTTTTTTGTTTTGTTGTTTTTTTTTGGCCTGTCCTCTCAGTCACCTTCTGGTTCTTAACAACGCGGTATTCTTTCAGATGAGTCTGTATGGTTTTATGTTTGAACTAAATCTTCATCCTTGAGTGTGTGTCTGTGTGTGTGTGTAGCGACTTGTGGTTGAGTGTAAAGTCAGCCTTTTGGTCTTGATGCTGACAGCCCGCAGCTCTCCAGAGATGTTGCAGGAAGGTGAAGCTGAAGTGAAAAGTTGAGCGGCAGGAAGATTTCTGTACGGTGGTGCGATGAGGAAGGAAACAGCAAAAATCTAGACAATGCTTACAGTCTTATTTTCGCTTATTTTCATCCAAGATTTTGGAAGAAAAAAAAATCTGACTAGGAACACTGTCTAGACGTGTAAACCACAGACTAACACAGTATTTATTTTTGATATGGAAGTTAGCTTGGTCTTTCGTGAATTTTTATTAAAAAAACAAAAAAAGAGATTTGCTTTATTAGCAAGGTGTAATTTTTTTTCTGATTACACCTTACCAAGCTAAGCTGGATCTATTTCATATATTGCAAAGCATTCACAATGTTATGGTTAGGATTTTTATTGACACAAAAGGTATTTCCTGTGTCAGCTGATCACAGTATGCTCAATCAAGGCCAGGCTCGTGCTTGAAAACTCTACTTTAAAGTGCAGTAGCACTCTACAGTTCACCAGTTTTACATTGTCTCTATCAGTATCGTGGTTTTATCCCTCAAAACTCTTTGAAAGCAGTTCCTGTTGGAACTCGGTAAAATGCTAGGCTAATGCTAGCATGTTTCTTCTCTGTTTTCATAGGACTTGTTGATATTTGGAAACATAAGAGTTCCCGTTAAACATGTGGATAAAACCTACAGAAAATGCTGCTGTTCTTCCACATCGCCACCAAATGTTGGGCTTTGGCCTGAATTTGTTTTCACGACACATCCAGGGATACGTTATGACAGAGTCGCACGACTCGGACCAGGAGGAGCAGCAGCAATTTGATTCTAAACAGGGAAAGAAAAACTCTTGGACTTCACTATAGTTCCTAAATGTTTGGAAGTGCAGACAAAGTTCCTTTTTCCACGACTTCAACCATCCCACTTCATCCAGCATTCGGACCAACTCACCTGATTCAAAAGAGATGCTGTGGTGGAGTTAGTTTGATAATCTTTTTAAATTAATCAATTAATCATATTGTATTAATTGTAGTTTATTCCTGCCTGGTTTTTATCTGATGACCATTTTGGAAACCTGCAATCAAAATAAAAGGATTAGGGTTAGATTTGTGGGGGAAACATTTACCTTGAGCACAGAGGAGAAACTCACTTTTCTGGCACCTGTAAATTCATTCAAGAGATGCCACTCTGCTGGTGGAAGAACTGGGATTCAGTGTGAAAGCAAACCCAGACTACAGGGAAGAATGTGCTCTTTGATTGTATCTGAAACAGTGCGGACATGGCAACAATTAACAACTCGGTCTCTTTCCATTTAAACGCAGAAGATCGTTTTGCTGTGGCAAAGGACAAAAAGCCTGCTGGGAGTAGATTCTCTTTACCCGAACAGGATTCGGTTCCTCCAGGTCACATTAAAGCAAGAGATGAGGAGTTTATTTGGCAAAATGTGGCCGGCTTGGAATCAGTCGTTACAAAAACGAGGGATTGAAAGTATCTCCGCTGCTTAGTCATACGGCTTTTATTAGGGACAACAGAGGCCTGGTGGATGGAGCGAATGAAAGGGTGGAAAAAGAAAATGGGAAGATGGAGTGAAAACAGGAACTTGTTTTATCTGTTGTTCCCATTTTTTTTTATTTGAGTACCAAAAGTGGTTGTTAAAGAACTTAAAACCATTTAGTCCTTTTTTTTTTCTGAAATCTTTGGTTGTGCAATTATGTCTAGTTTTAGAGCTTCCATTGGCATACATCTGCTAAAAATCATTTGGGAGACATAAACTTTGTGCCATTTATTCTGTGATAAAACTATTTCTTTTCATCCCTTTAAATAAAACCAGGAGATGAGGGGCGGGGGGTTGGGGTCCATCTCTTTATTCTCCTGACATTTCAGACATGTCACGTCTGTTTTATGTAGCGACCTCCATCTTGCAGCCTCAGCCTTTCGCCATGCAACATACGAGACTTCAAAGTGTCAGTGACAAGTCGGTATGTTATACAGTAAATATCGGGGCGCCGAGTTTTCTCTGTTTCTGATTATATGAAGACTGGCATGTCTGCTCGACTAACTGATATGCCTTCTCACAAGCGCTGGACTCAACAGACACACACCTCCAGGCAAACCGGTCCGCATGACATCACCGGGGGTGGATAAGTGTTCCTCTGGTCTGGACACAACGTGCCGCTTGTAAACACCGGTTTCAAAGAGAAATTGGGCAGTGTGTCTGTGTGTGTGTCCACATCTGCTGCAGCCTGTTTTGCTCTAGTGACCCACAGACGAAACGGTAATTCATCAACAAGATCACCTGAACGCGAATGGTCGACTGAAACCGTGTGAGTTTCACGAGACGTCACTGAAAACACAAACTGGAGAACGTGAGGTTGTTCAATATGTTTCAGTCATTTTTATCTTTAGATGATCACAAAAACAACGTCGTCCTCAAAACGACAGTGAATATTACCAAAATTATTCTGAACTTGGTGAATAATTGTGTTAATTTGTTATTTGTTGTTGTTTTCACAGCCAAACAGCTTGTAGATTATGTGGCTTATTAAAAAGTTTGGTATCGGCTTTTTAGAATAAAGCAGCTAAGACCACAGAATCTCACTGTTTACTTTAATTTCCACCACAACTCCTCAACTTTCTGATCTTGGTTACTAAGATCTAGTCCAGGTGAAAAAAGTAAGACCTTATTGATTAGAAGTGTTTTAAAGGACTCAAATTTAACCAACATTGCATCCAAGCAGCCATCTGAAATGGTGATTTTGCAAACATTTATATGTCGATAATGCCTCAGGTTGATTATATCATGTTGCCCTGTTGTACAGCAAGGAAGTGAGTTTATGTGACCAATAGCAATGAGCAGCAGGGGGTCGTTTAGAGCAATTTAGGTTTCATTGGAAGCTGTAATGATTGGAGTCGACTGTCAACAATAGTAATCAGAGCCAACATATTTTAAAATATTGTAATAAAAAAATTCAAACGTTTATGTTCAAGCACATTACATGATGTGAGATTTGTCTTTGCAAGTCGGAAATCAACAAACGGATGTAAAACAGGTTAAAAGGGGCTGATTTTACGTCTGTGTTGGGTACAAAAATGAATCCACAAACTGATTAGAAACATTGTTGTTCATTGCTACACTGTTCATGTCCGCATCGTTCGGATTATGCTAATGTTTGCTCCCTGATTTCTCTGTCCTATATTTCTCCTGCTTAAGCTCAATTACCCGCTCGCTAACAGTAGCATACCACACCATGCAGCTACAAAACTAGTTTCATGGCTCCTGCCAGTGATTCCAGCTTCCTCCTAATGAAATCGTACTGCTTCACTTTCTATTATTAGCTCGTTTTTCTGCTGGCTTCAGGAGATGCTGGTCTTCATTTCTGGATGTTTAATAAGTAAAGAAGAGAGAGAAAAAAGTAGCAGCTGAACAGACACTGCAGAGGAGCGATCAGAGAGAGAGAGAGAAAGAGGAAATGACAGAAAAACACAAAAAACATCTCACGGTTCAATTTCCTGCTTCAAATTATTCATTTACTTCCTATGAAATCTGTTACTGGTTTTAAGTCTGAACATTTTACAACATATGTAGCTAATTATAGCAAGTTGCGTAAAGCTAACTGGAAAAGTTTGAGTTCCTGAAACTTCTCAAGAAAACAATCAGGAAATGACTAAAGTATAAAATACTCACCTAGTCTGGTGTAAAGTGAATTTAGGATGCAAGTCGTACCACAGTATATTATTTTTTTTTTCCTTCCATGATGGCAAACAAAGCGCGGCCCACCAAAATTAAATGACCAGTATTTGCAAAAACAGTTGCAGTCTTCATGCTAACATTCCAGTTAAGGCAAAGGCATAAAAAAAAAAAAAATGACGATATTTCTGTCGGAGACATCAGAAACATCCTAGTTTTTATTACGATTGTAAACCAGCCATTTAATGTTCTTTGAAGCGTAGTAAAATAAATACGTCGGGTGCAGCATTAAAGGATTACTCAATTTTTCCTGACGTTTGTCATTCACACATGACGACTGAGACAGTGTAAACTAAAATATGCTTTTTATTAGGTGTTTTTTGGTTGCCGCAGCCATCTCATTGTGTGTATTTACAGCTCTGCTTTTACAAGAGTGGTAGCATAATTTCCCCCGAGGCTTTGCGCACAATTGTGACTCTTTTCACTGGCGTGAAGTTTCTTGTGCGTGTGCACAGCTGTCTTTTTCCCCAGTCTGTCTGCAGAGTTGGACGTGTTTGACATCCAGCTCCCTGTGCGGATTAATTCTCCGAGAAGATCATTTTTTATACTTTAAATATGAGCCAGAAGACTCAGCACAGAGAACTGTCAAGATATCATCTGATTTGACGATTCGTGGACTTTGCCCACGTAGTCTGAGTCGGAGTTAAGAGAAACGGACAAAAATATCTCTACATGTGCAAAGCTGGTAGAGACGTGCCACAAAACACTTGGTGCTGTAATTGCAGTGAAGGGTTGTGTTTTGTTGTTGTTGTTTTTTTACAAACTTTTGACTAAGTGGGGCTGAATATAAATGCCCACCACACTTTTCACATATTTTATTCCACTTCGCAGTTATTCTCTTTTTTTTTTTCTTTTTTCTTTTGTGATTATCTTTCTCACAAAATCCCCCAAAAACACAAACAATTGAACTTTTTGGTTGTCTTATACGGAAGCAGAAAGCAGATATTTTTTCCAGAGGGTTTTCTTAAGAAAACGGGTTAACTTCTCATTTTCCGCATATAATTTTCCGATGGTTTTCTCGGGTTAACGAGTTAATCTGAGGTCACAAGATGATCGGTGTGTGTGTGTTATACCTGATTCCATCCACAGCGGATGGAATCACCAGTCATTAACTTATCTTGATTGAACATGTATGTGGAAACAGAAAATTAAGTAGTTATCTTGAGAAAACCATCTGGAAAATCTGTATACTTTTGTACGTCACTATATCTTGACTGTAATGACGTGTAGGTTGGGTAACTATATTAATTATAACAGAATAATTTAACTTCAACTTGATTTTCCAAGTTTCCCAGTGTTACGGTAAAGTTTCTGACAGAGTCCAACCTTTCCCCAAGACAGATGAAAACGCCTCAGTTCCTTTCGACGTCGGTTGTTTTTCATCGAATGTCCTGTTGCCGAGGCCCCACTGCTAAAGGCTGTTCCTCTCGTCCGAGCTCCCTTTCCTGTTTTTAGTCTGCATCAGGATTTTTGAGTTTCCATTTGTCATACTTTTTAGAAGAACAAAAAAAAAAAAAGGTCCTGCGTGTAGAAAGTGCCTCCATCTGGAACTGTTGGTGCGTTGTCAAAGCTGCGGTTGGCTGTACATGTGGCCTATGGTTGGCTTTTTTACCAATGCTGCAACTATTTAAGAAAGAAGAAAGTCCTAGAATGCATGCCACGCTTAAGAGACTTCTGTATTTTTGTTCTTGTGGAGCACACGGGGTAAGGTTTTGACTGAAACTACTGTTACTTTAAAAAAAAAAAAAAAAAAGATTGACCAAAAACACAAAAATCCATCAAGCCTAACTTGTCCAATCTCTTTTAACCTGGAGGTGGGATCAATAAACTGCTTTCTTCAATGTGAACTCTAACAGTGGTGTTTCTTTATCTAGCAATCAATTCCTAGTCTGTTTCCATTTTATCTCCAGATGTTTTTTTGTTTTTTTTTTACGTATCTGAAGTTATCTCCCAGGACTGTTTCCATTTCACCATTCCTAAAGCTCCTCCTGATCACTCTTCTTGGAATCCAGTGGAAAACAGCTTAATCTGAAGGAGCTGCTTTCTGTTCGCAATTTAAAACAAGTTATAAATAATCCAAAAGCACATGTGGCCTTTCAAATGTTTTGTTTTGCTCAAATTATCTCGTTTTCTGAAAACGTGTTTTGAGTCTCTGGCGGATTTCATGTGAAAGTCGGAGCGGGATGAAGTGCAGGTAGAGAGAAAGGAATGACATTTAGCAAATGTATTTCATCTCGAAGAACATAAACAGCAAAGTGGAGAAATTCTGATTTATGCTGTTGTGCTCATAACTCTAAGGTTGGAGAAGTAAGTAGGACAGAGCGTGGAGTCGTAAATCCAGCAAAGGCAGAGGTTTTCCACCTACTCTGGATTCAAAATCCAACATGGCTGCAGGACGGACAAATCTTACTGGTAATTGCGGTAGTAAAATGTTAATTTGTAATTCCGATTTACAGCATTTTGTGAAAGTATTCATACCAGTAAATCTCTAAAAGAGTCGTAGCTAAACAACCAAACTGTTAAAAATGTTAGGAAAATAAACTGCAGGCGCTAACGTTTTGATTTCCATCCGCCTTTTTCAAGCGCTTCCTGTCTTTAATCATCCAACAGATGATGGAGTAAGTTGTGTACAGTTTAGCTTTTGGAAAATCATCCATGATGTCTGCGTGTTTGTTCTGCTTGCAGGAACGCATGGTGCAGATAAGCCTTCTTGAAGCAGAAAGAATGCAAACTGTATGGGGGACAGAAGAAGGAATAATAGCCTGAAGATGAACACGACTGGCATGTCTTGATGTTGCAGCTGAGCTTTATCTGCAGCAAGAAGCCATAAATCAGTCGCACCAGTAAACCATCCTGTCATAGTGGGTGTGGGAGGTTTGGAAGTTTGCAGCATCTGGGCTCATTTGCTGCTTTGTTTCTTGTAGTTTTCTACATTTTGCACTTTATCCTCTCAGTGGAAGGAACACCAAGTAATGCAGTTTGTCATCGGAATAAAAAAAAAAATAAAAAAAACGCAATAAAGTTTGTTTTTTATTTTTTGTCCGATGGCTCTGAGTTTTTGCAGTATTTTCAAAGTTTAACCGGTGCCCTCTCCCTGAGGCGAAGAAGCTGCAGCATTCCCTACATATTTGTAGGCCCGAACACCAGACCGGTCGGTATTAATGTTTATACTTCAGAGCTGCCAGTTGTTGTTCCAGTTGTTTCGATAAAGCTGTTGTTCACTGTACTCGGGGAACGTGACGGGGGACTGCACTGACAGCTCCACAATGGCCGACAAACAGGACATCCTCCCTCAGTGCGTCAGGGCAATTACTCATCCCCTCAGAGTGCACGTGCCGCGCGTTTGTTTTTACCAATCGGAGTGCTTTAGCATGACAAAGGACCAACAATGCGACATTATTCCCGCCAAAGTGAACCGTCAACTACACTTCATAAAGCGCCTATTGTGTCCAAACACTTGCTTTGTCTCTGTATTTGAGCGTTAGTCGGGCGTGGAAACCAATCTGCGTCCTCATGCAAATGAGTTCTCGGCGATTGGCATTTTCATACACATTCCCTGCTTTGCATGCTTTGTGTTTCTTCGGGAGACTGACGGGGCTCACCTCTGCCTCTGCCAGATGTTGCTTTGCATTTTCCATGGCACTGGTGCTCGGTTTCCCTTGGTGTCTTAATATATGTGTTTAGCCTGGCTTAATGAGAAGGATCTGACCCTCTTCTGCCGTTCCTCCTTCTCTGCGGGTTTGTGTGCTTTGAGTGTTCACCCATGTAACCTCTCTCACCCCTCTCATTTCTGTCTCCCCCTTGTTTACAGGGAATTTAAAGAATGTGGTTTAGGACCTGGCAGCCTCAGCCAAGCTACACACACACATACACACACGCACACACGCTGTCTCTCCGAACCAGGTCTACGCTCGGCAGCTCTAATGAAGACAATATGGAGTGGACCACTCCTGCCCCAAGGCAGGGATTGAGCGAACAAGGGAGAAGAGAACAAGACAGTTTTGGAAAACATTAGTTGAGTGTTTCCAGGGGGAGAACAGTTTAATAAGGGATGGGGGTTGACGTGGTCTCTATTCAATGTTCACTGTTTTTAATTCCTTGTGTTTTTTTTTTTTGTTTGTTTGTTTTTTAATGTATGTGGGTTTGTGCAAATGAAAGTTTATTGTATGTTCTTTGTAGTTTTGTAAGACTAGATGACAGCGGTTCACCCCTGAGCGTTTGGTACCAAGGGAGGCATCAGTCGGACATTAAATGGAAAAACAGATTTTTCAGGGCTCCGGTTTCACGGTCTGCCCCGGTCCCGCTGTGCGATTCCAGCCTCTCGTGGACAGATGAGCACTAAAACAGACAAAACATTCGAGTCCCTCCAAGGCCCCGTTAAACATTTGTTTCTAAACGGGTCTGGAACCTGTTAAAAGGTTTGTGAAACATCTAGAGAGACCTACAGCCTACAAATTGGGAGTCCTGAAAAGTTTGGAAAATGGACGGTCACGCTTGCTTCCAGCTGTTGGCAGACGGCAGAAACATTTGGAATTCTGGGATTTTAAATGAAAAAAAGAAACAAAAGATAAAAATAAAGGCCTTCTCGTTTTGTTTTGTTTATTTTAGATGTAAAGCCAAGATTACATTCTCTTAAGAAAATAAGAGCAGCTTCTCCACCATAAATGTAGTTGAAGTTGGTTGGAAGCAATGGAAAGACTAGAACTGTAAATATATCAAGGCCGTCCGTAGCAACAGCAAACATACACCGTATAAGCAGCGTAACATTTCACATTTACTACTCAGAGTGTCCAACATACCAAAACTGTGAAACTACATGTTTGCTGAAAGTTTATTGTGAAGGTTTGAGCAAGCTGTGTGAAAGTTTTTGCTAGCTTCCTCAGAATTATAACACTTAAACCAGCAGTGTGAGGCATCCTGTGGTTTCCTTGTATTGGGAAATTAGCAGCGGTCAACATCATCAGAGAGAACCATTTCTCAAAATGTCATGGTGCTGTTTGTGCTTGAGAGACGTCTTCAAATATCCATTTGAAAGGATTCTTAAAATACTGAAATGTTTTTGTTTTTTATTGTCATTTTCATTAAAGCATTTTAAAAGACAATTTATTAGAATGAGGTTTTGCACCACCGTGTCTTTGCAGATGGATTCAAATAAACATTGAAATGTTTTCTGTAACATATGAGAGATGTTTAATTTAGCAGCTTAAAAATTATGGCTTTGCTAAACATAACTACAAAATAATGCATTTCTTTCACAGCAATAGTGGTGCCATTTGGTACTTAATGATCTGGCTACTTCCCCTGGATATTCAAGGGTTATTGCATCAACCAGAGTTTGGCAGCAAAACTATATATATATATATAGAGAGAGATGTATAAAGTCCAGTTATTATACATATATTCCAATTATTACACTTATATGTATGTATGTACATATAAGTGAGAGATGTCACTTATTCATGACATCTCTCATGATATATATGTATATATTTAATTTATTAGGGGTTGCACCAGTTAGTCGACTAGTCGATTCTTTTCTCTGCAATGACTTTTTTCTGGCCCAGTCGACTAGTCGCAATCACATGACAAAACAGATTTTTCCAAGGAAATGAAAGAAGATGGACTAGGCGAGTTCGTCCGAAAGATCAAATTGTATAAAAATGTAAATAATTTAACAAAGACAAACTGTAAATTACAGCATAGACTACCACCGCAATAGGGGCGTTGCGCGGCGCGGTGGTTAGTGCAGCGCCCCGCATACAGAGACCTTAGCCCGCGGTAGTCAGGAGTCCGACTCCCGTCCTCCACTCACTGGGCCCAGGCCTCTCCGCTCTCTCTGCCCCCTTACAGTCAGATTGCTGTCAAATAAACTAGTACCGAAAAAATCCTTAAAAAAAAAAAAAAACACTACCGGAGTAATGTGCGACAACGCGTCATGATATCAGGCTTTTTTATCCCTCATCTACCCCCAACTGATCAGCGTCACTCTGCGAATTGAAGCTTTTAACCTGGCAGCTTTACGCTCTTATAAAGATATGGTTTGACTACATCTGGAAACTAAGTCCAAGCTTCATCCTGAGGATCTGATAGAGGAGATCTCGGCCGCCGTCTGCATGTCGGTTCAGAGAGCCGCTGCTGAGTCAGCAGAGCGTCCTGCTGCGCATCGGGCGGAGGAGCAGCAAAGTCAGACCCGACTTTGTGCAACGAACTTTTCTCCGCTGCTCACGAAGAATGATCTGTTTATTGCTCTTTTATTTCTGCATAATAGACTTAGTAAAAGCGGGAGAAGGGAAGAGGGTGTCAATTTGCCGTGAAAATAGCTGATAAAGCCTCCAAGTAGTTGTGACGCATTTTGCTCTTACGTCACTATGACCTAAGCGCGACTAGTCGACATCGATTCGACTATTATCATGATGTAGTCGACCTTAAAAAATATGTAATGTTCAACCCCTAATCACACACACACACACACACACACATACATATGTGTATGTGTGTGTATGTATTTTATTTGGGCTGAATGATGGTCGCAGCTCAAATTCAGCATGGAGTGGGTAATTAGGAGAATGGGTAGGTAGTTAGATGGGCAGGTAAGATACCCAACTAACTACCTAGGTGGGTAGGCAGGTATCCACGGTTATATTGATTTTTTTGTGCAGAGCACCCAGAGAAAACCCACAATAACACAGAGAGAACCTTCAACCACCTACAGAAAGAGGCGCCCAGTTAAGAAATGAGACGTCTTTTCTGTGTGGCTGCGGCTAAGCCATGTGGCTTATTTGTGTATTTTTTGTTTTGTTTTGTCCATAATTTGAGATATATTTGGAGAATTTTGAAAGGGTTCTAACTGCTTGTTTTAGTAGCCTTCTTGCATTTGACCCATTTTTGCAGATTCTTGAGACCTAGAGAGTGCAGTATCTTTTCCCAAACTTGTTTTAAGGCCTCTTGGATCTGGGCTTTCACTTTTCTCTGACCTGAGTTTTCATACAGAGGTCTGTCATTTCCAGTGTTTGGGATCAAGAATGCTTGACTCTCTCAGCATTTCTTCTACAAAGTCATTTACCTCCTTATCTGATGCATCAGGTATCTCAATATCCTCTGACAGGGTTTCCTCCAAGAGTTGGTCGAGATCCATGGATGCCGGGTCGGAGATGTTGTTTACAGGGGCAGTGTGTTTTTTCCCATTTGGTTCCGGTCGCCTGGCCACTTTCCTTCTTGGAGGTTCCACTTCTTCTCTCTCTTGGAGCTCCGTTTTCAGATTTTCCACCTCCTTTTTATAATTAACGGAGCTGGTGGAGTACATTTGTTTCAAGGCAGTGAGCTCTTTTTGGAGATTTTCCTTCTCGGCTCCAAGTTCCTTTATTCTTTCCAAATGCGCTTCTTTCTCATGATTCATCTCAAGCTGATAACCTTCTGCTTTCTGTCTCAGTCCAGAAACATCTTCTTCATACCTCCAGCTTAGTTCTTGGAACGAAACCTTAATCTGCTCCAGCTGACTCTGCAGACATCTCTCCGTTTCCTGCAGGCAGGCGATCTCCTTGGACATTTGTTCTTGGAGATTGTTCTTCTCTGCTCTCAGATTTTCAAAGAGCTTTTGGTCCTGCTTGAGTTTCTCTTCATAAAACATCTTCCTGTTGACCTTCGGCTTCCCCTCACGAATGTCGGCTTCATATTTTAACTGAAGCTCCTCATAGCGAGCCTTGATCTCGTCCAGCTCTTGTTGGAGGGTGTCGCTTTTCTTTTTTTCTGCCTGGATCTGTGACATAAATGCTTTCTCTTTGACAATATGAGCAACCTTCAGTTGCTCTAAGTCCTGCTGCAGCAGCCTTTTGCTCTTGCGTTTTATATCGCTGTGCACCTGGGAAGCGATAATGGCAGGGCTGAGCGCCTCTGGATCGGTAAACTTCTCTACTGCCAGTAGTTCTCTCTTCATCTCTTTGCCCTTCTTGATGTACATGTCCTTGAGATTTTTTTGCTTCTGCAATTCAGATTTTGTTTCTTCCAGTTCTTTCTCCAGAGTGACTACCTTTTGGTTCAACTCAAACCATCTTGCTCTCTCCACTTCCAAGAGAGAGCCAAGTCTCTGGTTCTCTCTCTGGACCTTATTGGCATATGGTCTGTTCTCAGTCCGGTCTTGCTGATGTTGTCCAGCTCTCCGTGCCCACGACTGGGATCTCAACCCGATGTTGGATTGCTGTGGCCTTTGATATGACATATCTTGATCTGTAAACAATATCAACCTTGACTTCGAAAGCGCGTTGCGTACTTCTGAACTCTTCAGTGTTGTAGCAAGCAATGACAAGAAGGTAGAAGTTTGTTACATACATACAGAGCTGATGACATCACAAGCATGACTCTGGTTATGACATCATACAATGTGTTGTGACGTTTGAGAACTCTACCACATTGACCAGCCTCCCTGTATTGGATGGGGAGGGGGATGTATTGTTGGCGTGTTTCTGATGTATTTTTTCTGTAGACTTTTGTTTGTGTTTTTTTTTCTTTTTTTAATTGAGGTATTGCTTATGTTACATGTTACATGAGAATATCATACATATTGTCTTTAGTCACAGTCTTCTTCAGATTTGTTGGAAGATTCAATACTGGAGATCCTTCCTGCCCTCGGCAATACGATAAATCCCCAGTCCTATTTAGGGCAACATTTATATTTCTGTTTGGAGAAACTACTTTAAAATTCTGTTTAATTTAATTTGTGGAAAGGTGCGGAACAATGGCTTAATAACTTCGTAAATGGTTTTGGTGTCCGCTCTAGAAAGCAAGACCGCTAGCCCATGAGCTGGCAAAAATCCAGCCCTTGGCCGTATTCACAATTTGTGTCCATTTAGTTTCGCAAAACTTTAACAAAATATGAGCGGAAATACCGATTATACATACTAAATTAATGTACTAAAGGCAACCAGACCTCTGCTAAAACCACCATGAATGCTTCTTTACACAGATACAGTAGCTAACGTAGCTTAGCTTGCAAAGTTAGCTGGGGCGCATTGAAATAATCAGCTTCAAAAACAAAATACTACATAATATTCAAATAACACGAACTTACATATGAATAATGTTCAAGGAACAAATTTATTTGAATGGCAGCCAGTAATAGCATCCGTCCAGCCTGAGCCGACCAACTGATAAAATTCAAACTGTTGAAAAAATGTCCACTAGATGGCAGTAAAGCGATATAATGAATTTTTAAGTCTATATAACTAAAGCCAAACAAAACTGATGGAGACAGCACACTAGCATACTAGCCTTTGAACAAGAGACATTTTCTTTGTGGTTTTAATGTTAAATTTAAAAAGAACTCTTGTGCCTTGTTTTCAAATGTTGAATTATAAAACGCTTGGTAGCGTTACGGGACAAACAGACACCACAGACCTGGGCGTGGCAAAGGAGCCGTCCTCGGTTCATGTCACTGCAAGACATTCTTTGGTTTTAAAATAAAGAAAAACAAGCCTTTAGCAAAAAGAAAATTGATTCTTTTTTTTAATGGAAAAACTGCTAACACCTTAATTACCTCTGTATTTTGGTCCTTATGTTTTAAACCAAAGAGCTGCTGTGGAAAGTCCTAAGAGTCAACTTTGGCTCCAAACTGCAGCTTGCATACTCCCTGTTCAATCTTCCATGATTTATCCATTCCCAAGCCAGCTTTTATGTGTGTTTCGCGTCATTGTCCCGCTGGAACACCCAGTTGTGTCAAAGTTTCTACGATTTCACTCAAACTGTCGGCAGTTTCATACCGACATGTATTAAAAGGGTGACAATCTAGAATAGAGTGACAAGAAGAATGTTTGGAGAACAAAAAATTAAAATCAAACCCAAGAATATCAATATCGACTCTGAAAGACATTAACGATGGCATCTGCGGGTGTGTTTAGATGCCAATGGTAATGTTGGCAGAGTAATGAAAGATTCTTCAAGCTCACTTTGAATTTTCAATTTCCAACAGGGTGATTATCAGACATCTATCAATCTGGTTTTAGGACGGACAAAGAGGACTGACATTTAGCTTCAATAATGGCCCCAAGAATTGACATTATGAAAATGAATCAGATATGCTTATAAGCCTGGTGACCAACCAGTTCAAAGAAACTCTACCAATTCTGATAGAAAAGTTATCAGTCAGAATGTAAAGCCAGAATTATGCCAGAACCTTGCTGAGAGCTTCAAAGCGACCCTATGCACATAATTTAAATTCTGTACAAGTTAGAACAAAAATCTATAAATTTAAACTTGGGCAAAATAATGAAAACTGCATGTTGTTTTAATTGTTTCTCTTATTTCTCTGGGCAGTTTTAAGCAAAGGCTTACCTTCATGTTTCCCCTTCAAACATCCCTGTTGTGTACAAGTGTTGCATTGATTTGCTTCCAGGTGATTTGGAACAGCATGTCCTCCCTGACTGCACTGTAATGAAGTGCTAAACCCTTTGCTGCCAAATGTTCTCTTCAGGGTCTCATGACTTGTAGCTGAGGTGGACACATCCATTCAAGGCACCAAGAGGAGTCTGGTGAGCAAAATTTACTAGTGAACCCAGGAAGACTTTTATATCTTATACTAGGATAACAGGGCATGGACCTGGGGAGAGTCCAACAGAAGAAACCACCAGTGAGCAATGAAAACCGGGTAAGCACAAAGGAGGTGTGACACGGAAACCAGCTTAGTATAATAAGGGAAATGTTGAACAGCCGAGGGAAAGTCTGAGCAGGGAAGTGAGGGAACGAAACTAATTAACACACAATGAGCGCAGAGGGAGCTGAACCAGAGACACAAAAGGACCTACACACCAGAAGGGAAACAGGCTAACATTTCAATTAAAGGCTGAAATGAAAATGCAGGCAACGGAGCACAAAACGTGACTCAGAAACTTGACATGCAACAATAAACGTATGATTAAAGACCATAATCAACATCTTAGATTATCAATATGCAAACACTAATGACAGGTACTTCTGAAGAGACATGGGAAATAAGTGAGTATAATAAAATAATCTAATGTAAAGACCAATGAAAACCAATTTAGACTTGGTGAAAATTCAAATGAGCAAATTTACCCCCATCTTGACAGTTCTCTTTGCTGATTAATTATGAATATTGTCTGTACGGGTAGATGATCTGTTAGAAAAACAAACAATCCCACAATGAGGATTCAAAGAATCAAACTGCAGAAATCATGTGATCAATTTCTGTTCACCACTGGTTTCTACTTCTTTAGATGGAAAATGTGAATATTGCTCAATTTGTATCGTTTTCGAATTTATTTCCATGGAAGTAGAGACATGAATGCATCTTTATTTAATTTAAAGCTGCTGCTGTTTCAACAACCATCTGTTTAACCTCTCCGGATTAAGAACTTTTTATTATTATTATTATTTACATTCTTTCAGTACTCATCAAAATTTGGAGCCCAATCTCAGTTTTGTGTGAGCGACAGCTATTTTGAAAAGTACAGAAAAGGGATAAAAGATTTTTCACACCAAATGCCAAAAAAATAGAATAAAAGTCCAAAAGTGTTTGTTAGTGTTGCACAGAGTTATTAATAAAAACGTCAGGAGATTTTGACTTTAACGTATTGGTTTGTCAACCATCCAATGAGGGATTTCTTTTAATAAACAGCCAGAATCCCAAATCTCAAACAGCTAAAAAAAAAAACCCCAAAATGATCATAAATTGGATATATAAGGTTTGATCACCGAGACAAACTCTTTGTTCCTGTATTAGATTTTCTTCTGCTAACATGTTGTTGTGGACAAACCGCAGAAATTAGTTAAAAATAAAAGTCAGGACACCAAGTTATTGTCATGCGTCTCCGTGGTGTTTTAATCTGTGATTTACGCAGTGCCAGCAGGGTTAATGGAGGTTTTAATAGAGAGTGTTTGAAAGAGGAACCACAAATGTCAGGCAGTTTCCTTTAGAAGTGATGTTCCTTTAAATTAATGGCCTGGAAATTCACACCAAACTTAGGAGTCACCAGTCAAAGCAAGCATGTGCTGAACAGAAGTGAGCTCAGAGTCTGTGTGTGTGTGCGTGCGTGCGTGCGTGCGTGCGTGTGTGTGTGTGTGTGAGGATTCCCTGTGATCTTTATGAACAGTGCTGCGGTCATCAAGGCGGTTTGAGCCCCACATAGCCAAACCTAGTGAAATTCATTACACCATTTACGAGCTCGGAAAAGGAGAGACGATTGAAATTCTATCTCATAAAAGTGGGAGGGAAAGGAGGGGCGGAGGCCTTACACGATAACCGGCCAGGGGCTGTAAACATGAGAGACGTGAGAGACTTGTGTGTGTTTATGTAGTTTTTCTGTTCTCGGTGGGGTCAAATAAAAAAAAACAACAACAAAAAAAAAAAACTTTGGGGCCCCTTGAGGCGTCATGGGACAACTGGAACTACTGGACTTTGTTTTCCTAAAAAGCAATTCCCAAGTTTTGGGTTTCTTATTTCTCTTTTTTTTTTTTTAGTTGGTAAAGGTAATAAAAATAGTAACAACTGATCAAAACTAAAACAAAATATTTTCAAGAAGAGAAGTCATCAAAAACAATCATGCTGTCAACTTGAGACATTCATAAGTTACGAAGCCAAAACATTATATTTAGCCTGATGACATAACGATGCTACATCCTGCCAGTGAAAATGCAATCTGCTCGGCGAGATAACACAGCAGCAACATCCAGCTTGAACGCAAGAAAACTGAAGATCTTCTAAAGTCTTTGTGAAACACGCATTCACAAATATGGAACAAACTTCCAGAAAACTGCAGAAACAGAGTTCCTTTAAACCAGTTCCAAAAACCCAGCTGTCCAGAGCTGCCTTTGGTTCATAATCACTGGAACACTGATTGATATATATTTGATGTGTTTCTGCTTTATGATTTTGAAGGCGGTATTTGACCAAATGTAAGGTTTATGGCTTGATTCACAATCGGTTGATTATTATGTTTTTATGGTGTGAAGCACTTTGAACTGCCTTGTTGCTGAAATGTGCTGTACCAACAAACTTTACTTGACTTCATGATTTATTCATTGGTCTCCGTAGGGGTGATACTTTGGTCACACGGCCAATACAGTCTCTCTTTTCTTGTAAATTTTGTTGTAAAAGGTTAAATACACTTCATGGCACTTTTCCACTGTATGACAGGTAACGTAAATCCCCTGGGCCTTTCACGCCTCAGCCACTCCTCGAAATACATGTGTTTACATAAGCCGGAATAGCAGAACCAATGAGTTCTGCCCCCCACTTCACACCCACTCACCAACTTGAGTGTGTAACTGCCTCTCTCTCACCTCAAAGGCATAACAATGGTCAGTCAGCTTCACAATAAATGCTTCAGTGCTTTAGAGTTACCACAACTGCTATAAATGTCGCAGCTGTGACGACATTAATTAATCTCTTGCTATCCCATGCAGAAGCTCTGTTTGCACCAATGAAGAGTCACTTATAATGGCGTGTTTGGAGTGGCTCCACCTGACCTGACGTGATTTTGATGACCTACTTTTTAAATAGTTCAGCTAATGAATATTTGATCACTTCAGCACTATCCATAGACAGTGTGTGGAGCGTTGAACTTTCATTTCTAGCTGGTCAGGCGGCCATTAGGTATAGAAGAAAAAAACAAACAAACCAGGACATCCAATAAAAATGTAAAGTATTTATGGTAAGCTGTTGGTTTTATGCACTTCATCCATACTTTGTAGATGTGATAAAGTGCACCACTTTTCTTCAAATTCAGAAAACAGGCAGTACAAGTTGGGGAACAGTTCACTTCCACAGATCTAAGGAATTACACAATTTTCCTCTTTACCCTTTTTTTTTTTTACAGTGTATTCAATTTCTTTTGTCATATTCTGCAATTTTATGAGATTAATCTTTACAGTAAGTAATACAGATACTTCAGCCAATGACAGAATAAACGGATTAAACATTGTTTTGTTTTTTTATTAGAAAGTGCTTTTGGGACTGACCCAACCCAGGCCAGCATACAAGAAAGTTAGATAATCCTGGTGATGGGATTAAAATGACGCGGACGGATAAATATGGAGGGCAATTCCTCCATCTTACATAAAGCTTGACTGTGATTCAACATGTTCTGTAAAGGAAAATCATCCGCCACCGGTTCGGTGAGGTCAGAGCCTGTCAGGAGTTGTTCTTGGCTCCGTTCGTTACGCCTTCCAGCGGACGGGTACTGATGTGTTTTTTCCTAAAAGAAGGCAGAATGGATAAATGTGGAAACAGCTTTGTATTTTGAATGGCTGAATCACACAGTTTGATGAAGTCTAATCACGTATTCAACATGGACTCTGTAAAGTAGATGTAATCACATGGGTTTTTGTTTTCTTCCCGTCGTTGCTGCTCGACCAAATGAAAGACGCACAACAGAGCTAATGCAAATCACCCGCGGTTTCGCCTGCTCTTTGAATAGAGTACATCATTTGACCTTTGGTGTTGATTAGTTCAGATAAACCCGGAGCCCTGTCCTCGCTGCTTCTTCTGTTTCTCTTGTTAAAAGCCTTGGCAGCCACTCTAAACATTTGCATGAGTCTTGTAATTCTGGACCTTCTCCAAATCACCCCCCGCCCCCCAAAAAATGAACTAACGCAGTAAGCTTGAGGAACTACTACCGTATTATCTTTATTTACCCCCCTCATTCCCCCCTCCGAAACTTTCTGGCAGCTTGGAGGAGAAAAAGAAGAACAATCCACTTTTCTCTCTCCGGCGGCTCGGCTCATGTGTCATAATTGTTTGTCCGCGAAGATGGAAATCACAAACGGTTTGTTTGATTTGCATAACGTCTCCCCCCGGGGGAGAACAAAGCGGCGTCCTCCGTCTATACGTCCTCCACCGCATCAACATGTGAAGTGTCGGCGGTCAATGGCGGAGGGGATTTGCTCGCACAATAAAGACAGATGCCACCTTTTTATCCGCTTAACGGAAGAGAGGCCGAGCGCGCGGCACCTGACCGCACAGAGGCACGCTGTTGGCGCCCGATGACGTCTTCTCCCTCCGCAGGCTGCTGACATGAATGGGGAATGGACTTGTTCTTTTTTAAGTGCTGACTGGGGGGAGGGATGTTTATACAATATCGTTTTTTTTATTCTCTTCACAAAAACAACAACAACAACAACAATAACAACAAAAAAGATCTGAGTGATTTGAAAACATGAAGAGAATCAGATTTTCTGCAGATTTGCTTTTAAGTTCGAACTTCTGCTTCTTCCTTCTAGTGGCAAGCAAGTAAATATTCAGACAGCTGAACAAGCATGTCAAATGAAAGGTTAGTGTTTGATACGTTATCTGAAATATTAATAGAATTTGAGGTCATGAAGGTGTTTTGTTTAATTCTTCCTGTTGTTTTCTGTATTTGGTTTTTGTTTCCCCCATCAATTGTTTTGTTGTAGCCGAACTTGGACTGATTTGAATTGAACTGGATTTCATATCAGTTTTTTGTTTGGACCTGCAATGTTTTTTTTGTTTGTTTTTTTTTACATTTAACAAAGTAACAAACTCAAGGAAAGATATCTGGCCCACCATAGCTTTTCATGTGGCCCTCTAGACTCCAAACTACATCAATAGGTCCCTCCAGTTTTTCATGAATATGCAGAATTCACACAAAATCAACAGATCCCCTCATTTTATCTGATTTTTACTGCAAATGTTTCTCAAACTTGGCCAAAACCATTGGGTCTAAGTGACTTACTTGAAGTTATAGTCCGTGGTCGATATGGCGATTAATAAAATGTCACATTTAACATTAGCACAAGAATTGTAAAAAAAAAAAAAAAAAAAAAAGCCTTACAAATATTTCTGAATTAACGCCACAAAATCTGAGGTTGTCCTGGCTGCAGAATCAGCGTGAAAAGATGTTCAATATTGTTTAATTTGAAGACAAACGTATTGAATGCTGAAAGAAGCAGCTATTCATTGGTCATTTAACAATGGCTTTACCAATACATTTTGGCTCAACCTGCCCTTGAAGAACATTCAGAGTTTTGATAATGAGTTAGACGCCCCTGGATTAAAGTGTCATCCGATCGAGTTTATAAGATCCTGATGAAGACACTTTTTAAATCCTTGGTGGCAATGAAAGTGAATGACCGACTGATGCAGCTTCCTGTCTGCAAGAGCACAAAATCTTATCAAAGTCTTTTTGGTCTACTTTTTAGTGCAAACATCTTAATCCATTTTGAAATAAGACAAAACTAACTTACAAGTAACTTTTCAGCAAGATATAGGAGCTTGTTTTAAGTCGATAATTTGCTAATAAAAATGACTAGTTCCACTGGCACATTATTTCATGTAAAATGGGGAAAATGTCAAGGAATAAGTTAATTAACCTGCCAGTGGAACTAAGACTCTTTTGACACAAAACTCGAGCCTGCTTTATCTCCCTGATGAGTCATTCAACAGTTTCTCCTCTGCGTCTTCAGTGACAGTGAGCGAAGACCTCGTCAGAGAGAACGTATACATATGCAAATAGCCCGCAGACCACCATGGTCTCCCTGTCTCATGTGTGAGTGACAGGGACAAAGACTGAGGGGTTTGAAATGGTCCATCTGATTCCTGAGAGTGTTTGCCTCAGAATGAGCAACATCTGCCCTGCAGAGCGGCCGCCTACAAATGCCGGAGACCGGATCCAGATCCGGATCCGGACCTGCTCTGACTTTCAGCAGATTAGAATGGGGACAATGCAGGCATGTAAGTTTAATTTTTAGAAGTAGTCGGTTTGGATTTTTGTATTAAAAATGCTGTTTTTAATGACTGAGTGTTGATTTTTTTTTTTTTTAAAGGAAAACCTACTGTAAAAATTACTGCCAATTGTGGAGCAATTAAAACTGAAATGTTGGAAAACTGTTTATGTTTCCTTGAATCAATTATTCTGGTTTCCTTCACATAAAATTGTACAAATATACTTTGTAATGACTGAATGTGTCCATTGATAACGTTTTTTTATACTCAAGTTAAAATTTCTGCCACATTGAGCTGGGTTTGCTCTTCTTCCAAGCATTGGTCAGCATTAAAAGGTTGGAGGCCAGACATCATATATCAAACTATTTCTTTTTAAAATGTCTATTTATGTTTTGTTAGTCACTGAATACCTGACGATTGTGAGTCAACTTAGTCCCAGAATGCGAAACGAGCCTTTGTTGTCCTCGTTACACAGATAAACGCAGCAGAAATGAACATTTCCAAACAGGTTTGATGCTGAGTGACGAAGCTACGAGCAGCTTCTTCCAAAGAATGAAAACTAGGAGTCTTAGTCTGTGGATATTTTTTGCCTACGTACCATAAAAACGCCTTCCTTGCAGTTTTCTGCTCTCTTCCCGTGGGAGAGAGAACATAAAAATAATAGTATTAACCCTGACATAAAACTTCTGTGGCTTAAGACTTTTATGACTTTAAGTCAAATTTACTTTTGAGTGAGCACTTGTGGCTACACTGAACCTTATGTCAGATAAAAGTCCCAACAATGTTCCGTTACTTCACAGCGATGGATGTGTTCAGCCCCGTGGTGGAGCCCACGGTTACTTTAATCTGAAGTGCAAACATGAGATAATCCCTGTAGATGATTGCTGCCATGTGATCACACAGGTGTTTCACATCTGATTTTCCAGCACTGACAAGCACAGATACACAGGGGAGGACATTTTAATTACAGCGTACATGCCCGGTTACGCCCTTTTGGCAAATGTTTTTTTTTTTCTGGTAAAATATGGACTGTTTGCTTTATTGATTACACTTCAACAGTATTTTGAGGGAAATTAAGATTCTTTTGTTAGTTTGTTTTCACAAGTAAAGGTTTCTGGAACTTGATAAAAAAAAAACAACAACCTCCAATTCATGTAGATTACGGTTACGGTTTCCAAAAAGCCAACAAAGCGTTTGATATGATCCCTTTTAGCATTTCCATTAGCTGCGATCCCATTATGAGTGTACGTAAACTTGTCAATATTTCTCTAAAGTAAAAAAAAAAAAAAAACACCTACAATTTTGCAACTACGATATTTCCATCAATTAGGAAACGCAAAAGAAATCACTTTTCTTTTGCGTTTGTTAATTTAAAAAAACCATGCCCGGGCATTATCCTCTAACGACTTGTACTTCCTGTCGTCTTCTTTGTCGTTTGCAACAGTGGAAACATCCGGTTGTTGATCACGGGACTCGCGTGATGTGGAAAAAGTGTTTCCAATGCAGTTTTGCGAAACAAAGTAATTTTAACATGGCCAATTTTTTTATTTGGCTGTGTTAAAATTAGTTTTTAAAAAATCGTCATGTCCTAGCACTGAAACGTTTATCGAAAAACATGTTTTTCAGAAATTGGCTTGTTTCTATTATGATTTTTATTTTTATTTTATTTTTTTTTAAATGTCAAATTGCGCAAATATTGGTCACTGGAAACACAGCTGGCAATAGAATGAAGGTTTCACAAATCTTCAAGTGTGTTTTAAGTAATCTGAATTCAACGTTTCATCTAAACATTTTGTGGAGAGGAGAGACACCAATCAGATCTCAACTTGAGCATAAATGTCTGATATCCTTTTCCAGTGCAAACCTTTAATTTCTGGTCCACAAACGTCTAACGTACTTTGCCAAAAACAGAGAAATTTGTTCTCTCTCACATGGCTGCAAGAACAAAATAACACCATCCTGCTCCTGAAAACTTGGTTTGCGAGGGTTTCAGTGTTACATTAGCGTTTGAAGGAACGCATGTTGAAGAGTTCTTTGAGTTCTTATGAAGCACTGTATGAAATGTCCTGTCCAGGAACAACTTTGTTCTTGCTCTTTCAGCCTTGAATAAAAGAACAAATGTCTCTGATCATGCATCTATACAAACCACAACTCCATCACAGTTTTCTTTTCTCTTCCAAGTGCCCCAAACGTGGCCACACAAGTGATTTAAAAGTGGTGGAGGTTTCCTCCAATGCTAACATGTCGTAGCATGTTGTCTGCAATCAACAAGAAGCTCAACAATAGAACAAGAATTTAATCACACAGTTAGATTTACCATTTGTTGCACTGCTAACTACTGTCAGGAGAATAAGCCAACAACAATACTTTTCTCTCCTTCTTATGTCTTTAAACTAGTGCTGTCAATCGATCACAAAATTTAATCAGATTAATCACTCTAGCACTAATCATGATTAATCACGACACCATGGAGCGTGGCATGCTAATGCTACCTAGCATGACAGCGGATAAACAGTTCTCCTGTAACGGAAAGTTGTTTCTCCGACTTTCCCACGTTAAGTAGAGCATGATATGCTAACGAAACAATAAAATAAAACCATTAAAATAAAATGTAGAAACAGCCACAATAGTTTTCTTCTTGTCTGTGCTAATCAGACTTCAGTCCAGATCCAGTGAAACTCCACTCCTTGCTTTGCGGATGTTTGGACTCACACACACACACACACACACACACACACACTGGGCTTTTCAGTGAGGAGGAGTGACACACAAACTGCTTTTTATTCAGCAAGCAGCTCTCTGAGGATCTGACAGAGCCTCCTGCAGTCACTCTGTGAACACGCTTCTCCCTGACAGACCTCAGCGTCTCCAGTAATTCACTTTCACATCCACAGCAGACACGCTCTCTCTTGCTGGACTGGGCTTTTTAAACTCCTAGCAGGTTGGTCCATCTCTGATTTATTTTATTTTATTTTTCCACATCATGACAGCAGATCATTGAATGTTTGTGATGAATCGAGGGAAAGTTTTTATATGCGCGATTTCACCAATTCTTTTTGTCATACTGCTGCTATTTATTGTTTCTTGTAGTAAATTGAATGAACATCTCAGGATTTTCTTCAGTGTATTAGGAGACTATCATGATGTTTTAGCATTTGAAATAGTGAGAATATATTTAAAGTTAAAAGTCAATGCTTGCTCTCTGTATAACAGGCAGAAACTGTAAAATTTTACTCGTGAAAATCAGACTGTTGTTTCTGTTTTTAATTTGCCTCTTAATAATCATCCTCAATATGGAGGCAATTAGAGCCATTGGTTTGTGTGTGTGAGCAGGACAGACACACTGACATTTTAATTAGCTCGCCAGTCTGTAACTGTGTAACTGAAACCGCTGTTGTTGTTGTTGTTGTAGGGGGTTTGAGTGTCTGCACTCAAACAACACTTTGTGATTTCCCAAACTCCCACAACACTCATCATATTTGCTGCACCACAAAATCTCTGTTATGCTGATGTGTAGTCCTTTAGTACCATTTGATAACTGATGTTTTGGACTCAGAATTGCACTAACTAACCAAATCCTTTCCCTAATGTACTATTTTTGAATTTCATCTTATTTAGACTATTTCCAGCTGTAAATGAGAATTAGCATCTAGCTGTATTAGCAAATTATCTTGGTTTAACAGTTTTTAAAGCTTTTGTTAGCTGAAGATATTTCAGTAAAGTCATGTTTCATGAGAAAAAAAATAATAATTCAGATTTTTTAACTTATGTTTTGTGAAGGTATTATCTATAGTAATTATCTTTCCTCATGTCATACCTTGCAGATAGTTTGTAGAAATATAAAGAAAGTTCAGCTGATCAGAAATTAGCACGATTTTGCTCATTTTAACTTATGAAAACAACTTTGACTAAAAATGTTCATACCCGGTGGTGCATCTCTAAACTTGCACATTTTAACTTCCAACAGTTTCGCAAGGGGACGCTGTTCTGTTTGTAGCTAGTTTTCTTAGCCAAACAACGACGCTGTATTCGCGCAGAAATGCGCACAGTGAGTCTGACGACCGTATCACTCCGCCAAAACAGCTGCGACTTCTCGTCCTGTTGGGACTAATTCCGAAACGTACGAGACACTGAAAATGTTGGATTATGGCAGTAAAAGAGCTCCATAACACATTTGTATTTAAGTCAGTAGAGCTGCTTTTAAAGAGGAAACTCAGAAAGATACGGTATGGAGAGAAGCGGACAAAGTTAACATTATTGTAAGCTTGAGGACTGACGGAGCAGCAATGACTTTCCTTTTGATTCTTTTGCAAACATTATTCTCCTCTGTAAATTGACTGTTGTACAGTGGACCCTGGTACTTGCGGTTGTTAGGGACTACAGTCGCCTATTAATAACTAAAATTAGTGATATCTCCTCTGAAAATACTTATAGTTACCTATTTTAATAGTTCAAACAATCGTAATATGCATTAAAACACGGAGTGGAAACCGTCTTATTATCTAGTTTTCCCTATCGCTGCTCTTGGAGGTACAGCCAATCAGTGCCAAGGAAAATGAATGGAGCTCCTGGATTGGCTGCTTTGCAAACGCTTGGTAATAGCGTGTCAAGCTAGGTTTTAAACCTTCTCATGCTGTATTTTATTTTGAATATTTTTGATTTGGTGTTGTTCCACAGAAAAATCTGTGAATATATGAACGTTGAGCAGAAATATTGAGAATTTGCAGAATGTTGAGCTGCTCAATATTTCTGAATATTGAGCAGTTCACTCAGTTTAGTTCACTCTGTTGAAGTCCTCCATTCACACACAAATGCTTGGGTACAGGTTGGTTCAGAATGTGAGGAACATCCAGATTTTCGGGTCTATTTTCTGTTAAAAACAAAAAGACTTTTATATATATATAGTCCTACCAAAGACAAAGTATGTCTTGTCCACGATGTTCTTGAAGTTTTCCTGAATTTAAAGGTCAAATTTGTGACACTATTCATATAATGTTTTTAGCTAACTTAAAGTGAAGCAGTCAAAGTTTGTCAAGGTCCAAAACAATTTGGAGTTGCTGATGGCTAGCGCCAATTCAATTTATAACTCATTCTGGTTCTGATGTTTATATTTTCAGTAGTGATTTAGAGTTGTAGGCCTTTGGTTAATGTTCACCATATGAAGTTCTATGCCTGCTGGGAGAGTCTGGCTTAATTACCTCAGCAGAAAATTAAGACAGATGCAGACTCGCTCGCAGCCAAGACAGCAGTCCAGACTGCTAATGAAATAATTTGCCAAGCGAAACCGAGATTTCACAGCGCTGCAAATGTGCGGGAGGAACACAATGAAGACGGGTCAGCTGTGAGGAGGAAAAAAAACACTGGCCCTCCTCCAGTTGTTGTTCACAGCATCCTTCCTCACTCTGTTGATCTGAACCTCACGCTTTATCCTCCGTTCACACACAAACGTTTGAGTAGAGGCTGGTTCAGATTGTGAGGGATATCCAGCCCTCGGTTTTCAGAATAGCTCTATTTTCTGTTAAAAAATTAAAAATGAAATGTATTTTGTCATATCTTCACTGAACAGGTAACTGCTTTTTCACAAGGCTGTTAAATTTGGAGATAAGGAGAATCCTTGCGTTTTTATTTTTTTTTAATTTGCACACTGTTGCCCCCTGTTGGCAGTTTACACAGCTCAAATTACCATCACTTCTAAATTTACTCTAGGTAAAACAGTCAATCTCACACTCAAAGTAACATTAATCCAATTACACAGGCCATTTGAAATTTATATGTTTGTTTAAGTATTTAAATGCAAGTTAGTTATTTTGTTATTTTCTCCAGCATACAAAGATAAGAGACTCAGCTATGGCAAATAAAAACTTTCCACTCCTACACCAACATACTTAAATACAGTTTTGGTTGTTATTTGTTCAAATCCTTATTCAAATTGTTAGATAAGTCTTCATTTTAAAGTTTAAGTGTCTGACTGAAGGGGATAGTGACATCTACTGGCGGAGTTGAGCAGTACAGACAATTGAAAGAATTTTTGCCTCAATTTTTTTTCCGTTGCTAAAAGAGTAGAAGGATGGAGAACAAGCATGAAAATAGAAGTGGTGAGACAGTATTCATATATCACTTTACTGCCAAAACAAGGACTGGATCTTGCACTAAAGACTGAAATGCCACCCTGTTGTTTTTAAGTTTTCTCTTCTGGCTTCAAAATGTGCTTGTTTGATCTCTGTCGCAGAGATACAGGCAAAAGACAGACGGCATAAGACGTACCACTGAACAAAGATTTTGAAAGTTATTACAGGAAATCCTTTTAGAAAGAAAAACATTTTGATTACAAATACAACATAATCCCTTTTTTTAATCATCCTACAGAACTTCCTAGGAGTTTCTTGAATATTTGAATCCTGTCATTAACATCTGATAAATGTAAAAAAAAAAAACGCATCAGTGGGGGATCGGTGGGCTGTTTATGTTTGCATCTTCCGTGCTCATGTGGTGTCAAGCTGTTGGGCAGAGGCTTCATGCGCGGCCTGGCCCCTGACAGTAATCGGCCAATGAATAATGAACAGACGCACAAACCTGCCATTGACAGCTGTTTGGGATCTTTGTTTGTGTGTTAGCGCTATCGTTGGAGTGCAGCTGCATGCCTGCCTGTAGCAATTATGCTCTCTCTAAATAAGAGCCAGAGGAGAGGCTGCGTGTGTGTGTGTGTGTGTGTGTGTGTGTGTGTGTGTGTGTGTGTGTTAAGGCACACATGTTTTTTGAACTAAGTGTAATATAAACCAGCTCGGAGAACATAATATGAGCCTCAAGGATTGTGTTGCATGCTCACACACATACACACGCATTGCATTACTCAGCCTTTTTACCTCCACACACTGCAATAACATATTTGAGTTTTACACACACACACACACACACACATACACTTTCTGAGACACAGTCAGACATATGGTCTGTTCTCAGAGCCCATATGTATTTCCCCCCCAGCCCCCACATGTGACCCAGGCTCTCCTTGAGATCCTCAAAGGCTCTGTTGTGTTGGGAGTCCCATTCACACACGCACACACACACACACACACACACACACACACACACACAGCCTACATACTCAGCCCCATAAACACTACTTCAAGTTGCCGGTGCCCACGGGCCTTTTCATGGTTAATTTGCTGTTCAATAGGTCAGGAGGAAAAGCAGACACACACAAAGTCATTCTCAAATTCAGAGAGTCATGCGGCCGTCCCGGCACCAGGATCGGCTTGTTGCATGTTTCCCACACAGATGTGACTCTTGTGATCTACCGGGACCGAGGAACACGAGTGAACCTGCTGTTCACAGTCAACAGGGCTTTTTCTGTTTCATCAGGAACCTGCAATAAAACAGTGTTGTGTTTTTATTATTGCGATATCTTGCACATTTATGGGCACTCCTGGTGAAGCTGCATTAAAAAAAAAAAAAAGGTCTTAAAATGAAATCATCTGTTCCACTGCAGCAGCTGCATTTCAGCCTGGACATTTTGGAAAAATCCAACCTTTAAGTTTAGAACATTTATTCATCCGGGGAAGAATCTGTCATTAAGAAACACTTAACAAAAAAAAATAAAAAAAATAAAAATAAAATAAAATCCATGATCGCATAAACACCTGTCACGTTTCTTTTTGAAAAAGCATTTTTCAGCTCATCAACTTATGTCATTCAGTTTCTTGGTGTAGAAACAGGATGTCCTTAAAATGTCTTAAATTTGTTAAAGAAAATCTATGTTAGCCTTAAAATGTTGATCACAGGTCTTAAATCTTGTTGTGGCAGGACTGTTTAATCACTGTGACTCCAGGAGGTTAAGGCTACTAGTAACAAGCTGCTAATACTTGCTAGCTAGAATATAGCTCTGTAGCTCGCCAGTTCCAGGTGAGAAACACAAAGCTGCTGCAAAGAGCCACAAAAACTTAAACTTCACAATTTTTCCCCCCTGTACATCTCTGTCATGTTACAGGTCTTACATTTTATTCATAATAGTCTTAAAAAGTGATTGACTTGACTTAAATTTAGATTGATTTTTTCAGCAATAAACAAAAATCCTGTATATAAGAAAGCACCTGGTGTTTGTTTCACATCCAAATGCCCTGGAAACCAACACTAGAGTGTGTGGTGCCTTACATTCTTTGAAATTCAGGACACTTTTGCAGTTTTCTGGAAGTTTGTCCCAGATTTGTGGTGCATAGAAGCTGAATGCTGCTTCTCCATGTTTGGTTCTGGTTCTGGACGACACTTAGAGGTACAGGACATATACGTAGTTGCTGCTCAGCTTCTCCTTATTTCCAAACAGATAGCTGCTCACGGACCCTCGAGATTGGTGCAGATGAACCAGTAACAAGAAAAATGTCAAATGTTGTCGACTTTTCAGTTTGATCTTTGCGTCTTATGGAACATTTTAATGGGATACAAAGAGGATGTTTTCTCATTCAGCTTTGTTATCTGCTAATCTAAGCAGGAAAATGATCTCGTCTGATGTCTATCTCACATCAGCGGGACTTTTCAGCTGTGCAGCTTATCTCTTCCTCGTCCTTCTCTTTGGTGACATTTCTCCGTCCTTCATCTTTGTCCTCATGCAGGTGCTGGGTTCTCCTGGTGATGACCTCAATCCTGTGCCCTGGCAACACTTACGCTGCGATGAAGGACCTCTCCTCGTCATCTTCTCCTCTCACCACCCTCCTCCACTACTCTTCCTCCAAGCCCTCCGTCGTGCCCTTCTCCTCTTCGGCGGGTCCCGCCTCGTCGCCGGGGGTCTCGCTGTCAGCCGCGCCGCTCTCCAAGCCGCAGCCGTTCTGTCTGCAGACAGGTCCGCACCTCATAGCCAGCATGCAGCTGCAGAAGCTCAACTCTCACTACCAGAGCCTCGCCTCGGGGGTCTCCGCCGGCCACTCGGCCCCCGGCGGGGCTCAGAAAACCTTCGGGGGCTCGCCGCTGAGCACGGCCAGCCCTCTCCTGGGGCCCTCCGGAGGCCTCGGCAGCGGCGGGAACATGGGAGTGGGGATCGGTATGGCAGGCCAAGGCTCCGGAGCGGCCGGGATTATCGACTTTGACCCCGTGGACGAGGAAGTTCTCATGTCTCTGGTGGTCGAGCTGGGTTTGGACAGAGCCAACGAGCTGCCGGAGCTCTGGCTGGGACAGAACGAGTTTGACTTCATGTCAGACGTCCCGGCTGGATGCTGACCAGCAAAAAGAAAAGGACAAAAACCCCGCACAAACATTCGGAGACAGCGGAATTGATCGACAAAGGGAGAGAAGGCTTCTCTCACTGTTTCGTTTTTCTCTCCCCTAACTTTCTTGGTTGATACGTTCGAGGAGAGAGTTCAAGAGATTCACGGCACCTTCCTGTTTCTGCTTTACTGTCATGGTGTTACTCGTGGATGGGAAATTCTACAATAAAGGACCTCTCTCTTTAATTTGTTTTGCGAGTTTGTTTCACTGTGACGTTCTCACTCGAAGAAATACCCAAAGCACATGCGGAGTATGTCCTCTTTTGTCCACCATTGCATCTCTGGGCCTTAATAAAAACCAGTTAACTGATGCGAGACGACTTCAAAGAAACACACGAGTCGACCTCTCAGAGGCCGAACTCTAAAGACGAGTAAAACGCACCTGTCGGACCTGGGTCAGCGCATAAAGAACGTGAAGAAAAGTGAACCAGGACTTCTACAAAAAAGGACGACAAACACTACGCTTCCTGCTTTCTTAATAGACAATATTGAGCCTCCGCTCTCATGGGAAAGAGACTTCAGCCTCTTTGGCTTCACAAAGATCTGATTGTCTGAGAACTGGTTATCTCCAAATACTTCTTTTTTTTCTTTTTGTTTGAATTTAGATCAAGAAGTTGTGCCCTTGTTACTTAAGACAGCGGCTGATATCCATCAGGTTAGTCCTGGACAAGGGGACCTTCTATAGTTGCTGTTTTTGTGAACATAATGAATCAGATTAAGGGACGTGGAAGCTTTAGGAGCATGTGACATGAATGCGGTAAAAATATGTGGAGCACAGCGCCACTGAAACAACTGGAGCCTTTCGGTCAATTCTTTGCCAAGCTAAGCTAATGCATAGCATTTAATCTGTGGACTCAAACCCCAAAATGTTCGATTCACACACCTTCAGCGTCATGGGTTTTCTACTTTACTGCTTGGATAACTTTGCTAAAACGGCTTTTATCAGCTCGTGCTAACTGTAAAATCACTTTCCTTCATGTTTCTGAGGAGGTAGCATGCTGCTTCAACACTATGTGTTTACACACCTTTGACCCAGAGCAAAAGATGTAGAGCTAAACTGTCACAGTAAATGTCAAAATCAAGAAAAAAAAACTGTTTTTGGCTTTGATTTGGTGTCATATAAAGACCTTGCAGGATTAATACCTTAATCGTGCTTTGTAGCGATCAATGACGTTTTACTCTGGCGGGAGCAGCCAACAGCACACACTGTTATATAGAGGACTGAAACCACTTGCCTGTTGCTGCACAGATCTCTCATCCTTCAGCCGCTGAATCGCCGACCTCAGAGGGCGTCGTCCAGTGAAATCGCAGAGGCTGCGCCTAGTTCACTCAGCTCAAAGTAAATGGGATCTGTTAAAGTATGTGGAGAACTAACACTCGACTCAAACTTCCAGAGTTCTCTGTTCTTTCTTTGTTTTTAAAAATAAAAGAAGTTACGATGATTTTATGGCAGATATTTCTGGAAAAACATTGGATGGATGGATGGATGGATCGATGGATGGATTGGATGGATTGGTTGACGGATGGATGGATGATGAACGGACCATTCAGCGGATGGACAGCTGTATTGATTGACAGCTGTCAATACAGCTGTCAATCTGTATATATCTTATATATAAAAGATTTTTATATATAAGGGATTGGCCATTTAAAGGAGGCCAACTGGAAAGGAATTGGAGGGGGAGTTAAAGAACAGCAGCTTCCAAAGTGTTGCTAGCTTTCCCTTATACTTAAAACAGAGAGACGAAGCACAGACCGCTGTTGTCCTTTCACTGGTTTCTGGAGATTCTGAGAAGCAAAACTGCCTTTGCATAGTATGTATGATCCTTCCTGCCCGCAGATGGATGAATGGATGGATGGATGGATTAATCATTAGACAGTGATATATGGAAGAAGATCCAGAAATGCGGATATTTCCTGTGTACGAACCCTGACGCTCTGTGATGTTTCCAGTGAAGCCCTTGAAAGTTTTCCTCTGGAGCTTTCTGCTGCGACACAAAACATTATTTTATTGTTTTCATTTAAAGTGTCAGGTTACACAGTCGCAAGTGTGTTTTTGCCATGTGATATGACTGAAAGCAGAAGAAAAATGCCAACAGGGGGCCTCGGGTTTATGTTACATAAACCGTTTTCTACATGTGAAACAAAATGCTTAATAGTGGTCATTGCACAGCTTGGAATCATAATAGGCCTTTAATGTGATTTTATTCCTTAAGAAATACATAAATGTACAGTAAGACATACATAAATCAGTTTATAATTAAGATGCACATGACATATCAAGCAAAAAAGATCGATAACTTACAGATTCGTGGTTTTAACTCCCTGATCTTTTCCTGTTTTCGACTTTCATGGTTGGTCATGTATT
The DNA here is from genome assembly GCF_000485575.1 of Poecilia formosa. Lineage (NCBI taxonomy): Eukaryota > Metazoa > Chordata > Actinopteri > Cyprinodontiformes > Poeciliidae > Poecilia > Poecilia formosa. The sequence goes on from NW_006800069.1 coordinate 1,535,595, forward strand.
TATATGATCGTAAATAAAGTTAAAGCTGCAATACGCTCAGGTTTTGCTTCAAACTCCTTAGTATTTACTCTTCAAAAAGTGTTGAAACCCCATTTTGTATTTTGTCACGTTAAAACAACAAACTTCAACAGCAACAAAAACATTTAGAAATAAAAATATCTGAAAGATATGTCTGAGTCGAAGCTTTATAACACCGTCTTGTGATGCCAGTCCAGCTGAAGGTCTTTCACGGTATGCCTTTATCAGCTTCTCATGAAGAGTTGTAAGTTTTCACCCAATTTTCTTTGCAAAATAGCTCAAGTTCAGTCAATTTTAAATCTTGTCACAGATCATCAATTGGTTTAAGATTAGACTTTGACTAGGTCTTTCCAACACACAAATTATTCAGTCGTATCTTTTGTCCCGGTGGAAGTTGGACCTTCGCACACAGGTTCAGGTCTTTCACAGTCTCCAAAAGGTTTCCCTCCATCTTCCCATCACCTCTGACCTGAGGAAGAACATTCCCTCGGGAGATGATGATGATGATGATGATGGTGGTGGTGCAAAGAAGGATTCTTCATAAATTGAAGAACATTGCCGACAAGCTTGAGCATCATCTTCATCAGACTGTTTATACAACAACAGGGGATCGTTAATCAAAGGCTTCCTCAGACTCTTAGTAACTCCCACACACTACTTCCTGCCCACAGCCATCAGCATCCACAACAACTTTTCAAGGAAACCTATGTAATATATGAGTCATACTTACAACAACATTTAATTTCCCTTTGGGATTAATAAAGCATTTTTGAATTGCACTGAATCATTTTGCCTTTTGCAGGTTACTGTACACAACATATGTTTCTTGTTGCTTCTGTGCTTTAGGAGGGGAGGGACAAAAATGTCCTGGAGACTTGAAACCAACACTTGACCTCCCCAGTCATCCTAAAGGGGCTTAACATCTCATCTGTGTTTTAGATAAATGCAGTCAAGATGAGTTCCTTCCCAACTCTCGCCTCCCCACCCTCTCTGTCTCAACCGTAGACATGTTATCTGTTGTGGTAAGAGGAGACGTGCAGGCGACAACAAAAGGACTTTCACCCTCAAGTCACCATGTCTGTCATCTGTACATTGTGGCTCTTCTACCGGGCCGCACAAAGCAGCGCACCTGCATGTGCGTTTGCACACCGGCAGGCATCTGAGGCAGACTGTACAAAGGCACGGAAATAAAGCCTCACAGACCGGGGCAGAGGCACAGGGATGGTGTTACAGCTCCGAAATGGGAGTAGCGGCCATGAAACAGGCTTGTTGGTTGTATGCAGACCTAGGGTTTCACAGCATTGTGTGTGTGTTTGTGTGTGTGTGTGTGTGTGTGTGTGTGTACCTGTTTAGGACCTTTTCTGGTATGTCCACTAACCTTCTCAACGTCGGTTGGTCTTATGGTGGCCAAACCGTGGTCCTAATTCGATGGACCCCCTTTTTTAAGGTTTGGGAGTGGTTTGGAGGTATAGTGGGAACTAAAGTTTGTTTAAAACTCCTTGACTATCACGATGACACTGATGTCCTCTTTGACTTGCATGTAAGCATTTTGAGGGTAACAGTTAAGGGGAAAAGATTAGAGTTAGGGAAATACTGGTAATGATTAGGGTGAGTCTTAGATTTAGGCAGAAACACAATTACTAAAACGAATGGAAGTCAAAGTCCTAATATGGGAAGAGACATCAGAGTTAGGGTTAGAGCTGGTCTGGTACAATTACTTCCCTTTTGAAGACCAATAGGTCACTCCAATGCAAGGGACACCTGCTTTTAGACTTAGAGTTAAGCTTAAGGCTAGGATCAGGAATGTATAACTAATGATTGAGGTCAAGCTTAGGGTTAATAATTGGTAGACACAAAGCTGGGTTGGGGAATTTTGTTTGTAAAATATAATTTTTCTTAAACTAGGGATAAAACACGCTCAGTCTTGTTTATAAATTTAGATGTAGCGGGTTCAGGTAACACTCAACCTCCATGTAGGCTTATCCTTTCTTTACGTCTGCCTTCCAGCTTGCACACACACACACACACACACACACACACACACACACACACACACACACACACCAAGACTGGGTTTTCTGCAGATGATAAGGATCTCTGCTACAGTCCTGGGTTTCTTTTCTTTTTGCAATGAAAAAAGAAAAGGAGCCATTGATGAAAACCTGCTGAAGGAGCGTTTTGACGGAATCCCTTTTCTGGTTTTCCAAGGGATTTGGTGGGTATTTCCTTAATAACAATCGGCTCTCTGAGGTGTAGCGAAAGACATAAAGTTGCCCCTCACTGCCTCCAAATCCAACAGACACTCTGAGTCTCCTCTTCCTCTGTCTCGTCCCCTAATGCGGTCAAAACAACATTCTTCACATCGAAGGGAGCCTTGTGTTTGTTTCCATCTGCTCCGTATTGTTTTAAAGTCTTCTTTTGAGTGAGTGAGTGTGTATGTGTGTTTTTTGCGGTCCAGTCTCAATCCCAGCTGAGTGGATGTTTTCTTTGCTGTGTGAACCAGAGTCCCCCTCTGCTCCCCTGAGAAACTGCCTGATGGAAATGCTTAATTTGTTCTCCTTCCTTTTTAAAGAAATTCACCCCTCAGTAAGACAGAATAACCCAAACAGGGACTGTTTCCAACTCAAACATTGCTTTCAGGTCTTCAAAACTGGAATCTTACAAGAAATGGGCTTAATTTTTGTTTTTGTTCCTCCTCTTGTACCTCGTGGAAAGACACAGCATTACAAAAAGCTGACTTTGAGGAATCAAGGTAGACGTTTTTGGCTTAGCTTAGCACCAGCTCCACAATTTCCAAGGTCTGTGAACCGTTTGCTTTTGTGTGTGGAGCCTTTGAGCTTCAGCTGAAATTCAAGTAGACCGAGCTAAAGGAACTCAAGAAATTAATTTTTAAAATGACCAAGAAAGTTTGGTGCCTCTTAGGGCTTTCCACTAAAGATGTTCTAGTTGTTAACCAGGGCTGGTGTCCAGCCTGTTCTTAACTGGTTCTGTGAAAGGATTGTTTTTCTTTTCCACCAAATCAGAGGTCCCTATTACGTCATTATAAATGTCTAATCCAATTATCGATAGATTCTCCCCACTTTATTCTGCGTTTTTGTGAAGGACTATGTTGTGACAGGCATTTAGGGTGAACATGATGGAGGTTTAATGATAAAAACAGAAATCTTACACAAGGATAACAGGACATGACAGAGGAACAGAAGGATCCACAAAGGACAAACGCACAAAAAGCAGAATAACCAAGAAACTGAACACCAAGGAAAGACCTAACATGGCAACACTTTTCTATAAAGCAACGATGAACACGGAAATTAACTGAAAACAGTAATAACAATAATAAAGAACCCAGAGGCGATCAAGACACTAATGAAAACCAAAACCCAAGGATCGTACCAAGGATTATTCCTATGATTAAGACAGCTTAACCACTCTGCTCTGTTTGCCAAGTTTAAGAAATGAGTTAAAAACAGATTTGTTTGCAACAAAGACTGCTTTTAGTTAAAGTCACTGGATATAAGTAGACCTGCTAACTGTAAATTAAATAAAAGACAAACATCTTCCACTGCAAGAAGATTTTAATTTGTTGTCTATCTATCTATCTATCTATCTATCTATCTATCTATCTATCTATCTATCTATCTATCTATCTATCTATCTATCTATCTATCTATCTATCTATCTATCTGCTCATTGTTCACAGCACCACACTGCCATCTGGTGGATTGTGTTGGGAAGCGCAAAACCTTTGTAAGATTGTAATATTTCACGCTGGTAATGATCCGCTCAGAATAACTTCACATTACTAATTTACTATGTTGTTCTTTCCGGGTCTTTTCTAGACCCCGTTTCCTGTTGAAAACAGTCTTCATGCCAGATCTACCGTGACGGGTATTAGTAGTGTTGATAAGTTTCAGTAAAACTGCCGTGTTGATTTTTGGATCCTGGTTGTTCTCCGACAAACAAAAGATGTGAAGATTCTTAGTTTGGAAATTATTCCCTAGTCTAGAGGAAATTTGTCTTAAAATAAAATTAAAATAAAACCACGGATTATCCAGATTGGTCAATTGCATGTTTTCTCTTTGGGTGCCGACCTACATACTGCCCTCTAGTGGATAGTTAACAAAAATATCTCATCGTTTAAGTTTAAAATGTAAAATTATTAGATTCCTCTGTACATTTCTGGATCATTTTAAACGTAAATACATAAGTTTAATGTGAACTCACTTACAAAAATTCTTTCAAGGGGAAAGTTCAAAGATAAAACCTGCACAGACAGGGAGGAAGGAGGAAAATGGGAAAAGGAAGGTAGGACAATATGAGGGTATGAAGAAAAAAGAACAGAGGGAAGGCAAAAAAAAGGAAGTAGGAATGTAATGAAGGAAACAAAAAAAACTAGATCAATTTCCATACTTTCCCAGAATGTGCAGGAAACCTGCAACATTTGCTAAGTTGGACAACATTCAGTGCTTTATACCCTTTGGGCATTTCTTAGGAACACATTTCTCCACACTGTATTCCTTTTCCCTATCTGAGACTTTTTAATATATATTTATATATATATTTGAAAAAAAGAAAAAAAAAACACATGTGTTTACGTTTCCAAAACAATGAAGCTTTGATGAAAAAGTAGGTCACTAGATATAGACGTATAATCATCCTCACAGGGGGGGTTTGATTCAGGTGTGAATCCAGAGCAGGTTCATTCACCGCCTCTCTGGGAGCAGAGCTGCGTTCAGAGAAGGAGCTGGCATGTGTTCATTAGTTGGAGTCATTTGGCAGAGGCCAAAACAGTCCCAGCAGGGCTTTTATAAATGTAAACAGGACTAAAATGAGTCACAAACATTTCCTGTATCTCTTGATAACCGAGAGTTGCTGTCAAACACAGCCACATCTCTGCATGCAAATCAATAGCTTATGCAATCATGCAGATTTAATCAGAACTGAACATTTCTAACAACAAAACACCCAAACAAATGCACAAAAAACATTCACTCTCACTAGAAATGACTAAATGAAAAGAGTCTTGCATTTAGGAAACTCACCCACTCGCTTTGATGGGTAAAGCTAACAGATAAACAAAACCACCTGACCACGCAATCACAAAATAATTGAAGTTAATACAGAAATATCTATAAGGTTGTTTTTTTTTTTTTTTTTAATAAAATTGATTTATTAATAACATATTTAAACATTTATCTGCTAACATGCTCCAAAACTAATGGCACATTTAGGTAGCCATTTTATTATTAAATATGTACTTTTAGGTAGAAAGTGACTTACTAAGCTAAAATGGATTTTGGCTTTCGACTTTCGACATTATTGTCCCTCCCAGTCTGCCGTCGGGGGCGATATCATTCACTAGCGGAAGTGAGGAGGTCCTTTTCCCCGCAGACTCCAACATGGTGAGCCGTCTTTCTTCACGATTCTGCTGTGTGATAATCTCTAAACATCCCCTTCTCTGTTCACATTATTAAACCAATACATGTTCTAGTGTAAAATAACACATATTAACTAACGGCAGATTTATATATTGTGAGGCAGCGTCGGGATTTTTAGTCTTAAATGGTGGTTTGAAAAGCCACTTGCAACCCGCTACTTCTTAGCTTAGCATAATGGAGGAAAGAGGTATGCTGCTATGATGTACAAGAGTTTCCCCACAAATGACGCCTTATATTTTAAAATTTATCACTTCCTATGTATGGTGTATTCTTAAAAATGATTTAATGAACGTATTGGTGACGTTAGCATAGTTAGGGCCCTTTTGGTTGTACCAACCCGCATTCATTTCAGCGGCACCGCTGCACAGCAAGCTAACGCGGCCAGGCTAATGTAGTATCAATTCGCGTGCTGTCAGAATGTATTCGCGCAAGTTGACAATTAATATATAATTGTAAACATGTTCAGAAGGGTGAATTCCCAGTCTCTTGACCGGCTCTGTCATCTGTCCTCCAGGCAAGAGGACCGAAGAAGCACCTGAAGCGCGTCGCAGCGCCGAAGCATTGGATGCTGGACAAGCTCACCGGAGTCTTTGTAAGTAAACTTACTGTTGTTTCTTATAAAAAAATCGCGGTTGTATGAAATATTATCAACTCAACTGAATGTAACTAATCATATGTGTATGTTTGACATGTCAATTCATTGCTCAGTTGCTGTGGGAGTGTTAGAAAACACTAGGAATGATGAGATCTCTGAAAACTGTTAGCAGGCAGAAGTGTTTTGTATCTACATTGTTTGAAAGTAACACATCATCTTAACATGTCTCTCTCTCTTTCTCCTTCCAGGCTCCTCGTCCCTCCACCGGTCCCCACAAGCTGAGGGAGTGCCTGCCTCTCATCATCTTCCTGAGGAACCGCCTGAAGTACGCGCTGACGGGCGACGAAGTGAAGAAGATCTGCATGCAGAGGTTCATCAAGATCGACGGCAAAGTCCGCACTGATATCACCTACCCTGCTGGATTCATGGGTGAGCTTAGAGAGACTTTTTCCCTCACCATTGTGGTCGCGTTCGGACGTTAAACTGTCGGGCCGGGGATGTATTTATTCCGGGAGCGGTGATGAATATGTGGTTTTGATCAGCAGTGAGCTGAAAACTCTACAACCCAAATCCTCTAAGAAGTTCTGAGCTCCAACTAAAATGTTTTGTTTTTCAAAGATATTTTAGATGCAAGCTGGTCAGTTAGTTTAAAACGTAATTATTGAGGTGACGTTTTTTTATGCTTTGTTGATGCCAGCTTCTTTTTAACTGGTCATTTTGAGGGTGGAATCATCTTAGAACTAAGTGTTGAAGTAGTAGATTTAGACTGTAAAAGTCCACTTAATTTTTGACAAATGTCGTCAATGTGAGAGTTATCTGCTTTTTTTTTTCTTTAAAGAACTCTCCTTTTATTGCTATTAGATTTTTAAGTAACTTGAATTAAAACTGGTGCAGAAAGAAATGGATACATTTTCTTCCGTGGGAAGTTATTTGCGGAAAATAACACTAGGAAGAGTATTAAGTGTCCAGAAATTAAAAAAACAATGAAAACATGTTATTAGATCTGAGTTAATGGACATCGTGGAAGGTCAAAAGAGCCACTTGTGGAAGTAATTTAGCAAATATTTTTAAATCGAAGTGAGTTTTTTTTTTTTTAGATTAGTAAATACACCAATCAGTCAGCGTTAAAAATCTGACTTTTTGTTTTTCACTGAATACAGCTGTGAACTGAAAATACTCCCTGTTTTTTTCATCATGTTAGTGAGTTGAGCCCTTAACGAAGATAAAGGACTAAACTCATTTGTCAGGCCAGACTTGGAAGACAAATGAGTAAAAATCTGATCAGTCAGTTCATCTCGGATGCAGAGTGAATTAAAGTAGATCTGATTGTTGACATCCAAAGCTGTCTTTATTGTTAGATGTTTGAGTAATGTAGGAGCGATGTGAGTTTTTGCTTTATGGTGTCTTGATTTATTATATTATCAAACACATGTTGGAAGATTAGCTAACCAGTCAACCAGAGATTTCATTTGAAGTTTTTCTTGTTTGGTTTTGATTTAAACCAAAAAATCTCAACGCTTTCTCGCCTATAATATACCAAAGTTATAAATTCCCAGATTTTGGGGTCTATAACCCCCCCCAAAAAAAAAAAAAACCCTGAAGGTGCATCAGTGTGTTTAATACAAGTTTCTTTACGTTTTATGTAAGGTGAGGGCCGTTTTTAGAAACTATTTGGGATAATGTCTTTTATTTTGAAATACACATCTGCTACTTATCAGGTAACCTGCTGCTCATTCATTTGGTCTTACTTTGCTGAGCTCCAGTGGAACAAAATACTTTTTTTTTTGCTAAAAGTGGGAGGTGGCAGCAGGGAATAGCTTGATAAAAATCATCTCCACACACACCTGCTCATGAACAGGTGGCTAGTTTCGGATGCTAATTGAACAAAGTTGTCCATGCTCATTTTTAGTTAAGGTTCCTGAGATCCTTTGTCAGCTGTGGACGAAATAGAAACATCCCTCCTCCTTCCTTCACTGCATATCTGCGTTATGTTGAGGCAGCAGTGTTTTAGCTAAAATCCCACACCAAGCGCTGGGTCACTCTCTCAGTAGTTGGTGGATGTTTATGACTTCCTGTTGGCTGATAGATGGAATCATGTGAAATTAAACAATGTTCTCTGGTTCCTTTCCTTCAGATGTTATCAGCATTGAGAAGACTGGTGAGCACTTCCGTCTGATCTATGATGTGAAGGGACGTTTCACCGTCCACCGCATCACCGCCGAGGAGGCCAAGGTGAGTCGAGCCTGGGAAATCAGAATATTCTTTTATTTTTTCACCCATTCACTCCTTGAGTTTCCATAGTTTATGGTGATGTCTATGAATTCGGGTTAAATCTGTGGTGAAATATAAGGGTTAGGCAAAAATTTTCTTTTTTTATTTTGAAGAGAATAAAACCATATTACAAGAATACACTCATAGTTATATGACAATAAAGTCAAAATAATTCAAAAATAGTCGCATTACTAGAATGAAGTGGAAATATTAGGAGAATGAAGGAGATGTCTAATACAATAACTTTTTTTCTAATTTAAGCAACTTTTTTCTCAAATTTGACTATATCCTGTTAAAATTCTGTCCTTATTCTGTTAATATGATTGTGTTCTCGTAATTAAAATAAATGTCCTGATATAATACGCCTGTACAGTAATACGCTATCATACAACTAATTTTTAAAAAAATATTTTGCCGTTTATTTGTCTTTTAGAAAAGAAAGCAGAGAAGGAAAAAAAAACTATTTTATTTTGAAGCTATATTGCCCAGCCCTCAGCATGACAAGTATTGACTAGTTTATGCCTGAAACTCCTAATGTTTCTGGTTTTTGATTATATAAAAGCAGCAGAAATATCTGTGCTTAATTCACCTGTGGATCGTCTCTTCTCTCTGCAGTACAAGCTGTGCAAGGTGAAGAAAATCCTCATCGGCACCAAAGGAATCCCCCACCTGGTGACCCACGACGCCCGCACCATCCGCTACCCCGACCCCCTCATTAAGGTCAACGACACAGTCCGCATCGACCTGGAAACTGGCAAGATCACAGATTTCATCAAGTTTGACACTGGTAGGTGTGACTCTTAACTCAAACTCCACTGTTCCCTCTCTGACGTCGTTTTATTGACTCTGAGCCGGTTCCCTCTGCTCTCCTGTCTCCAGGTAACCTGTGCATGGTGACCGGTGGCGCTAACTTGGGGCGTATTGGTGTCATCACCAACAGGGAGCGCCACCCCGGCTCCTTCGACGTGGTGCACGTCAAGGACACCACAGGCAACAGCTTTGCTACCAGGCTCTCCAACATCTTTGTCATTGGCAAGGTGAGTAAATTCAGACTTGGATCGTCATCATCACTGTCCCCGTTTTGTGTTGGGATGTAATATAAGCAGGTTATTTAAATCTCCTGAAAGCAACAAGCTTTCTCATGTCTTTGACTTCCAAATTGGGTTAATTGACTTTCAGGATTCTTGTTCAGGTGACTTTTTGAGACGTGTCATTTTGGAGCAATGATGATCATTAATGGTTTTGATCAGCAGTGAAAAAATCTTACCAATTCCTCTAAGAAGTTCTGAGCTCCATGACCCACACAGCTGTTTGTGCACTTCACATCAAACAGGGTGTCAGTGCATCCTGAAAAAGTCTTAAGCTAATTGATCTAAAATAATGGTCTTAAAATGTTACAGTCCATGGGTAATATGTAAGTTGGCCTTAAATACGGTAATCACAGTTCTTAAATTTTGTCGTGAAAGGGCAATTTAATCTCATATAGCTTATTATTTTTCTTCAGTTGCACGTAGACATCTTCATTATGTTCTGAGACTAGTTGGTTAAAGCTACCTAGCTTTTTTACGTCTGCCATTTAAGTGTAAAACATTTCCACTCTGACGTTCATCTTTGCCACTTGCTCTTCTGTTGCCAAGCCATGCGGTGCATTGTGTGAAAAAAGCTTGGCACTACTATATAAAATATTGAATGTACTTTTGTACATATACTGTGATACAGGTCTTAAATTTTATTCATGGTAATCTAAAGAACTCTTAAATTTGAGTTTATGAAACCTTATCAAATAATATTGCTAATATTTGCAGACTGTAAAGCTATAAACCCTGTATCAGAGTTCCAGATAGTGAATATGTGGTTAGAATAATTTGAAATGAGATGATGAATTAATTTGGTGTGTACTTGATGTGTTTTTTTTTAATTATTATTAATCCATTTGACCAATCTAAATTGTTGTGATTTGACTGTTCTGGTTCCAGGGCAACAAGGCATGGGTGTCCGTGCCCAGAGGAAAGGGAATCCGTCTGACCATTGCCGAGGAGAGAGACAAGAGGCTGGCTGCCAAACAAGGCAGCAGCTAAACTGGCCCCTAAACAGACAGCCTGACCCTGGTTTTCAAATAAAATCTTATTTACAAAAGAATTATTGTTTTTGTGGTACTTTACATTAGGTAGATGTATTCATATCGTGTACATAGTATTTTTAACTACTTGATGTCCCAAATATCAAACATACGGCAAAGAATGAGTGATTAGGCCTGAAATATTTCACTCAGTAATTAAGCTTTGTGCCTTTCACTTTCTAAAATGACAATATGCTACATTGGTGGAGATCTTTTCTGTCTCTGTCATCAAATGACAGTATTAAAAAAGTATGTAATACATATTTTTCTGAAAGTTGCATGTAATTTTTAGTCACTGGCATGTCCTTGTCTGATTTTCTATACAAGCTGCTGATCATATGTACCTAATGGTGTCCAGCTAGTGTTCATTATGCTTCCAAATGATTTAATTTTATTCTCTTCCCACATTTCCTCAGCTCACAACTGCTACCAGATCTCATCCTGAATTTGTCTTACTGAAACAAGTTGAACACAGAATTGGCTCGAATGTCTGGCACATGCAGACAACTGATGGCGACGTAGATGGTTTCTCCTGTAGATTCTAAACACCCACGTCCAATTATGTTATGTGGAGATCTTAGTATTGTCCTCCAAATATTGAACCATGTGGCATCTGTGCCTGCAGGTATTGGCCTCTTAACGCACCAGCTTGTGTTGGTTGTCTCTGGTGAGCTAACCTACCACTGTGAACTCCAGGGCTTTTATAATCCACAAAGTGTCACTCCTGGGTGCTAAAAGTGGTCCTGTCCATTGTTGGTATTATTTAGCTCCCATATTTTATCATCCCTCTATCATTAGTAATCCTCTGCTTTCCTGTGAATCAGAGTTGGATGTGGCCTGTTTCCAGTTAAGCACATCGCCCACCAGCCACCGCAGTAAACGCTCATGCTTGCTCGCTGGTGCTTTGTGCATTTAACACAACTTGTTTTATTACTGGCCCTGGAATGGATGTCTAAAATTAACTGTGGACAGAATGCATTTTTAGTTGACAATCGTGTCGGTCATCTCGGATTCCTTTGTAAATTAATAGCACTGAAGAGGAAGTGCTTGTCACTTTTATTAGAATCTCCTGCTGTTCTTTCTTCAGCTGTAAGTTTTATTTGACTTAATTTGAAGCAAGGGATCCACACTTCCTTAAAGTCTTGAATTCATGTATTTAAAATTAAGGCCTTAAATCTTGAAAGTTTTAAATGTGTCAAGACTTTAATCTCCAATGTATTTTTTTCACAGGACTTTTCTGTCAAGCAAAAGTTTGAGTTGCTTGCAGACATCTATTGTGTTCTGTGACTTGAGACAGATGAGGCTACTGCTGACCAGCTGCTAATGTAGCCTTGGAGTTCAGGTCAGGAGAGCTGGCAGGCCAATTGAGCACAGTAATACCATGGTCAGTAATACCAGTGGTTTTGGCACTGTGAGCAGGTGCCAAGTCATGCTGAAAAATGAAATCTTCATCTCCATAAAACTTTTCAGCAGATGAAAGCATGAAGTGCTCCAAAATCTCCTGATAGCTGCTGCATTGACCCTGCCCTTGATAAAACACAGTGGACCAACACCAGCAGCTGACATGGCTCCCCAGACCATCACTGACTGTGGGTACTTGACACTGGACTTCTGGCATTTTGGCATTTCCTTCTCCCCAGTCTTCCTCCAGATTCTGCTACCTTGATTTCCGAATGACATGCAAAATTTGCTTTCATCTGAAAAAAGTACTTTGGACCACTGAACAACAGTGGTCCAAAGTGCTGCTTCTCTATAGCCCAGGTCAGGCGCTTCTGCCGCTGTTTCTGGTTCAAAAGTGGCTTGACCTGGGGAATGAGGGACCTGTGGCCCATTTCCTGCACACGCCTGTGCACGGTGGCTCTGGATGTTTCTACTCCAGACTCAGTCCACTGCTTCCCCCAAGGTCTGGAATCGGCCCTTCTCCACAATCTTCCTCAGGGTCCGGTCACCTCTTCTCGTTGTGCAGCGTTTTCTGCCACACTTTTTCCTTCCTACTGAGGTGCCTTGATATAACACTCTGCAAACAGCCGATTCGTTCAGAAAT